>NC_028452.1:37691330-37882826 GCF_000263155.2 Setaria italica
TCGTCTCGCGATTTAGCCTAGGGGTTCTGCAATTAGTTTTGTAATTAGCTTATGTTTAGTCCTCCTAATTAGTATCCGAACATCCGATGTGACAGGGCTAAAGTTTAACCAGCTCCTCCCAAACACCCCCTGAGTGATGCGGTTCAGCTAACATGCGCATGTGTGTGATCTGAATGCGTGAATGTATAAATTATGATACTCCTGAAGGGTGCGTAATTGGTTAGTGCAAACCTTGCTCGCTGCAGGCCTGTTCCCAAAAATTCCAACTTTGATACTATGTAAAAAGAAGATTCCTCGTCACATCAAATTTGCGGTACATGCATGGAGTACTAAATGTAGACGAAATCAAAAACTAATTGCACAGTTTTGTTGGACTTTGCGAGACGAATCTTTTGAGCCTAATTAGTCAATGTTTGGACAATAATTCACAAATACAAACGAAATGCTACACTTACGCATTTATGACAAAATGCAAACTTTGCCACTTCTAATTTGGGAAATACGGGCATGTGTGAACTGGTTGGAGTATTCGTGGGCCTGACTGTCAGTGAAATGCGTTAGAGGTAGGTCCCACAGCATGCATAGATTAATCAACGAAAAGAGTTTATTACCGTTCTCCGGGGGTCTGGATAACTTGAGCGTTACTCCAGACTGATGTCAGAAACCATTTTTAACAGCTCGTTCTCATCCAATCGCTGCCCGCGCCGTGCTGCCCGTTAGCGCTGTTGCGAACCGCCTCCCGCGCCTATAAATAGCAGCCAGCGCTGCTGGTTCTCGGCACACAGGTAGAGCTCGCATCGCAGCGCACCGAAGCGCTGCTAGTTAGGGTGTAACTGCTTTTGGTTGAATTTTCCAACTTATTTTTGCCTTTGCAAAAGTTAAAATCCAACCAAAAAATTTAAAAGTCATAGGTACTTTTGCTAAAAACTGTTTTTCTTTAGTATAAAATCAAAACCACCTTTTCCTCTATTTTCAAATACTTTTAGGATAAAAAATTACTAACCAGATAGGTTAGGAGGGTACCCGTTCATTCTGCTCCCCCGTTCTATTTTCTCCGACAGGCGCAGTCCGGTCCCCCTCCGCTAGCCCCGTCGCAAAGCATCCGCGCTCATCTCCGTCGGGGGTAGCAGCAAAGACCAACGGAGTGAAGCATCAACTCGGAGTGGAGAATGCAGCCCGGGCCGGCGTACGGTGGCGGCGCCGGCGGAAGATAGGGACGGGATGAGCGAGATAACTCGATTCAGGCAGGGTGGACTCTGTCCGAGGGCGGAGGAGTTCAATCCGATGACGTGAGAGGAGCTCGATTTGCTGATCTCCCCGGCAAGGTTCGATTTGATGGCTCGCCGTTGCCGGCGTAATCACCTCCAGGTACTCGTCCATACTCTGTAAACTGCAATCATCTCTTGGTTTGCCCAAGCTGTCGATTCCAATCTGAAGAGCAATTCTTGTGTAATAATCTACACAACCGTTAATTCCTTTTCATCCCATCTAATTTCGGTAAAATGGGATTCGCTAGTTGCAAAGAAATCTAACTGCAGTTGAGATGTCAGAAATTTTGCTGGTGACTGGTTGATTTTTCTCCAAAGGGGCATCTGTTGCCATTTCCATTACAATTTGCAAGCTGTCACAAACTTCTGATAAACTCTATCTGCGGGTGCCAGGATACATGGGAATTTTGGAGGCAATAACATAAAAATCTAAAAATCCCTCTACTATTTTCTCGAAAAAATGCCTATGTACTATCGGAGCAGAGGTACTTGTTTTGCTGTCAGATACAAATGGCTGCTTCACTTCAGTTAATCTTACTTGTCAAGTATTTATGTTCAAAGATCCATATTTTCATGCTAGAACAGATACAAGGAAAAGGCTATGGAAAAGACCCTTGTTGTTAATATAATTCTATGTAGCTCTCACTTTGATGGTTAGTGCGAGAGGAGCACGGTAATGTTAAGGGATGGTATTGTATAAATCTTTTGATGGATATTATTCTATTTACGTGGACCAATCACTTTGATGGATGAAGAACATATAGATTTATTTTTTTCCTTTTCTAAAATAGTCATTTACATGCGAATTAGTGAACACGTTATTTGATTACGAGCAATTTGCATATAAATACACCCACATATCTTTAGAGGCATTACACGTATTTAGGCATTACAGGTATTTAGGCATTACAGGTATTTTTTACACAGCCTACAGTTTCACAGTTGCTCTAACCAAACGGTCTTATACTTTTCCCACATCTGCTTTCTCACAGCTGCTTTTCCATAGCCCACCGCTCACAGCAGCTTTTTTAAAAGCCACAACCCAACCAAATGCACCCTAAGCCCTCCTCGCTGCCTCACCTTGCTCGGTTCCGGGCCACGTAGAAGATAGTCTAGCACCGGGCCATGTCGAAGATAGTGCGTTGAGCAAGTTCTCTAGCTTTCTATTCCACTTGATCTTGCTTGGTTCCACCTATCGCTATATGACTATCCTCTAGGTCAGGTCGAAGTGGTGTTCGTCGAGCAAGCTCTCGAGCTTTTAAGCCAAGTTTCCTAGCTTTGAAATCTACTTCCACCACTCAGCACCCAAATCATATCTAGAGTCTATTTCAAAACCTAGTCGGGATGCTGCCCGACTAAAGCCTCAAACCCTGACCCAACCTAGCCATTATAATGCCCAAGTAAAATCCCGAATATCCACTACAAGAAATGTCCCGGCTAGTGACGAATCAAAAAATGTCATAAACGTATTTTTTGCATCATAAACCGTGATTTATAACGCGGGAGTGACGAAAACCCTTTCATTAGCTGAGCGTCATAAACCGTGACTAGTGACGTTCCTTATTTCGGAGCGTCACTAAGATAATGACGAATGAAAATTTATCTCACATGTCGTCATAAACTGGCATGCCATGTCAGACCACAGTCTGATGTGGCACAAACTGTTTCGTCATAGATTGAATTAGGCCTGGTTCCTGTTGGACCAAGCCCAATAATTGCTGTCGTCATAGATTGATTTAGACCCAACTTGTTGTGCCGAGCCCAATAATTGCTGTCGTCATAGATTGATTTAGGCCCAATTCTTCTTGGACCGAGCCCAATAATTGTTGACGTTATAACTTGGTTTAGGCCCAATTCTTGTTGGATCAAGCGCAACATATGTTGACATCATAACTTTGTTTAGGTCCAATTTTTAATGGATTTAGCCGAACAATTTCTTATGTCATAACTTTGTTTAGGCCCACAAAATAGTGGGCCGAGGGGGTGAGCCCACGAAATTTTGGGCCCAGTTATTTTCGGGTGTAGCCCAAGTAGCGCTTAATTAAAATATAATCTAATTTAATATTACATACAAATTAATTCGGTAATTGATAGCACAATTAATCTTTACATACCACACATACAAATAAATGTTTCTTATCACACTTCACACGTTATTATTCATGATCAAAAAACAAGCACAAGCATATTGTCCAGAAGAGATCACAAACCACTACACATGATATTTCTCTGACCAAGAGCAAAGCTGGCCTAGAAACACATTGAGCACAAACCACAATACTCACAAACCAGCACAAGCAGCTGGGAGGACATGAGCATATGCCTAACAAATACATTGACCTTACCCTTTGAAGTTTAGCAATTGACAAAGGAGGTACTTAGTTTCTCTTACTACTTTCTTCAAACTCTCAATCTCCTCAGACTACATTTTCATTGCTGCATCTGAAGCTTGTGCCTTCCTCTTCAAGTCGCTCAACATTTGCTCCTGTTCAACAACTTGTTGTCTTAGTTCAGCTTCTTGTAGCCCTCCCAAAGAAACTTCATATCTTGAGCTTGTAGCTGAGGCTGGCTGCACGGCCACATAATCAAGGAAGGGACTTGACTGCAAATCATGAGGATCAAAATTTGGTACTGCAACACCAAGAATTGTTTTCAATATTTCAGCCTACAAATGAAAGGAGTAGAACTCAAACTTCAATCTTAAATAAAGCAACTAAATAAAGTAAAGAATACAGGAGCAGGATAATCACTTGTTTATTTACATACCATGATATGTGATTGAATTTCAGCAATGTAGGAACGTGATACTAGGTCCTGCATAATAAGTATTTGATTAGTTGTCTTAGATATAAGGAACATAATGTACTATGACTATAGAAATGCAGATGTTAGCCTTGCAGATAGATCTAGAGTGGTCAGGTAAGAGAAGGATCTCAAATCTAACACAATACACTGAGAAATTACTTTTCGCTAAAGAAATACTCCAGTGGCATAGGGGCCGTGGCCACATCTAGGCGTAACTAGGCTCTGCTCCAGACAAAAATAAACTTGAGAAGAGTGCTCTCTAGTGAAGCAGATGTAGATCTAGAAAATTGGAGGGGACTACAGAGAAAAGAAATGAGATTCTCACTTGTGGAGTTTAAAGATGTAGTGGCGCATGGTTGGACGGGACAACCGGTGCTTGCACGACATCCTCGCTCAACTGCTCAGCTACGTAAGTATTGGTGCAGCCGTTGCAAGGACGCTGAGATGTTCCTCAAGAATGCCACCGACCATGCCGCACCTTGTTGCCCGCTGCCCGTGGAGCTTGCCGCTGCCGCTGAGGTACCCCGCGGCCACCAAGGTCAGCTGCCACCGTAGATCTAGTGGGACTTTAGAGCCAGCAGAGAGGAGAGTGCTAATTTTGGAAATACAAGGCGGGAGTTTGGAGGGGCACTGCAGTTGGAACTCTTGGAAACAACAAATCATGCGATTCGATTGGCAAACTAACAATACATCATTGGCACAATGATCAAAAATAGTGATTCTTGGTGAGGTACAGATGTATGATCCGTTGTCGGAAAAGTAAATAGGACAGACTAACTTTTCATCACATATTGATTTTGAACCACTGAAAAAACTGATGAGGGAAGATAGTCATTTGTTTATAAATACACAAGACAAGATAGCCATTGTTGCTAGTACACACTACAAGAGAGTCCATTCATAAACATTCAACATGAAACATTAACTTTTTTGCTGCAATGTAGTGCGGTGGGATAAGAATCAAAAAATCACATGACAAGACATGGGATGATAGGCTATGATGCAACATCAATGCATCATAATTAGGGAAACCAAAGCACCAAGGAAGATGAACAGATTCTTGCCGATATCCCATCACAGAGCAAACAAAGAAGGAAAATAGGGGATTAATCTTCGGACTAGAAAACATGGGATTTCCCTACTACATTCACAGAGCAGAAAAATAGGGGATCGATCTTTCCATCCAAAAGGAATCAATCCATTGATCTTTCCATCCAAAAGAACACCTATGTACATGCAAAAGAAAACCCCAAATCAGAGTAATCTACGACGACCCCTCCGAGGAGTTGCCCGATGGCTCTTGCGCGGAACCAACAATGGCGGGAGGCACGGGACTGGCATTGGAGGGACCAGCGTCAACGTCGAAGTCCACCCACCTCCTCTTCTTGGCCATCTTCGAGTCCACCTCCTCCTCCTCCTCCCTTCTCTTCTTGGCAGCCCGCTCCTTGGCCCTCTCCTCCTCCCTTCTCTTCTTGGCCCTCTCCTCCTTCCTTCTCTTCTTGGCAGCCCACTCCTTGGCCCTCTCCTCTGCCAACGCCGCTTCCACCGCCTGCATCGTAGCCGCCTCCACCCGCTTCCTCTTCTTGGCCTCCCATTCTGCGTGGAAGGCCGTTGCCATCGCTTCCTCCTCCACCACCTCCTCCGTTGCTTCCTTGTCCTCCTCGTCCGAGTTCTCCTCAACATAGGTCTCATCGTCGTCGTCCTTCTCCTCCTTTTTGTACTGGGTCTCCTCCTCGTAGGAGTACCTAGGAGACTCAGGTACAATGGAGGGCTCGGATGAGGGGTTGGAGTCATCATACGGTGGCCCACCATCCTCGACAGGGCCACCATCCTCGTCGGAGGAGTAGTTGGAAGGAAGAGAAGAAGCAATCGAAGAATAAGCCATGGTAGTTTTCTGGAGGAAGAGAGCATGGAGGCAAGGTAATGGAGGGGTTGGTTAGCACAAGAGGAGGGTGCTAGTATATTAATGGCTCTTAGTTGCTAAGGGAAAGCCGGTACTCTGTCTGCCTTGGAGCAGGTTACTGGCTTCACCTCGATCCACATGGTAAACTTTCGATCACCATGAGTACTCGGTTGAACCCTCTAGGTGCCATAGGAAGTGGGCGAATATTGTCTAGCCCCCAGCATGCGAAGGGCTAAGAGGGTTGTATGGTGATCAGCTTGTAGGTGGGGACATGTTGTTGCTTGGCGAAGAATTGACACCCTTGGCATTGGCAGACTAGTTCCTCGGCTTCAGCAAGAGCTATAGGCCAATAGAACCCTGCTCTGAAAGCTTTACCCATGATCGTTCGTGAAGATGCGTGACTACCGCAGATGCCTTTGTGAATTTCCTCTAGTATGTCCTTGCTATCTTGTCGCGAGATGCATTTCATGAGTACTCCAGATGATGCGCCTCTTCTGTAGAGCTTGTCCCCAACTAAAACATAGTTCTTGACGCACCTTGAGACTTGCTTTGCTTCTAGTTTGTTTGGAGGTAACTTGTGCTCCTTGATGTAGTCGATGAAGAGGGTTCTCTAGTCTACATCGATCAGCATAACCTCCTGGTCTGGTGCATCATGACCTCGATCGATGGTTTTTGATTGCGCCGGCTCCACTTTGGATGGCTTGTGTAGTTCGTGGATGAAGACCCTAGCTGGAACTTGAGCATGAGTAGATCCAAGCTTGGACAGGATGTCTGCGGCTACGTTGTTGCCATGAGCTATGTGGTGGAACTCCAGACATGAGAACTTTTTCTCTAACTTGCGTACCTCGAGGCAGTACACATGCATGTTGTCCTTGTGGTGCTCCCACCTGTCATTGACTTGATTGATTACCACCAGTGAGTCACCGTAGACCAACAATTGCTTGATTCCCAGCGAGACTGCCAGACAAAGCCCATGTAGAAGCGCTTTGTATTCAGCTTCATTGTTGGATACCTCCCAGAAGATTTGTAAGACATATTTGAGTTGTTTGCCTTTGAGAGAGATTAAGAGTACTCCTACGCCGGCGCCCTCGAGCTTGAGTGAACCGTCGAAGTACATAACTCAATGCTCTGGGTGTTCTGCTGGCATTGGTACTTGGTTTTCCCGCCACTCTGCAATGAAATCGACTAGTGCCTGTGACTTGATAGTCCTTGACTTGAATTCTAGGGACAATGCTCCAAGTTCTACAGCCTACTTGGATATTCTTTCTGTTGCATCCCGATTGTGGAGGATTTCTCCTAAGGGAAAGTCTGTGACGACGGAGATGTTGTGTTCCTGAAAGTAGTGTTGTAGCTTCCTTGAGGTGAGTAGTATTGCATATATCAATTTTTGAACTGGCAGGTACCTGGTTTTGGAGTCTGACAATATCTCGCTGATGAAGTAGATGGGCCTCTATAGTTTGTATACATTGCCTGGTTCTAATCTTTCAACCACGATCACCGAGCTGATGACATTAGTAGTCGCAGCAATGCACAGCAGCAAGTGTTCATTAGGATTTGGTGCCGTGAGGACCGATGGCTTTGATAAGAAGTCCTTCAACTGCTACAGGGCTTGATCTGCCTCCTTGGTCCACTGGAATTTGTATTGCCACTTGAGTAGTTTGAAGAAGGGTGGTCCCCTTTCTCTAAGCCTTGAGATGAATCTGTTGAGGGCCGCCATGCATCCAGTTAGCTTCTGGACGTCTTTGATGCACAATGGAGCATGCATATCAGTGATGGTGGAGATCTTTTCGGGGTTAGCTTTAATCCCTTGGTGACTGATGATGAACCCGAGTAATTTTCCGGAGGGTACGCCGAAAATGCACTTTGGTGGGTTTAGCTTCCACCAGAATTCTCGCAAACTCATGAAGGTTTTCTTCCAAATCTGCAATCAAATTGTTGGGATTTCTTGTCTTCATGACCACATCATCCACGTACACCTCTATATTACAGTGTAGCTATTTCTTGAAGCACTCCTGGATTGCCCGTTGATAGGTAGCACCTGCGTTCTTCAACCTGAAGGACAGTATAGTCTAGCAGAAAGCTTCGTATGGGGTGATGCACGCGGTCTTGATTGATCTTATTCCTTGAGAGCTATCTGGTGATACCCCGAGTAGCATTCGGGGAAGCAGAGTAGAGCGCATCCAGCTGTCGAGTCGATGACTTGATCAATTCTAGGGAGCCCGAAGGGATCCTTTGGACAGTGCTTGTTGAGGTCCATGTAGTCGACACACATCCTCCACTCATTGTTGTTTTTCTTTCACACCAAGACGGGATTGGCCAGCCACTCTGGATGATAGACTTCCTTTATGAAGCTCACCGCGAGTAGTTTGATCAACTCCTTTTTGATTGCATCTCTTCTATCTTGTGCGAATCGACGTAGTCGTTGTTGTTTTGGTGTAGCTTTGAGATCCACATTTAGTGAGTGCTCGATCAACTCCCAGGGCACCCCCGGCATATCTGATGGCTCCCATGCGAAGATGTCTCGGTTGGCCTGGAGGAAGTTGATGAGCACGGCTTGCTATTTAGGATCCAGCCCTGACTTCTTTTCTGTCTTTGAGCTATCACTAGTTTTAAGGTCAATGTCTTTGATATCGACTTCACTTGCTGGCTGGTTCTTGGTTACCCCCGACTTCTTTTCTGGGATCTCAAGTTCTAAAGGGGATAGTTTCTTGGAAGCAGCAAAGACTTGCATCATTGATTTTGGCACTTGAAAAGTCGCTGCTAGCTCCACGGCTTCCGTGTCGCAGTCGTATGATCTCTTCAAGTCTCCGTGCAGGGAGAGTACTCCCTTGGGTCTTGTCATCTTGAGTACTAGGTACACGTAGTGCGGGATGGCCATAAATTTGGCCAATGTTGGTCTTCCGAGGATAGCGTGATATGATGTTTCGAAATCAGCCACCTCGAACCGGATGTACTCTATCCGCTAGTGTTCTTTGGTCCCAAAGGTAACTGGCAAAACCACCTGACCAAGGGGCACAACCGCATTGCTTGTGACAATTCCGTAGAATGGAGAGTTCGTCGGGGTGAGCATTTCAGTAATATCAAGGCCCATCTTCCTCAATGTCTTGGCGAAGAGTACGTTGAGACCGCTACCGCCTTCAATGAGTACTTTGGTGAGCCTGGTGTCGGGATACGAGGTAGGCTACACTAGCGCAAATCAAAATTTCTACCGCGTATAACCAGGAAGAACTGCCGTATAAGGATCACGGGATTACCACTCGACGCACTACTGGTGCGGAAGATGTAGATATGCGTCGATGCAGTGAAGACGATCACGTAGTCGTACGTAGTCGATCAACGTCACGTCCAGCAGCTCCTCAACAGATCGTCCACGTGCAGCAAGATCGCCTCCGGTGCCGCGGCTCGTCGTCGGCTCGTCGTGGCTCGTCGGCGGCTCGTCGATGGCTCGTCCAAGTGCTGCAGGCGCAACACCTCCAAGGTATCCACACGTGCAGGGAGGAAGCGTCGCAAGTCGGACTGCTAGATCCGCGAGTTGCAACAGGCGAGGACGTGGGAGGCACGGCAGGTGTGTTTCGCCAAAAAGGTGTAAACCCTAGGGCGCCCCCACCCCTCTATTTATAGAGGTTCCTGATGGGCCTCTAGATCCGAGGCCCATTAGTACTCCTAAACCTAATCCAACTCGGATCAGATCCGAATTGGGCTTCCAGCCCCTTAAGTGTGTGATCCTATGGGTTCGGATACGTATAGACATGGCCCGAGTACTCCTACTCGGCCCAATAGTCGGTAGCGGCCTCTAGCAAGATGTGCCAACTCCTATACGCACACGAAGATCATATCAGACGAACCATCACAACATAATATACATGCTATTCCCTTTGCCTCACGATATTTGGTCTAGCTTCAAGCCGACCGCTCTTTCTCGATCCTGTGATTCGAAATCCCTTTGTAGGTTAACTCTTAACCGTACGTAGCATGGCCATGCATTTTCAGATCCGGTCACTCGAGGGGCCCAGAGATATCACTCTCAATCAGAGAGGGGCAAATCCCATCTTGACTGACCATGTCTCATAGCATGCTTCTTGACAAACCCGAAAGCTACCTTTATAACTACCCTGTTACGGCGTAGCGTTTGATAGCCCCTAAGTAGGTCGATCCACATCTAGAATACATGCGACAGTCTCAGGTCTAAGGACAAAGCGTATATGTTGTTTAAAGAGAGAACTACTTCTCGTGTTGGGTCAGTCCTAGCACATGTCTCCACATGTGTCCACATTATTAGTTCAACATCTCCATGTCCATGACTTGTGAAACATAGTCATCAACTAATACATGTGCTAGTCTAATATTCATTTGTGTCCTCACATGAACTCCGACTAGGGACAACTTTAGAATAACCATACAAGTAAAGAGTTTCACATACAATTCACATAATTGCAAATCAATTCAAGTAGCCTTCAATGGATATTCAATGAACACAACATACAAATCATGGATACAAATGGAATATCATCATCTCTATGATTGCCTCTAGGGCATACCTCCAACACCTGGAGCCAGCGACTACTGGGTCTAGGATCAGAGGATACCGTCCTGGGTTTGAGAAACTAGTCCACTGATCCTTTCTGGAGAAAGTGATTGACACCTCAGACCATTTGAGGAACGTAGGTGTTGCTGGTTCAATGTTTGAAGGGTTCTGGAATTTGCCATTGTCACCATTGTCTTCATTTTCTTTGGCCTTGCCCTTCTCCTTGGTTCCAGAAGGTTCCGACAGATCTTTCATGACTCTGCGCAGACTATAGCATTTCATCATAGAGTGCTTATGATACGAGTGCCATGGGCACTACTTCTTCAGGAGCTCACTGAACGGAGTCCTTTCTTGATTTCTACCACCTTTCTTGGATGATTGGGACATTGCCGCGAAAGTATTGTCTGGCTTCCTCTTTCGATTCTGACCTCCCGAGTTGTTATTTCGGTGTTCGTTGTTAGGGCGATCGTTACGGTTCTTGTCATTGCGCTTGCCATTACCCTTGTTGCGACTAGACTCAAACCTCTCGATCTCCTTGTCTTTGTTTATCTGCCCAAGCTTGTATCATGATCTTAAGAGACTTGATATCTTCCCGGGCGTCTCCTGCCAAAATCTTGGAACATCCGGCGGTCTTAGAGACCGTTCTGGAAGCAATCTATGGCGTCACGCTCCGTGATGTCCAAGATAGTGGCCTTCGTGTTGATGAAATGATGTAGATAACTGCACAGGGTCTTGCCTTGTTGCTGCTTGAGTTGAGACAAGTCGATCCTGTTGCCAGGACGCTGCATTTCTGATGCTATCACTGGTAACGGCTGGCATCAAAACTACAAAGCATACGCAGAGAAAACAACAGGCCCTAAACATCTCTTTTCAAATAAAACTTGCTAGAAACTTATTTCAAAAATTCGTAAGTTCGTTAAGGATGAACTTAGTACGAGAAGCCTTAGGGAAATTTTTGGGTTTTTTTAGGTGGCTAATTAACTATTGGTTATTTATACTGACTCCTAGCACATAAAGGTTGGACGCAGGGGTATGGCGATTCCGTAACATACCCCCGGCATCATATGCAAATATAATGGCGGCACATAATGGTTGGACGCAGGGGTATGGCAATTACTTAACATGCCCCCAGCATCATATGCAAATATGATGGTGGCACATAAAAAGTGAATATGCTTCCAAGCGTATGAACGTTCCCCATGCAACGATAATCGTACAGGTGCTATTCCTATAGTGAACAGTAATGATTGTGGACGCTTTTGTGAATGCTGGCACAAAAGGTTCAGGTTGAAAAATTTTCTGCAGGTACACTAACCACGATTACGTAAGTTAACGACAAGTAGAAAATTTCGACTAGTTATTATAGTGAGAGCCGTAAATGTTGCCTCACCACCGGCACTAACCACATAAGTCCAAAATTTTGGCAATTTTTTCTTTTGTGAGGACAAATAGGTCGTGCATGCATCATGAATAAGAATCGCAACATAAAAGATGAAAATCAACCTTGCATATGCGTCTTGTCTAAATCTTGTACCATGCTAAGGATCATCTAGATGTCTTGTTTAGCGATGCCGGTCTTGTTTATCTCTTTTGAGTTGTTTACCTTGTTTTATCCAGGAACCTCCTATAGCAAAGTTGTGTAAAATTTCTAAAAAAAAATACTAGTAAAATGTCATAAAATTTGACCAAACAAAATGTGGGATATGTTCGGTTTAGAAGGCCCTGTTTGCTGGAAACACAGTTGCACACCTATTGGGATTTTAATTTTTCGACACCCGTAAGTATGTTTTCTTTTAGGAACCTTTAAACCAAAGATGTTAAGGATTGAGCGAGAACATTGTGGTAAAATTTCAGCTGATTGGATCAATGGTTTGAGAGATGTGATCTGTTCATTCTTGCACTTCTCTGAAATTCCAGAATGAACCACTCTGTGAGAATCTGAGTTTATTACCTTCCTAGAGTTTGTTTTTGTTGGAGGTATGCCCTAGAGGCAATCATAGAGATGGTGATATCTATGTATCCATGATTTGTATATTGTGTTCATTGAATATCCATTAAAGGCTACTTGAATTGATCTGCAATTATGTGAATTGTATGTGGAACTCTTTACTTGTATGGTTATTCTAAAAGTTATCCCTAGTCGGAGTTCATGTGTGGACACATATGAATATTAGACTAATACATGTATTAGTTGATGACTATGTTTCACAAGTCATGGACATGGAGATGTCAAACTAATAATGGAAGTAGTTCTCTCTTTACACAACATGTACGCTTTGTCCTTAGACCTGAGATTGTCACATGTACTGAAGATGTGGATCGTCTTACTTAGGGGCTATCAAACGCTACACTGTAATAGGGTAGTTAAAAGGTAGCTTTCAGGTTTGTCAAGAAGCATGCTGTGAGGCATGGTCAAATCAAGATGGGATTTGCCCCTCTCTAATTGAGAGTGATATCTCTGGGCCCTTCGACTGATCGGATCCGAAAATGCATGGCCATGCTACGTACGGTTAAGAGTTAACCTACAAACGGATTCCGAATCACAGGATCGAGAAAGAGCGGTCGGCTTGGAGCTAGACCAAACATCGTGAGGCAAAGGGAATAGCATGTACGTGATGTTGTGACGGTTCGTCTGATATGATCTTCGTGTACGTATAGGAGTTGGCACGTCTTGCTAGAGGCTGCTACCGACTCTTGGGCTGAGTAGGAGTACTCGAGCCATGACTATACGTATCCGAACCCATAGGGTCACACACTTAAGGGGCTGGAAGCCCAATTCGGATATGATCCGAGTTGGATCAGGTTTAGAACTACTAATGGGCCTCAGACCCAGAGGCGCGTCAGGAACCTCTATAAATAGAGGGGTGGGGCGCCCTAGGGTTTCATCCCTTTTGGCCAAAACACATCTGCCGTGCCTCCCACGCCCTCGCCCTGTTGCAATTCGCAGACCTAGTAGTCCGGCTTGTGACGCTTCCTCCCTGCACGTGTGGATATCTTGGAGGTGTTGCATCTACAGCACTTGGACGAGCCGCCGACGAGCCAAGATGAGCCGACGACGAGCCACGGCACGAGGACGATCTTGCTGCACGTGGATGAGCTGCTGAGGAGCTGCTCAACGTTGACGTGATCGACTACATGTTCGACTATGCTGATCGACTTCGCTGCCCCGACGTGATTCTACATCTTCCGCACCAGTGCGTCGAGTGGTAATCCCGTGATCCATATATGACAGTTTTCCTGGTTTACGCGGTAGAATTTTTTTTTGCGCTAGCGTAGCCTACCTCGTATCCCTACAGTGGTATTAGAGCCGTAGCTATTTAGTTATGGATTCGGGGTGTGTGCATATGGAGATATGTGAGTTTTTAGATTGATCTATGGCCTGTTTTCGTGTTCTTCCTGCAATGGTCGTGTAACGACATACTCCTACCGGTCGTATTTCCACCATCAGAGTTAAGTGATACACATAATGCCAGTTGCAGCAAGTGAAGATCAATGTGATTGGTCGAATCAAAATCTAGGTTCATACTCCAGGCGCATGAGATGTGCAATAGTAGATTGGATCTACTACTGGGTTGGCATTTTGCCGTATGCGTGTGCTTCGGTAAAACAGCTGTAACTTTTTGGTACGATCTCGGATCGAGGCAAATTTTGTATGAAAATTGATCTACAGAAAAAGTTACATATAAAATTCAACGGCTTTGCCATTTTTGGTGAAATTAGATTTCCCAAATTCAACTTGGAAGATGGAGTTACGGGCCTCTGAAGTTTGGAATGTTAGAACGCCTAACTCTGTTTTGCAGGATGTATGGATCTTGTGATCAGTATGACCCCTTTGTGTATGTGATGCATGTGTGTAACTCATTTGTGACCTGCGTGTTGCGCGTACGACAACATGGCTGGAGCCATATGTGTTGTCACTTTAATGTATTTAATGGTCTGCGTACCAATCTGTGATGATCCAAGCAACTATGTAATCTTCATTACTAGCTATTAGGTGCAATAGGATGTTCTAGTTCTTGGAGGACTCATCACCAGGAGGATGGCGCACATGGAACATGGAGATGGAGATCACTATGGTGAACAGGTTTTGTGGAGATGGAGATCACCATAAGAAAACGGGCCATACTGTGTCACAACTGTGTGCATGTTATTCTTTATGTTTTACTTCCTGCATGATGTGATGTTAGAAGTAGAATGATGCCTCACAAAGTTTAAGTTAGTATGCCCTCCCAACTAAAACTTGCACCGTCCCATGTCTTGCACAATTGGTGGTGGGTCTATGAAATTAGGGTACCACTAGTTTTCCTTGACTAGACGGGTTTGTGTCGGACACTTACACGCATAAGGGTTGGTTTGCTTAACAAGGTTATCTTAACGGTTAAGGACCTTGGGGCATAAAGGTTGGGCGCCGAGACATGGAGATGTCACCCAACAACAGAAGTCATATGTGATATGATTAGCAAGAAGTTGCTTACCGATCTACCTTGTTTGCTAGCGGTGATGCTAAAGCTCACTAGTAGACTTGTTAGTTGTGGATCCTGAATCCCTAAGTATCAATAGAGGGATATTGATTTTAGTGGGAGTACATTCTGTTAAATAGTTTAATGTGATTTGCTTTATCATGGATACGTTTGTCTTAGTATATTTTGCATTACTTTTGTTGTAGATTAAATGGCACCTAGCAGCACCACACCCTTTGCTTTGCGTTCGGTCCTTGAGAAGGACAAGTTGAATGGAACAAACTACTCGGATTGGATCCGTAACCTAAGAATTGTTCTCAGGGCTGAGAAAAAGGAAGATGTTCTAGACAACCCATTACCAGAAGAACTTGTTGATGATGCACCTGCTGCTGTTAAGAATGCTTACAAGAAAGCATGTGATGCTAACCTCGAAGTAAGCTGCCTTATGCTTGCTTGCATGGAACCCGAGCTGCAGATGCAGTTCGAAACAAACCATGAGGCGCACGATATGATCGTGGCGCTTAGAGACATGTTCCAAACACAGGCCAGGACTAAAAGGTTCAATGTGTCTAAGGCCTTTGTGGAGAGCAGGCTAGCGGAAGGCGTAGCAGTAGGACCACACGTAATCAAGATGGTTGGTTACAATCAACGGTTGGAGAAGCTGGGCTTCCCACTGGGCCAAGAGTTGGCCACTGATTTCATTCTTTTGTCTCTTCCGTCTAGTTATGAGAACTTCATCTTGAACTACCATATGCATGGGACAGAGAAGGGTCTGAATGAACTGTGTGGTATGCTTAAAACAACAGAGGCTAACATTAAGAAAAGTGCTACTAGCAGCCATGTGATGGCCATACAGAACAAGCCTAGCTTTAAGAAAAAGAGCAATTCTTGGAAGAAGAAGGGCAAGGCTGCCAAGCCAAACCCAGCGCCCAAGGTTAAAGCTGGACCTGGACCTGCTCTAGACAAAGAGTGCTTTTATTGTCACGAACTTGGTCACTGGAAGAGAAATTGCAAGCAGTACCTAGCTTCGTTGAAGAATGGCGGAAGTAAGAGTACTTCCACCTCAGGTACGCTTGTTGTTAATGTTATAGACAACATATTTCTCGCTGATACAATTATTAATTCTTGGGTATTTGATACCGGATCGGTTGCTCATATATGCAATTCGATGCAGGGAATGATAAAAAGTAGAAGCGTTGCATGGGCAATAATGCAAGAGTTGCTGCGTTGACGGTCGGGACGATGCAACTCCACCTCCCGTCAGGATTTATTATGGAATTGAATAATTGTTATTTTGTTCGTAGTTTAAGTCGAAACATTATGTCTACTTCATGTTTGATGAAGGATGGTTATTCATTTGCGAGTGAAAACAATAGTTATGTGATCTCTAAGAATGATATATTTATGGCTTTTGCACCCATTGTGAATGGATTGTTTGTTTTAAATCTTGATGGTTCACCTGTCTGTAACATAAATGCTAAAAGGCCTCGGCCTAATGATTTGAGTACTACCTACATGTGACATTGTCGTTTGGGCCGATTAGGAGGATAGGTTAAATTGGCCTGTATGGGTTTGGAAAGGGATAAAAGGATGAGGTGGAAATCAGCACACGAAGCGTGGAGTAACCAACTTAGCACGAATCGTGCTTGTAGATATTTGTTTTCTGTTTGAATTAGGGATAGAATTCTAGTCGGTTAAGAAATCATCTGTACGGGGCTATAAATAGCTGCCTTTGTAAATCTGTAATCATCAACCAATCAATACAACAAGTTACTTTTTCCTCGTACTTACTTTCAAGCAGGCGACTTCGCCAACACCTTTCTCTTTTTCACGAGTTCGTGCGGATTGGCAGGGCTGCATCAGTTTGATCTTCGGCCGATTCTGTAAGTTCCGCTTATCGAGTAATATCTAAGCTTTAACTCCTGGCGTATCGCTGTTGTTTCGTTTGGATTTATTCACTAGTTATCGATAGTTACTAGAATCGTAGGGTTTTTACCTGTTGTTCTAGTTTTACCACCAATTATCCAGCTAGGAATCGGTAGTTTCGGCTTCATTACTTTCTGTTGTTAAATTCATCTATTGCCGATTAGATCTATTCCTAGTGTTGTTATCATAGCTTTGTATCGATTACTCCAGTGGTTTTCTAACTACAAGGCTACAGTGATCGGCTGCTTTATAGACGATTCCTTTATTAAGGCAAATCGGCCGATTCGCTGATGAGCTCTCTCGAGATCGGAAACTTAGCCGATCGTGATTTCTGAACCTGACACGTATTCTTCCTTGCCAATCAACAGGTCAGATTGGCTGGCACACCGCGCGAACCGCACCAGGGCATTCACCCGAACAGGAGCTAAGCAGATTCTCGCGGGTCGTGTGTTGGACGCTGGGATTCGGTTGACCGATTTCTAGCACCAACACACTTTTGGCACGCCCGGTGGGACCAATACAACCGCCATCATGTCGAGAGCTGCTGAAGTCTCCGAAGATAACGTCATCGAGGTGACGGAAGCAGATCTGAAGGACGACCAGAAGGAAGAACTGGACAAGTATACAGAACAGTTTCGGAAAGCTTGCCTAAAATCGTTCAGTCGCTCCAGAAGCGGGGAAACTATCAAAAAGACTCCTTTCCCTCCTCCCCGCCAGATCACAATTTCTGAGGATTCAGACAAAATGTTCGATATGATTCAACAGTCTATTTATCACGCCTTCATCGATCAGTCCCCGGTGCTTTCAAACATGGTGCACAATGCTGTTGTCAACTCCTTCGCCAGGGGGATACCTCAAGGGTACAGGGGACCGGCATATTTCCAGCCGATTCCACCAAACCAAACTTATTCAAATTCGGCTTCGCAGCCGATCCAATTTTCTGTCGGGGGTTCAGGTGCTTCCTCATCATCAGCTCCTATGGGGTATAACTCTATTCAACTGTCTTCTGCACCGTTCCCTCCAGTTAGCCCATCACCCTGGGGGGCACCTTCAGCCACGGCCGGCCAGAATCAATCGGCCAGTCAAGGAAACCCTCCATTCCAGGCATCTTTCCAAACGGTCACTCGGCCGACCGTACTGCCATACCAGCCTGTCGCTCCGGAGGTCAACAAGACAGCAGAGCTCATGCTGTATGATGAAACGAGTGGTTCATTCAGACAGCCGACCTTTACTACACAGCCGGCTTTTACTCAGATACCACCCACTTTCAATCAGCCTCCGTTCATTCCGCCTCCGGTTTACCAGCACGTGCCAATACCTCAGCCGACAGTTCACCAGCAACAGCTAGACTGGTCGGCGCGTATTGCGGAGGTGATGCAAGAACAATTCGGCTTAAAACCGAAGGTACAGAGTTACACCTACAAAACACCATACCCGTCTACATATGACCTATTGCCGTTTCCCCATCGGTCCGTTGCATTCTGGGCAGGTATCGACTGAAGGTAGCCTGAGGTTGTTTTCCCAACAGTGAATAAAGAACGGGCACCTCCAGTGCTCTTCGTGTCGTCGCATTGCTTCTTCCCGGGACCTTGAGCGTTCATGCTGACGTTGATATTTCTGGAGCAGGAACTGGGAAGTAACGCGTGGCCCTTCTGATTCGCCATCGTCGTCCTCCATCCGCCGCTTCCCTTTGACATCTTCTGGCGTATCTTGATTTCTGGGGTCGACGGCGCCACTCCTTTTGGCCGATTCAGAGGTCAGCACTTTTGTTTGGAGTGAATTCTTCCCCGTATCAACCATGTTGGTGGGGAAGGGGTACTGGTCGATCTTCATTGGCTTGGCCGATTTTGCCGGCACTTCAAACTTAAGTCTGCCTTGCTCAATGGCCGACTGTATCTGCTGCCTGAAGATCTTGGACTCGTAGGTATCATGGGATGTGGCATTGTGCCACTTGCAATATTTTATCTTTTTTAGTTGTTCGGCAGAAGGTATTGTATGGTACTATGAGAGTTTAATTTGTCCTTCCTGGAGGAGAAGGTCGAAGATTTTATCGGCCTTGGTCGTGTCAAAGCCGAATACCTCCAGCTCCTTTTTGCCGAATGGGCATGATATCGGCTTTTTCCTCTTGATCCATTCTGCAAGTCCGACTTCAACATCTTCCTCATCCTCCGCAATAGGTCATTCTGCAAGTAGAGGCATGTCGCATTTATAACAAAACCACCACTACTTCACCGGCAAGCCTCCCAAAATAATCGGCTGCATGGATGATGTGACATTACATGTCGCTAGAACATGGACGGTTGTCATGTTAATAATTGGGTAAAAGAAAGAATTCGATTCTTGGTGATGTGTGGATGTATGATCTGTTCTCGGAAAATTGAATAGGCCGGACAAACATTTGCGATTCTTTATTGGGAAAAAGATGCTTGGTCTTAATTTTAGCAAGGTGAGCAAGGATTTCCTTGTTGGTGTTTAAACCCGACAACCTACTAAGGGGGGTGCCCGAGGTAGTGTGCTGGTTAGTGGGGCTCGTCGAGATCAGGAACTCGAAGGTAAATGCAGACACACAATTTAGATAGGTTCGGGCCGCTAGATTGCATAATACCCTATATCCTGTGTGTTGGTTGGGTTGAATTGCTTTGGAGGGGGTCCCTGCCTTAGCTTATATTGTCGGGGGTAGGGTTACAGGTTGGTTGGTTACAAAATACTAGTTGGATACGACTAGAGAAGTTCTACTCTTATTACAATGAGTACTTTCCTAATCCTTGACTAGTTCCTATCTTTCCATATAGACTACGCCACCCTACGCCATGGTCTCCATGTCAGATGCGTCTTGGTGTCCAACCCCATATTTAGAACTATCCAATCCTTCTGGTGGGCCCATAGATGGATGTACGACAAGCCCTCGAGTACTTTTTAGTCAAATGCAGTAGTTCTGAGTATTTTTGTAGACTTCACCGACTAGTTTTGATGTTCTTCGAGTACTTCATCTGGTTGAATCTTCTAGAGGTACCCAAAAAACTGCCATGCGGTTAGAATGTGCTCAAGCCTCATTTAACTCAGTCTCATATCTTCAATCTTGAATTTTATGTGGAAGTGCGATGAAAGTTGCACTCCATATGGAGTAGCCTCTGAGCCTTAGGTTGAATCAAAGAATCAGGCTGAGGAACAATCTGTAATTTGTATCACTTTCCCCTTAAAACCTAGAGAAAAAACTTTGTTGTCGATGGACACGTGGCACACAGCCCCCGAGCCTTTTAGCCGACTAGTTTGGTGGGTATAAGGGTCAACCTTTGGTCAATGTGACCATCCCTTGAAGGAGATCTTTTCTCCTCCTGAAATAAAGGTAACTACCAATCTGGTGTCCGAAATTCTAGGGATCCTTTAAATCCCAAATCCCTTTATTTGCACCATTGTTACCGCGCCACTGTGATAAATAACAGAAGAAGTTATCCCTTCTGTTTTACCTTTGCTAGTTGCCTTTTCAACTTCCACACTTTGGCCCTAGCGCCTCCGCCATTGTTCGATCTTTGAACACTTGCGCCACCGTCTCCCCACCAAACAGCCCCCGAGCGTATGCAACTGAAAATGCTCGTGACATGAAAGATGGGAAGGAAGGCTGCTGCATCCAAAGCGGGCGAGGGAGAAAAGAAGAAAAGGTCTGACAAGAAGAAGGAGCTGAAGTTGCCGACGCCCAAATATGTCAAAACCGCTGGCTTGATGAACCAAAGTATGGTGATTGCCTGCAAGTACCCGAGCTGATGAAGCGGATAGTAGATCTGAAGGAACAAGGTCTGACCGGTCTTGGCGTCGCATGCAACTTTATGAAGCGACAGATTCAGCCACTGCAGCAGCGTTGTCATTTAGGCTATATGTACACCAGCCTTGATGATCCTTCCAGATTCTCTCTTGATGAAATCAGCACAAATGAAATCATGGCTAGGCTTAAGCAAATGTTTAAGAACATGAGCAGGATCCTAACTATTGTGCAGGAATTAAGCGCCTCACACTCGCCAAAGCCTGTAAGTTCCCATGGCCTCAGCCCCCGAGTACTTATTTTGAATGTACTTGTCAACTGACTTGTCTCATTTTGTAGGAAGATGTTGCTTTGTACTTGTTTGCTCCTCCTCCTCTCGGATATGAAGAATCCTGTGAAGCTGCTCCTCACGTGTTTACGTGGGAAGGCATAATAGGCGATGACCAGGAGGAGGAGGTACTCGAGTCTTCCAGCGGCACTAGTTCTGATGCCGCGGGTGATGTCAAGGCTCAGCCGTTTGCTAAGCCTGGGTCTTCCTCTGCGGTGACGAAGCACTCAACTGCTGATGATATTGAAGCTACAATTCCTCCACCACTGAAAAAGAAGTGAACCGTTATTGCAAAATGGGTCGTGAAGGAGTCTGTGACCACAGAGGATGTGCCTCCCATGATAATTACTTACGAGAAAGGACAAGACCCGGAGGATCATGTACTCTCGATAGGCGTTTCCAATATCACCACCATGTCTACTCAAGATGATATTGGTAGTTTGCAGGTACTCAATGACGTGACCGAACTGGAGAAGACGGCTACTGTGGCTTCTTAAAACAAGTCGCCGATCACTGAGGAGTTGATTGAAATTGAGGCTGATCCAGAGGCTCAAGATGCCATTCAGGTTGATCCCCAGGTGGTGAACTCCACTAGCGCAAACACAACTCAAGTAGCAGAGGCAAAGCTCAAAGCTGGCCAAGATCCCATCGTGGATGTGCTGGCCATGTCAAAAGCACCATCTTCAACTATCAAGCCACCATGACTATTTGGTGAACCCACCCTACGGCTGAGGAGGTCTTCAAAGTAGTATTTATGCTCCTTTCAAGTACTAATGGTAACTCAAAATTGACTTGTGTCGCTAAAGTTTTGTCTTATGCAGGAAATCCTCTGATATGGACCTTGGAGGGCCTGGCTCAAGGCCTGTGACCAATGACAATAGCCTCTCAGCCCAGGACGTTGCCCCAGCCCAAGAAGGTCCACAGCCGGAGGAATACCATAGAACGATGAGTAGTCCAGGTGCCATTTTCTTTGTAGCAACGTTGATGCAAGAAGTTATTTCATCTTTAACTAATGTTGTGTTGCCAGCCCCCAAGCAACAAGTACCCGAGGAGACGATGGCTGCCGTGGACATGGCAACTGCTTCTATAGCCCCCGAGCGATCGTTTGCGGGTGAAGCGATGACTACCTCTGGCATCGTGGCTGCAGATATGGCCCCTGAGCTAGAGATAGAAGTCGAGGCGGTGACTGCCCTTGGGGCCATGGCCGTTGATTCATCCTCTGAGCCTGGGACGTTTGGTGGTCTTGCCGTGTTTCCACATGCGACCGCGGGTGCTAAAACCAGTGGGTCTAGGAAGATAACTCTGGAGGATATCTAGCTGATCGATGATCCGTTGTTGAACCCAGAGATGATAGCTGCTATCATGGAGATGCACCGTCGTCTCGGCAATTATGCAGAGGTCAGTTGAAATTGTTTTGATCTGTTGGCATATTGATTGGCACCCATATATTAACACGAGCACTGATTTTTGAATTCCAGGACTTGATCAATCGCTCTCGTCATAAGTTGGAGATGCTTGAGGAGTATGGTGATACCATACTTCGTGCTGAAGCACTAGAGAAAGAGCTTGCCGAAGAAAAACTGTACATCTCTTGCTTGATGATGAAGCACGACAGCTCGACGGCAGCCTTCCATAACCAGATTCAAGACCTGGAGGATGAGAAGGAGCGTCTTGTTGCTTGCAATAAGTCTCTCAATCACAAAATTAAAGGTAGTCTCTTCTCCTTTGATGTTTGTCAACTACTGATTGTATGTCAATTCTTAGTAACCGCATGCTGATGTTGCACAGAATATAAGAAATTGGAACCAGAGCTTCAAGCATCAATTAGCGACTGGAAAACTACCTTCTATCAGGTGTCAGATCAACACGACAAGCTAGTGCTTTTTGTTGAGAAGTTGGAGCATGATCTAGAAAAAGAAACGTAGATGCGCGAGGATGGTGAGGTTGATTTGGTAAATGCCATGAAGACCATCCGAGAGCGTGAAGCTGGGCTGGAAGCTGCCAAACTCACTCTGAAGGAGATATCTGAAGTGGCCCAGCCAATAACGGACATGGTGGAGCCTCCAATTGAAGGTGTAGAGCCCCGTCCGCTATCTGAAGTACTCATGGACGTGCCAGGGAAATTCACCAGCTACATTCAGGAGATGATGAAGTCTATCTCCAAGCAACTGCTGGGCTTCGTCAAGTCTTTCTATCGTCAAGCCGATCTGGCTCCTGTTGCGGAAGGTATAACGGAGGAGTGCTCTGATGAACTCTTCAAGCAGTACATGCAGGAGATGGACACCATTGTAGAAGAAGTAGCCAATTATCTTGTCCTCGAGTAGTTCTGTTAAAGCAAACATTAGTTATGTATTGAAAACATGATATGAATGCTTTGTAATGTAAATATTTCTAAGTCTTGTTGCAATCTTTGTTGCTTTTGACTTGGTTTTTTAGTGCCTCTCACAATTAATCCTAATAGTTGCTCGTACGATTAATGTGAGTGTCTGCGCACGTGTCCTATTGTGGAGTGCAAGTACTCGAGCTATCTGGATAGTAGACTACTGGGCGAGTAATCCTTCAGGATTTCGATGATTAGAGCCTATCTTTACAACTTCTTTGAGTTGTATTGATGTTATTACAAGCTCGTTGGAATTTTGCAGACTTGTTATTACAAGCCGTGATTGGGCAATTTTGCCCAGGGAGCTGAATAGCTCATTAGGAGTACTACGAACTTGCTTCTGCAAGCCGCGATAAAGCAGAAATAAGTAGTCGAATTACGACAAGGATATGACTATTTTATTGAATTGTAAATCTACAACCAGGGTCATTGGCCGATTTACATAAATATGTAAATCTAAATTAGGGATAAAATTGACAGAGTTGCTCGATGTTCCACGACTTGTCGATGTCTTCACCTGAGGGGTGTTTTAATCAATATGATCCAGGTCCAGTGACCTTGGAGATGATAAAAGGCCTGTCCCATGGTGAGTTGAGCTTGTGCATCCCTTTGGTGTCCTGGATACGGCGAAGGACCATGTTGCCTATGTTGAACGATCGTTCTTTGATGTTTCGATCATGGTAGTAGTGAAGGCCTTCGAGGTGTCTTGAAGACTAGACGAGTGCTGCGCAGCGAGCTTCTTCAAGGCTATCAATGTCTAGATGTCTTGTTTCTTCTGCTGCGCCTTCCTCGTACTGCTTGACTGTTGGAGATTTTCACATGATGTCAACAAGTAGGACAGCTTCGGATCCGTAGACCAGGAAGTAGGGTGATTGCCCTGTAGGCTTGCACGGCTGGGTATGGAGCCCCCAGAGGACATTGGGTAGTTCTTTGAGCCACTTGCCTCCTTTTGTGTTTTCAATATCGTGCATCCTTTTCTTTAGAGCATCAAGCACCATCCCGATGGCGCGCTCAACCTGGCCGTTGGCCTGCCGATGAGCGACAGAGACGTACCGAACATTGATGCTACTGTTCTCACAGTATTCCCAGAACCCATGGTTGTTGAAGTTTGAACTTAGGTCTTTGATTATGCGATTGGGGAAGCCATAGCGATGAACAAGTTCATCGAGGAAGTCGAGTACTCTATCTACTTTGGGGCAGGTAATTGGCTTCACCTCGATCCACTTGGTAAACTTGTCAATGGCCACTAGAACTCTTTTTAATCCTTTAAGCGCGGTGGGCAGTGGGCCAATCATGTCTAGCCCCCAACACACGAAGCGCCAAGAGGGTGGTATGGTGATCAGCTTGTAGGTAGGGACATGCTGCTGCTTGGTGTCGGTGTTTAAAACCGGCAACCTACCGACGGGAGTACCCAAGGTAGAGTTTTGGTTGGTAGGTGTCACTGAAATCTGGAACTCGATGGTGTATGTAGGCACGTGATTTAGATAGGTTCGGGCCGCTAGATCGCGTAATACCTTACATCATGTGTGTTATTTGCTTGTATTCACTTGAACCTGTTTGGAGGGGGTCCCTGCCCGTCCTTATATATTAGAGCAGCAGGGTTATAGGTCGGTTATTTTAGAGAAATACTAGTCGGATTCAACCATAGAGTCCTACTCTAACTGCTATGAGTAGTTTTCAAGTCCTCGACTAGTTATTGTCCTCCACGTAGACTACGCCATCCTGCACCGTAGTCTCTATGTCTGACACGTCTCGATGTACAACCCTATATGTGGGCCTGTCCAAACCTTCTAGTGGGCCCCTGGATGTATGCACGACAAGCCCCCTGAGTACGTTTTAGTCAAATGCAGCAGTCCCAAGTACCTTTACAGGCTTCATCCGACTAGTTTTTGGTGCTGTTCTGAGTACTTTGTCGAAGTTGAGCCTTCAAGTGACTCGAGTACTGCCATGCGGCTAGAATGTGCTCAAGCCTCATCTAACGCTATTTTGAATATCTGCCCTTGAATTTATATATGGAAGTGCAATGAAAATCGCACTCCATATGGAGTAGCCCCTGAGCCTAAGGTTGAATTGAAGAATCAGGCTAAGGGTCCATCTGCATTCACATTGTCTTCACCTTAAACTTTTTAGCCGACGAGCACACAGCCCCCGAGCTGTTACCCGACTAGTTTTAGGAGGTATAAGGGTCAACCACCAATCATCGTGACCGTCACCAACAGTAACCTTATCTTTTGCGGTAACTTCGGAAACTGTCGGCCATATGCGAAATTAACGGTCAGAGGTAAAAACATCAGGACCGTTACCTCCATTTACTCTACTTCTATTATAAATAGATGAGGGAAGTTACACCCTGTTTACTCCGCCATTGCCATCTGCTATTTGCTCTTAAGAAAAAAACCCTACTATCCAACGCTGCCGCAATCCAATTTGAGATCGCCGCCACCGCCTCTGTCCTGTGAGGCCCCGAGCGTATGCGCGTGAAGTAGCTCATGACATCCAAGATGGGGAAAAAGCTTCTACTTTCAGGGGTGTTGAAGGTTCCAAGAGGAGATTTGGAAAGGGGAAGGAGGCGTAGCTACCTCCGCCCAAGTTTGGGAAGACGGACCAAACTGTGCCGCCAACTCCTGCCTGTGCCTGGAAGAGATCAACCCTGAAGGAAGAAGAGATCCAGGCATTGGAGAAAGCGAAACTGCTATAGAACCAAGTGACCATAGGCTGGAGATGTGCCTGCAGTAATCCATGGCCGCTAGAAAAGTACCCCAAGGAAACGGTAACCTTCGCCCACTTCATCGAGTGGGGTTTTGCCATCCCATCCTCTGATTTTCTGCAAGGTCTTTTGAATTATTACAAGCTTCAGCTGGTCCACCTCAATCCAAATGGTATTCTCCACATTGCTATTTTCGTGCACCTGTGTGAGGCTTTCTTGGGGATTCAGCCCCACTGTCAACTAATCCTTAAGATATTTTGGGTGAAGCTGCAACCAAAACTAGAGTGTACTTCAGTAGTCGGGGGTGCCAGAATTCAGATATGGGAGAATAGTAGTATCTTGTACTTGGAGTACAAGTTGTTGGAGTCACACTCTGGGTGGAAGGAGAAGTGGTTCTACATTGGAGACCATGATCCAAGGCTGCCAAAGGTTAATGGTCATCGCCCGGAGTGGAACAACAGATGGATAGATGAGCCGACACACGGGAATAGTCTTCAAGTACCCGAGCTCTTAGGCAAAATTGGCCAATTGAAAAATCAAGGACTGACATGAGTTGGAGTAGGATTCAATTTTATGAAGAGACAAGTTCAACCCTTACAGCTCCACCACACCTGGGCTACAAATACTCGGGCCTCAACGACCCATCAAGGATGACGACTGAAGAAATCTCCGATGACGGGGTGATGGCGAGGTTGAAACGCTTCTTTAAGAATGCCAATGAGATCCCCCGAGTAGTCCTAGAATTCAGCACTGGTAACCCGCTGAGAGCAGTAAGTACCCGTGGCTTTAGCCCCCGAGTACTTATTTGAGGTCTTTCGTGCTTTCTAATTTGTCTACTTTTGTGCAAGAAGACATACTTGTGTTTTATTCACCTCCTCCTCCCCCTAGCTCCCATGATATAGAGAGTGCCCCATGGGTGTTTGGGCGAAACCTTGCTGTACTGGGGGCCACCGAAGAGGAGGAGGAAGAAGAAATGGAGTGCTTCAGCAGCTCAGACTCTGATGCTGCTGGGGCATATTGTGTGAAGGTCCGCACCTCGAACAAAGTTGGGACATCCTCTGGTTCATCGAAGCGCCCTGTGGATGATGAACTTGAGATGGCTCTGGCCCCGTCGCTGAAGAAGAAGTGGACGGTCGGCAGGACACGCACTCCGAGTTGTCTGCGCATCATCGAATCCGCACCCTCATCGGTAATAACCTTCAGGGAAGGGCAAGACCCTAAGGTGTGGGTATGATTATGCATGTATGTTGATGTCACGACTACTAATCAGGACTTGTTGTATCTACAGGGAGTCGCGGAGGTAGTGGAGGCGACGGAGGCGGTAGCTGGTGCCGTCTCGCCTGTAGTTCTAGCATCCGGGAAGGTCATCATGGTTGAAGATAATATGGAGCCTCCCGTTGCTGAAGTCAATCCTGCGGGTACTGAGGTATCTGTATAGGAAGAAGATAGGACTACCCTGACTGGCAGTAGTCAGGATGCGCCACAAAGTACCTTGCTAGGGGAGCCTACCCGCACTGTCAAGCTTCTGCATTTGGTTTGGAAGCCATCGCTAAAGCTGCGATGGTCCGCAAGGTAAATTGATTCGATATGGTTGAGTACCAATTCTAGCTTGAGTAGTTGGTTGTCTTCCATCACTAACCCTAAGTGTTGTGCAGGACGTCTTCTAGCTTAGGCCTTGGGTCGTTGGGTTCAAGGTCAACAATTGATGATGCTAGCCGCTCAGTTGAAGATGCAGTGCCCGCACCTATTGTAGCCCTGGAGGAGGGAGATTCAGCTCTGGCGGTCAAGACAGGTACCACATCATTGCTGCGTTGATGCACGACGTAATCGACTCGATGACTGATATTGCAGTGCTAGCCCCCGATCCTGCTGTACCTGGGGCTCTTCCTATGGCTATTCCCGAGGAGAGTCCGCCCCACCTATGATCGTGGAAGCTATCCCCCTCAACACTGCTGCTCCTGAAGCCTCCAAGCTTGAAGCCGCCCAAGCTCTTGAAGCCATGGCTGCTATTGTCGGGGCGACTTCCGAAGCCGGCACGTCGTCTGGCTGTGAGATGGTTCTTGTGCCCAGTGCGAGGATTGAGCCGAGCGTTGGGATTCGGGTGCTGCCTGAGGAGGTCCAGACTACAAGAAACCATTTAATCAGTGATGAAAACAAATTGTCACAGATCGCTGAAAAACCGTCATAAAGCAGTGTCTGTGATGATTTCAGATAACGTCATTTATTGAGCATCATATATTCGATTGACGTTTTCTTCGAAATCTTCACAGATCAGCACAATCTATGACGTTTTTTAACTGTCATAAACCACACTCAGGCCCGCGCAGCCTAGCCTAGGCCCAATATTTGTGACGAAAATAAATGTCACAGATGGTTGCCACGTGGTGGCCAACAGGGATAGTGAAGTGGATAATGATGATGACGTGGTTGATGACATGGCCGATGACGTGGGTGGTGACGTGGATGGTGACGTGGCTGGTGACGTCATTGACGACATGGCCAGTGACAATGACGTGGACAATGACATGGCTAGTGCTGACGTGGCATTCACAGCCAGGCCCATTTTAGAACTGGGCCACTAAGTTGGGCCATTTTTTCAGCCCACTGTATCAGATCAGAGCCCAGTAAACAGGACTATTAAAAATTGAGCCCACCAAATTCAATCTAATTTCTCAGCCCATATATCACAATGATCATTATAGCCTAGAATACATACCAAATTATATCAACCCATCAATCAAAATAACAGATACAATCTCAGGTTTACATTCAAATCAGATACCACAGCAAACAGAATCTTAGGTATATTCTTAGTCTACACAGAATCTCAGGAAAACAGATTAAGGCTCTGTTCATTTCAGCAGGGACCTTGAACTGGCGGGGGTTGGCAACCACGGTCATGAGGTGCTCAAGCTCATCTGGGGACAGCTCACAAGCCCTGCACAAAAATATAATCATCATAGCTGAACTGAATTAAGAGTAACAACCTACTGACACAATCAGCTAACATCACACACGGATAAATTGATCGTACATCAAAACCTAAGCAAATTAGTAATGTTGCAAAATGTTAAGACTTCTGCAATGGTTAATGTCTTAGACAGATGGTATTCTTCAAGAAAAATATTTTCCCATCACTTGACTACATTTTCTCAAATAGCATTCAGAGAATCTAACTAACAATGGCTGCTGAGCTGATGACTACTACTACTAGTGAACAATCAGTAGATAAAATAAATCTACTGCTGTCAAGCTTTCTACTAGTGAACAGTCAGTAGATAAAATAAATCCACTACTGCTAAGCTTGCCCAGGGGAAAACCAAATTGATCCATTAGAGCCACAATTTCTTAGATTAACTGCATCGATCACCTCAGAGAACAAAAAAATAAAAGAAAACTGATACTATTTACAATTTGTCAATTTATCTTTCAAATTCAAAATTTAAGTGCAGCATTTTTTTGCCAAACTAGACCTGAAAACAAAACACATTGAACAGTTTCCTAGTCATGTTTTTCCATTGAATAGAAGTGAATGCGAACAAACATTGTTCACAACTAATTGAAGATTCTAGCTACAACGTGAAGAACTTTCAGTACCTCCAATGAAAGCACTGTTGCCACATGTATATGACACTATAAAGTTAGCAATGGTTTTAATCGACTTGTTAAGTTGAAAAAAAACTTTAGCAAAAGTAGTAGCAGTATGAAATTTCAGGCTACAAGTATGAAATTACAACTGTTGGTCAAGGGTAGCAGATGAGCAACAACAATCATTGGCTTACTCCATGACACCCAAAAGCAGCAGGAAAAAGTAACAGAAGAACCTGGTGGCTCACCGGCGAGACTGCCTACCCTCACCTGTGGCCATTAGAGATGGATGTTGCATCTCCCCTGGAGCCATAGCAGGACTGTGGCAGATCCACTTCGGATTTGCTTGATTAAACATGATTAAGCTGCCTGATACGCGACCCTCATGCCTTAACCAAGTAAACACGAAGTGCCGTCGGATTTCATCCGATTTAACCACTTGAACAGGACCGAATAGCAAACCCACACGAAGGTGAGCGGTTCTAGAGAATACAACAAGTCCACCGAGTTAACAAATTAACCATTTAGTTTGGCCATAAAACAACATCAGAGTTTACAAGGTTCAGAAGAAAAAACGACAGAAGGTAAAACACGCGCGGAAGCTACTTCGTCGGGGTCGGATATCCCTGGTGAGGCCAACCGGGACATCAGTGATCCCTCTCCTCGCCGTCCGAGGAGGGATCCCACTCAACCGTCCAACCTGGAGGGAGTTGGGGCGGCCAAGTGCCAGCAGAGGGAGGCTCAGAGGCAGCAACTTCACCTGAAAAAGAAGAGCCACAACAAGGCTGAGCTACTAAGCTCAACAAGACTTAACCGACAGGGAGTACGCTACTCCACCACTTCTAGACATGCAAGGCTTTTTGGCTGAGGGTTTGTTTGCTAAAAAGCGCTAGGCGTATCCCTACTTTCAAGTTTTAGCTCAGGTTCTAAGTTCATTATCCGATCTAGGTTTTGCAATCTACTCTAAACAGACATGGAACCAACCAAGGTATATACATCATCATCAAGACCATGTCATCATCAGATTCCTTTATTACTCAGGGTGACATAGCAATCAAGCAATCTCAAACTGTGAGAGGCAGACGAATCGATTTGAGTTTCTTAACCATGCATGGCGAACCTAATCTCATGACATCCACGCACCACAAGGGTCGCTTCCTGTGTCGGCCATCCCCATCAATTCCCAGGCGCGTGTCAGGTCCAAACTTCCCTTGGCATGCAATGCTCCACAGTCCCGGTCTCTACCGTATTGTGACCGCACTTGCACCCACATGATGCACCATGGGAACCTCATTCCAGGGACAGCAGGGGTATAAGTCATGCCCTAGTTCAATCAGGTACTACGCTTCCCATCCCATACTAGGTATGAGATTAGTACTTTCAAACACTTGATCACGAACACCACCACTGTCGGGCCTTAGCAAGTTTCATAGACAGACGGGGCGATCAACCGACCACCAAAGAGTTACCCAATGCCTTGCCCCGTCCATCGTCCTTATAGTTGAAACAGAAGAGGAACAACCAACTCCTACAACTCGCGAGTGACAGGAAATCACTAGGCTTTTACCGTTTCCTATTTAAGCAAAGCATCTACTCGGTCCAACAGCTAGTGTTCAGATCGAAGGAGCTAAGTTATGCATCTACGGTTCCAATCAACTCCTATACGTAATGCACAAGCATGTTAAGGAAGGCATGCGCAAGTTTGGTAAAACATAGGGGATTCATGCATCCGGGGTCGGATTAAGATTAACGCGAAGGATTTTAATCGAGGTCATTACAGCCTACCCCCCTTAAGAAGAATCTCGTCCCGAGATTCGGATGTAGAAGCAACTGGTGGGGGGGGGGGTGTAGCCCTTACCTCCTTGGCTGGAAAGAAAACCTGGGAAGTGCTTGTTCAAGTACTCTTCTGTTTCCCACGTTGCTTCATCCTCCGTGTGGTTTCTCCAGAGGATCTTGTTCATTTTGACTACTTGGCGTCGGGTGCGCCTCTCTTTCTGGTCAAGGACCTTGGCCAGGTACTCTGCATAGGTTAGGTCAGGCTCGATTTGAAGTTGCTCCTATTCTAAGATCTCGGTTGGGACCTGGACACATCTCTTCAGTTGAGACACATGAAAAACATCGTGTATGGCCGAGAGCTGTTCTGGGAGCTGGATCCGATAGGCAACGGGTCCACAAATTTTCACAATCTTATATGGGCCAATGTAATGGGGAGCCAATTTCCCTTTCACTCCAAACCGTTGCACTCCTTTTGTTGGGGAAACTCGAAGATACACATGATCACCAATGTCAAACTGCAGGGGCCTTCTTCTTCTGTCGGGATTGGGCAGCCTTGAGATTTGCTTGGATTATCTTCACTTGCTCTTCAGCCTCTACCACTAAGTCAGGGCCATAAACTTGTCTCTCTCCCGCTTGGGACCAGTTCAATGGTGTCCGGCATCTTCGTCCATACAATGCTTCAAACGGTGCCATCTTCAAACTGGCTTGGTAGCTATTGTTGTAGGAGAACTCCGCCAATGGCAGGCACTTGTCCCAATTTTTGTCATAGTGGATGACACAAGCTCTCAACATGTCTTCAAGGATCTGATTGACTCTTTCGGTTTGACCATCAGTTTGAGGATGATAGGTTGAGTGACGGATGAGTTTGGTGCCCATGGATGCTTGTAGATGTTCCCAAAAGCGTGCTACAAACTGAACTCCTCGATCAGAGATGATGGTCTTAGGCACACCGTGTAGGGAAAGTATGCGGTCGAGGTACAGCTCTGCATACTGCTTGACCGTGTGGGTGGTGTGGATAGGAAGGAAGTGGGCGGTCTTGGTCAGACGGTCCACTATAACCCAAATGGAATCATGTCGCTGCGACGAAAGGGGCAGTCCAACAATGAAATCCATGCTGATATCTTCCCATTTCCAAGAGGGAATAGGTAGGGGCTGTAGAGTACCGGCTACCTTTAGATGACTGACCTTGACGCGTTGGCAGGTGTCACACTCTGAAACATACCGGACAATTTCCTGCTTCATTCCGCTCCACCAGAAAGTTTGGCGTAGATCATGGTACATCTTATTGCTGCCTGGGTGGATTGAGAACTTGGAGAGATGAGCTTCATCTAGGATCTGCTTCCTCAAGTTGGGGTCAGCTGGTACAACCAGTTGGTTTCCATAATACACTTTTCCAGTTTCATCCTGTCGAAACTACTTATATCCTTTCTCCTTCAAGGAAATCTTCCTGGTGATCCAACTTACTTCCTCATCCTCCACTTGTGCTGATCTTATTTGGTCTTCCAAAATAGATTCAAGGGCGATGTGGTCGAGGGTTCCATGGGAAACAATTTCCAAACTGAGTTTTCCCATCTCATGACACAAAGTTTCGGTGAAGGTTGTTGCCAACAAGCAGTTGCAACAGGGCTTGCAGCTAAGAGCATCAGCCACCACATTGGCCTTGCCGGGATGATAGTGCACTTCCAAATCATAGTCTTTTATCAACTCCAACCATCTTCTTTGGCACATGTTGAGGTCGGCTTGGGTGAAGATATACTTGAGGCTCTTGTGGTTGGTGTAGATGTTGCAACGGGTGCCCATCAGATAATGTCTCCATATCCTTAAGGCATGGATCACTGCTGCCAACTCAAGATCATGGGTTGGGTAGTTCAGCTCATGAGGTCGTAACGCCCGTGAGGCATAGGCAATGACTCGGTTGTCTTGCATAAGAACACACCCAAGTCCAGTGCCAAAGGCGTCACAGTACACGTCAAACGACCTAGAGGGGTCGGGTTGAGCCAAAACTGGGGCTGTGGTCAGCAAGCGCTTTAAGGTTTTGAAGGCTTCTTCACATTTGTCGTTCCACACAAATCTGACCTCTTTCTTCAGCAACTCTGTCATCAGCTTAGCTATCTTGGAGAAGTCCGGTATGAAACGCCGATAGTAGCCTGCCAGTCCAAGGAAACTTCGGATCTGGTGCACTGAGGCAGGAGGCTTCCAGTCCATGACTTCCTGTACCTTGCTGGGGTCGACGGCTATGCCATCCTTAGAGATAGTGTGTCCCAAAAACTTGACACTATCTAACCAGAATTCACACTTGGAGAACTTGGCATAGAGCTGATGATCTCTCAGCCGTTGGAGAACTACGCGAAGATGGTTGGCATGTTCTTCTTCGCTCTTCGAGTACACCAGGATATCATCAATGAACACCACTATAAACTTGTCCAACTCGGGCATGAACACCGAGTTCATGAGGTACATGAAGTATGCGGGTGCATTGGTGAGTCCAAAAGACATGACCAGGTACTCGTAGAGTCCATATCTTGTGGAGAAGGCAGTCTTAGGGATGTCACATGGTCGGATCTTGATTTGATGATAACCTGAACGAAGATCGATCTTGGAGAACACTCTAGCTCCAGCTAACTGATCAAACAAGACATCAATGCGGGGGAGTGGGTACTTGTTTTTGATAGTCACCGCATTGAGAGGTCGGTAGTCTACACACATGCGTAGATTGCCATCCTTCTTCTTCACAAACAGGGCCGGGCAACCCCAGGGTGATGCACTGGGTTGGATGAAACCTTTTTCCAATAGATCATGCAACTGGGTCTTCAACTCGACCAGCTCAGCTGGTGGCATCCGATAGGGTCTTTTGAAGACAGGGGCGGTGCCGGGGATCAACTCTGTGGCAAACTCCATGTCTCTATCGGGCGGCATGCCGGGCAAGTCCTCTGGGAACACATCTGGGTACTCAGAGACAACAGGGAGGCTTTCTAGCTGGGCTTGCGATAGAGGGTACGCACAGGGAAGTGCGGACTTAGGATGTTTCAAGAACAGGGTAGAACTGCCATGAAAGGGCGAGTTGATGTGGAGGGTTCGGGTAGCTGGGTCTAGAACCACTTGGTGTCTGGTCATCCAATCCATTCCAAGGATGATATCTATTCCTTCCAGGTCAAGGATGATAAGATTTTCCTTAAAAAGGTTTTGGCCCAGCTGAATAGGCACATTGACACTCATCCTATCAGATGTGATTATTCCACCCGGGGTGGATATTCTAAAAGACCCTCTGGTTTGGCATTCTTGTAACCCACACTTGTCACGGGTCTTTCTCCCGATAAAACTATGGGAAGCTCCTGAGTCAAACAAAATCAAAGCTGAAAAACTGTGAATCAGAAAGGTACCCGTCATTATCGGCGCACCTTCAGGAAGCTCTGCTGCGTGGGTGAAGTTCAGTCGACCCTGGCGAACTTGCACCTTGGGCCTCTTCCCTTTGTTGAGCGTTGCATTGCTCTGCCCTGGGCGCGGGTTCTAATTTCTAGGGCAGTCCTTGGCGAAATGCCCCACATCGCCGCAGGCAAAACAGCGGTTACCCGTTGCAGGGTGTGGGGGTGACGGCAGGGTTGGCTGTGGCGCCTGTGGTTGGAAACCAGGAAAACGGGGCGCTGCTGCTGGCGGGGGTCGGGCAATCCACCTTCGCGACTGCTGGGGTCGGCTGGGCGCCTGGGGTGGAACCATTCTGAAACGCTGCGCAGGTGGGCTGGGCGTTGGCAGTGGGGCTTTCCTCTTCCTCTCGGCTGCCAGAGCCTTCATGCAGTCCTCTTGTGAGATGGCTAGGTTAACCAACTCATTGTACATATCCACCCTTATCAGGTTTAACCTTTTTTTGAGCTCCAAGCTCAGCCCTTTGCGGAATCTGTCCCGCTTCTTCTCGTCGGTGTCCGCGTGATATCCGGCATAACGACACAGATCGTTGAAGGCTTGGGCGTAGTGTAACACATCTCGGTTTCCCTGGGTAAGAGCTAGGAATTCATTGAGCTTGCGCTCCAGGAGACCCTCCGGAATGTGGTGTGCTCTGAACGCTATCTTGAACTCGTTCCAGCTGACGATATGGTCGGCTGGAAACATGGTGTGGTAGTTATCCCACCATAGCCGGGCGGAACCACGTAGCTGCTGAGCTGCAAACCAGGCCTTATTGTAGTCGGGGCACTGAGCGATGAGAAGCTCGAACTTGGATTCGATGGTGCGAACCCAGGCGTCTGCATCGAGCGGGTCTTGGGTCTTCTGGAACAATGGGGGCGGCGTCCCCAAGAAGTCTTCATAATGAGCAACATGAGGTTGCTGCTGAGCCCTTCCACCATGGGGCTGCTGCTGTTGTTGCCCTTGTACCAGATGTCTCAGCATCTCGGTTTGAGCCGCTAAGATTGCCTCTAGTGGAGACGGGGATGGGGGTGGGGGAAGATCCTTTCTTTGCTCACAGAACCAGATCTGGTGCGATGTGCCATCTGCAAGAGTTAACGTTCCATTAAATTCATAACCTTAGAAGTATTCCAATAGATGGGAACGCACATGCTAACTCCTCAATACGACTCGGGCCACAAGGCAATCCAACACAGCTTTATAAAGGAGACACACACTTCTTCTTGCCATTCTAGTTAGCAGCCATTTCAGCTCTACACATGACTTTGGGCGAACCCTAACCTGATTCCAAGGGTTCCATTACATCTGACCTTAAGCCAAGGGGTCGGGCTAGGCGAACAACTCGAGAAAATGGGACCGGTCAAAACGAACCATAGAAAGGGGTCAGACGAGGCGGAGAACTGCCTCGAGGGGTCGGGCGCATCCGATCTCGCGACCCAGGGTCGGCCAAACATGGACAGACCCACAGAAAACGGCGTGTGTGGTCACAGCACAACTCACATGGTCTAGCATTCCAACGTTCTGCAAAGAGTCAAAGGTCAAACTCAGGATCTGATTTCACTGGCATCTTTTTACAAAGGTGTTCTGAAACACAAGGAGTACTCAACTCAAGGCTAACCTATTACAGGACTATCCAAATTTTAGGCTGCCAAGGAGTACAACAAAAGAATGGGTTCCCTACAACTCTCCATCTATGAGGGAACACTGTGAGTTGAAGAAGGGGCGTCGTCCTCTTCAATGTCCATGCTGGACGCTTCCTCAACCTCCTCAGGGTCTTCCTGAGCTTCCAGCTGCATCTGGAGGGCATGCATGTCATCGAGCTCGGCGTGATGCTCATCCAGATGAGCATTAGCAACTGCCAGCTCCATTTCTACTTCCATCTTTTCCTCTGACAGCTCGATCATGCCGTCCACCAAGTCGGCTACTTCTCCCTCAAGCTCAGAGATTCGGTCCTGCATGTCGTGGATTTGAATGCCTCGTTGGATGAGCTGATATGTTTGGCCCACCATGTCTCTTCTGGCGGCCTAGAGGTGTCCTTGGGTATCCGCGGTGATCCGAGCAAGGATAGCCATGGCCCGTCCTTGGAGCTCAATCAGCCGATATAGGGCTGACATGCACTGGATATTGGTGGAGATGGTGACCATTGAGTAGGAGGTGGCCAACACCTCGATATTGCTGACGCAGTCGAGCCATGCCGGGTCCAACTGGTTCCTGGTAGGAAACAAGCCGATGGGGTCTAGGGTGACCTCCAGCGGGTGCAGCTGACAGAATTGAGTGAGGAGCTGTAGAGCAGCTGACTCCCAGGTGTCTTCCAGTGTGTGGCTGTATGCTGAGATTCCAAACTGGGGCCAGTCGGGCCGCGCAGGAGGGGGAGGTACTACTGCCTGCACATTGCATCTTTGGACGCCTCGCTCCAGGTACAACCGTCCCACATACAAAGGTGGAGACTGGTACCCGAACCACTTCAAGGTGTCCCACAAGATAGCGGGAAAGCCCTCGAAGTGCAGACACGTCGAATGGGAGGTGCCATCTTGTTGGGATACGAGGTAGGCTACGCTAGCGCAAATCAAAATTTCTACCGCGTATAACCAGGAAGAACTGCCGTATAAGGATCACGGGATTACCACTCGACGCACTACTGGTGCGGAAGATGTAGATATGCGTCGGTGCAGTGAAGACGATCACGTAGTCGTACGTAGTCAAACAACGTAGTCGTACGTAGTCGATCACGTCCAGCGGCTCCTCAGCAGCTCGTCCTCGCGCACAGCAAGATCGCCTCCGGTGCCGCGGCTCGTCGTCGGCTCGTCGTGGCTCGTCGGCGGCTCGTCGATGGCTCGTCCAAGTGCTGCAGGCGCAACACCTCCAAGGTATCCACACGTGCAGGGAGGAAGCGTCGCAAGCCGGATTGCTAGATCCGCGAGTTGCAACAGGCAAGGGCGTGGGAGGCGCGGCAAGTGTGTTCAGCCAAAAGGTGTAAACCCTAGGGCGCCCCCACCCCTCTATTTATAGAGGTTCCTGATGGGCCTCTGGATCCGAGGCCCATTAGCACTCCTAAACCTAATCCAACTCGGATCAGATCCGAATTGGGCTTCCAGCCCCTTAAGTGTGTGACCCTATGGGTTCGGATACGTATAGACATGGCCCGAGTACTCCTACTCGGCCCAATAGTCGGTAGCGGCCTCTAGCAAGACGTGCCAACTCCTATACGCATACGAAGATCATATCAGACGAACCATCACAACATAATATACATGCTATTCCCTTTGCCTCACGATATTTGGTCTAGCTTCAAGCTGACCGCTCTTTCTCGATCCTGTGATTCGGAATCCCTTTGTAGGTTAACTCTTAACCGTACGTAGCATGGCCATGCATTTTCGGATCCGATCACTCGAGGGGCCCAGAGATATCACTCTCAATCAGAGAGGGGCAAATCCCATCTTGATTGACCATGTCTCATAGCATGCTTCTTGACAAACCCGAAAGCTACCTTTATAACTACCCTGTTACGGCGTAGCGTTTGATAGCCCCTAAGTAGGTCGATCCACATCTAGAATACATGCGACAATCTCAGGTCTAAGGACAAAGCGTATATGTTGTTTAAAGAGAGAACTACTTCTCGTGTTGGGTCAGTCCTAACACATGTCTCCACATGTGTCCACATTATTAGTTCAACATCTCCATGTCCATGACTTGTGAAACATAGTCATCAACTAATACATGTGCTAGTCTAATATTCATGTGTGTCCTCACATGAACTCCGACTAGGGACAACTTTAGAATAACCATACAAGTAAAGAGTTTCACATACAATTCACATAATTGCAAATCAATTCAAGTAGCCTTTAATGGATATTCAATGAACACAATATACAAATCATGGATACAAATGGAATATCATCATCTCTATGATTGCCTCTAGGGCATACCTCCAACAGTCTCCCACTTGCACTAGAGTCAATCTAGAAGGTACCTAATACCCATAGCTCTTACATGCGCATCATGCTTAGCCTGCGGGAGTGGTTTTGTCAACGGATCAGGATTTTAACCAAGAACAAGCTAGAAGAAACTAGAAATCCTTAGAACCGAAGAAGAGCTTTTCCGAGCAAGGTTGCTTTGAGGAGGGTGACTTTATAGATTCTTAGCTGATGTCGCATGCACGGTCTACCTCGTTCTTAACCAAAACAACTGCCAAAACTTGGTCTTACGCGGTTAGTGCCGGTGGCAAGGCAATCAGTACATCTCTCCCTATAATAACTAGTCGGTTCTAGCAATGTTTCCTAAGCGATCGCGGTTAGTGTACCTGCAGAAAACACAACGGCTTGTTTTCTTGATAATTTTCTTCTGCGTTTGCTTCAACCGGCCAGCGATGTCGTCAACGGAGGGGGCGTGATAGCCGATGCGGGGGAATTCCGTGTATGGATAATGGTTCTCTATCGGCCGGCCACTCCGACTGCGTTTTGGGGGAACGCGGCTCTCAGACTGAAAGAAACAATAAGAGTCAGTGGCATATAAAAGAGGGAGTTGAAAATCGGCTAAAGAGGGAGCGATCCCTCTGCATTCAGGTCGATGTTGTCGGGGTCCAGGATGTTGCAATATATCGTCGCAGAAGCGCAGAATAGATGTTGTTTCCATTCTGTCCACCATAGCTTGAACTGCTGGATAGCGAAAGGGGCCACTACCCAATCGGTCAGGTCTATGGTGCTAGAGTCTTGGATCCGATCGTACAACCGACTGTAGTCGAGACCTTTGGTGAGCTCGTCTCGGAATTTTGCTCGGCCGGCGAAGTATGCATAAATCGGCAGTTGACCCAAGACGAATTGCCATGCTGTGACAGAAGGGTTGTAAAACTCATAGGTGGGGGCATCCTTCCCCGAGAAGAAATTCGCCGGCAGGATCCCTGGCTTGATCAACTCATCCGTGAGGTCCTCATCAAATGTGTTGGTCGTCGAGTCAAAGCAAGAGGGGAGCTCAAAGAGTGGTTCCTCCCTTTGATAAGGGAACCAGCTGGTTGCATCTTCATTGAAGCCATTGTAGAAGCATCTGAAATACTCGGCTACCTTGGTGGCAGAATATGGGCAACCAGAGAAGGCCGATGCTGCTTCACCGAAGGAAGTGCACCGGTGCCGTACAGTGGGGTTTTCTGCCGATTCGATGTTAGGGAAGGTCATGTACTCCACTCGCTGTTGTGAGATCTTGCTCATGTACAGGTTGAGCCATAAGTTGATAAATCACCAGGGTCCACCTGGATTTCCAATCGGCTCTCCCTTGGACAACTTGACACTGATCTGATGCAACATGTGATAGGCCGATCCCAGCAGATGCTTCCCGAGAGGAACGAAAGCTCCTATCGATAGTGCTTCGGCCAGAGCCTGTGTATTAGAGGATGGACCAGCTGCCCTCCCCCAAAAGAGGTGCTTCTCCAGCCACATCATCAGGAAGGCTGCATGTTCCCTCTCTGCGACTGTTCCGGTCCTCCTGTTGCTCTTGATAAATCCTTTCCACCCGCCGATTCATTTTGTCTCCAGCCCATGGGACGTTTTGACTAGGTAACGGAAAGGGGTATCAGGGGAGGAGATGTCAAGGCCGGTCAACATTACCACATTAGCCAGGGTGGGAGTCATAGGCCCATGTCCGAAGAGAAACGCGTTGAGAGCGTCGGACCAAACGTAGGAGGCTGCTATTACTAAGGGCTCATTCCTTTCCATCTGGGACAAGGACAAGTCAATACACTAGCCGATTTTTCGCTTGTCCCACTGAACTCTTTTGGAGGCGGCTATCCTTTGATGCCATTCTCTCCAGCCGGGGGTTTCATTTAGCCATGATCTGAAGGTGCCTGACCAGTGATCTAAGTCCATGGTTGATTGCTTAAATGGAATTCTATGGGTTTCCAAGTTGATTAGATCAGTTGGATCTGGGTTTCCCATGGGACCAAGACAGATGAGACCGGGAGTTTCGGTAAGGTGAATGGTAATCTGGTGCCTAACCGCCTAAAAAAGGTAAAAAGGGGGGAAGTAAGAACGGATCTAAGGTAAATGCATTGGCATTAAAGGGTGGAAAGAAAAGTTTCAATAAAACCTCCGGTATGAAGCTCATCGTGGTTGGCGGGGTTGCCGGCGGAGCTGCGGATTTTGAAGCTGTCGGTGGGGCCTCCGTCGTCGATGAAGCTCCCGCTCCTGCTGATGGAGCTCCCGCTCCTGCCGATGGAGCTGCCGCCGTTGCCGCTGGAGCCGCCACTAGTGGAGCCGCTGCTGGTGGAGCCATCTTCGGGACCTCGGGTGTCGGTGAAGTTCCTGAAGGCGTCACCATTGGGGAGGTGGGATGGAATGTAGATGGAAAAGATCGCCGGAGGAGGAGATTGGAAGCTAGGGAGGCGCCAGAGGAAGAAGGAAACCAGTGCGCTAAAGAAGGAAGACGTGGGCTTGTGAAAAAGAAGTGCGGGACGTGCTGATATTTAAGGACGGTTTGAGAAGGGGTAAAAGTGGGATTTTTACCGGGCCGTTGGTTCGATTTTTTCGGGAGGAGTGGTTGTCATGGGCGCCCATTTCGAAAAGATTGCAATCATCAGGCAGAAGACCACGAAACGGAAGGATATTTTCAATGCATTTGTTTCGGAAGGGAAGTTCAAGAGAATTTCGAAGTAAAGAATATGTTTTACTCCGAAACTGGGGGGCATGTGTTGACGCCAGATTTTGACACGTATGGAATCAGCGTCAAGAAGGGACAGAATTAGCTGATGCGGTGAGGCAAGGAGGTCACGATTGGGAATTTGGCCGATTGGTGCTACAGTTGGAGATCGGCCGATTGGTGCTGCAGAATTTCAACGGATGGAGTTGGTGGAGATCGGCCGATTGAGAGGCTGAAGCAGTTGGGCCAATATGGGCTTAAAGTGGATTATGAAGATAAAAGGGGATCGGCCCACAGGAGCGCGATGACCAACTCCGATACGAGTTATGCTTGTAGATATTCGTTTTCGTTTAAAATTAGAGATAGAGTCCTAGTCGGTTAAGAGATTGGTTGTAACAGGCTATAAATAGCCATCTTTAGAGATCTGTAAACATCATGAAATCAATACAACAATCTACTATTTCCTCGCACTTTACTTTCAAGCAGGCGATTTCGCCAATACTTTTCCTCTTTTCACGAGTTCGTACGGTTTGGCGGGGCTGCATCAACCTGATCTCCTGCCAATTCTGTAAGTTTCGTTTATCTAGTAATATCTAAGCTTTAACTTCGGGCGCATCACTGTCGTTTCGTTTAGATTTATTCATCAGTTATCGATATTTACTAGAATTCTAGGTTTTACCTACTGTTCTAGTTTTATCACTAGTTATCCAGCTTGGAATTGGAGATTTCGGTTTACTTGTACTTTATTACTCGTCCACTATTTTTGCATAGCCGATTAGATCTGTTTCCAAGTGTTGCCATTGTAGCGTTGTCTAGTTTACTTTAGTAATTTTCTCTACCAACGTTGCTTGGTAATCGGTTGCATTATAGCCGATTTCCTTATTATAGCAAATCGGCCGATTCGCTGATGAGCTTTCTCGAGATCGGAACCTTAGCCGATCGCAACATCTGGGATCTGACACGTTTCTTTCCTTGCCAATCAACAGGTCAGATTGGCTGGCATGCCGCGCGAACCGCACCAGGGCGATCACCCGAACAGGAGTTAAGCAGATTCTCCCAGGTCGTGTGTCCGCCGCTAGAGATTCAATCGGTTGATCTTTGGCACCAACAGTTTCATTATAGCCCATGTCTTGGAGATAGATGAAAAATTCAATTGTCTTCTAGGGACAATTCAAACTTCTATCTCCAAATTACCACATAATAATTACAATAATATCTAAATTTGGTCAGAAAATTCTACAAATTGACATGACAACATATTTTGAGTCTATAAGCTTGTCATAAAAGTTTTACAAGATTTTATTAAAGTTGTACTATATATTATTTACAAATGGATACATTTCTCACATAGTTCTACTAACTCGAGTCAAACTTTGAGATTTAAATAGCACTTTACATGTTCGAACTCGTATGCACCTCAACATTGGACACAACCTTACCTTTACCCTGTTGTTGACATTTGTGGATTTACATTTCCACTTGTTGTGAAAAAAGTTATTTTCTATTTTTTAACTAACGAATTAATACACCCTTCTGAAGTAACTTGCAAAATAATTATTTTATATACCCCTAATTACATTTTTACATGTAATAGACAACATCTAAGTTGTCATGTAGGAGTTTCAAGAATTGTTTAACAGATTCAATATTTTCTATCATTTAATGAATTTCTACGTGCTTATCAAAAGTAATTCCAAGTTGAACTATGTGTACCTCCAATAAGATTCAAAAAATGCACAAAAATTATATTTAGGCTTGTATGTTCAATTCTAGCCCATATATTAAAAATAGATGATATGTTCATATTTTTGCTAGGGATAATTCAAACTTCTACTTGCAACCTTATTATAAAATAATGGTAATAATACCTAAAACTTCTCCGAAAATTCTAAAAATTGCCATAGAATCAATTTATTGACCTATAAGCTTGACATAAAAGTTTCATTAGATTTTATAAAAATTGGAGTGTACATTGTTCACTAAATGGATAGATTTCTCACATTGTTTCATACAACTTAAGTCAAACATTGAAGCTTCATACAACTCAGGTCTTGTATTCCTCACACACACCTCAAACATGGACACAACCTCACCTTTACCCTCATATTAACATTTTTGGATTTATATTGCCAGTTGTTGTGCAAAAAAGTTATTTTTATATTTTTTTGAATAACTAACTAATACATCAAATAAATATCTTGCATACTCAAATACAAACAAATGCCATATCTTGATTTTAGAAAACTTTAGAAAAAACAATCAAATTTGGAGTTGTTATGAGGGAGAAATACCATTTACATGTTTTAATTCGGGACTAAACAAAGAAATATAAACTGTTCATTTGTTCTTCCTCCCAATCCAGCTGCTCAAAATATGACTACATATAATGTTTTTCATTACCACATAACCAAAATGAGGCAACAACTCAGTGGTGCGCGTCAACCTTTGTTAATTGGGAGGATCCAGTTGAAGACCCAATTGCATGATCTGTTGGAAAAAGGCTTTATCCGACCCAGTACATCATCTTGGGGTTGCCCTGCCCTGTTTGTGAAGAAGAAGGATGGCAGTCTATGTATGTGTGTGGATTACCGACCCCTCAATGCTGTGACAGTCAAGAACAAGTACCCACTGCCACGTATTGATGTCTTGTTCGATCAGTTAGCCGGAGCAAAGGTGTTCTCCAAGATCGATCTTCGTTCTGGTTATCACCAAATCAAGATTCGACACTGCGACATACCCAAGACAGCTTTCTCTACCAGATATGGACTGTACGAGTACCTAGTCATGTCCTTTGGACTCACCAATGCACCCGCCTATTTCATGTACCTCATGAACTGGGTGTTTATGCCCGAGCTGGACAAGTTTGTAGTGGTGTTCATTGATGATATCCTAGTGTACTCGAAGAGCCAAGAAGAACATGCCGACCATCTTCGTGTAGTTCTCCAACGACTAAGAGATCAACAGCTTTATGCCAAGTTCTCCAAGTGTGAGTTCTGGTTAGATAGTGTCAAGTTTTTGGGACACACTATCTCCAAGGATGGTATCGCCGTTGATCCCAGTAAGGTGCAAGAAGTCATGGAATGGAAGCCTCCTGCCTCAGTGCACCAGATCAGAAGTTTTCTTGGACTGCCTGGTTACTATCGGTGTTTCATACCGGATTTCTCCAAGATAGCTAAGCCAATGACCGAGTTGCTGAAGAAAGAGGTCAAATTTGTGTGGGACAACAAGTGTGGAGAAGCCTTCAAGACCCTGAAGCACTTGCTGACCACAGCCCCAGTTTTGGCTCAGCCCGACCCCTCTAGGCCGTATGACGTATACTGTGATGCCTCTGGCACTGGACTCGGATGTGTTCTTATGCAAGACAACCGAGTCATTGCCTATGCCTCACGGGCGTTACGACCTCATGAGCTAAGCTACCCAACCCATGACCTTGAGTTGGCAGCAGTGATACATTCCTTGAAGATATGGAGGCACTGCCTAATGGGAGCTCACTGCAACATCTACACCGACCACAAGAGCCTCAAGTACATCTTCACTCAGGCCGACCTCAACATGCGCCAGAGAAGATGGCTGGAGTTGATAAAGGATTATGAATTGGAAGTGCACTATCATCCAGGCAAAGCCAATGTGGTAGCCGATGCCCTCAGTCGCAAACACCAATGTAACTGTTTGTTGTCAACATCCTTCACTAAGACTCTGTGTCACGAGATGGGAAAACTCAGTCTGGAGATTATCCCGCAAGGAACCCTTGGTCACATCATCCTTGACTCAGTTTGGGAAGACCAAATTCGGTCAGCCCAAGTAAAGGATGAAGAAATAAAATGGATCATCAGTAAGCTCTCAGTAAAGGATGAGGGGTATAAGCAATTCCGACAGGACAAAACGGGAGGCGTGCGTTATGGAAACCGACTGGTAGTACCCGCTGACCCCGAGCTGAGAAAGCAAATCCTAGATGAAGCTCATCTCTCCAAGTTCTCAATCTATCCTGGCAGCAATAAGATGTACTATGATCTCCGTCAAACCTTTTGGTGGAGTGGAATGAAGCCGGAAATTGCCCGGTATGTTTCAAAATGTGACACCTGTCAACGTGTCAAAGCCAGTCATTTAAGGGTAGCAGGTACCCTGCAACCACTACCTATTCCCTCTTGGAAATGGGAAGACATCAGCATGGATTTCATAGTTGGACTACCCCTTACAGCGCAACGATATGATTCCATCTGGGTTATAGTGGACCGTTTGACCAAGACCGCCCACTTCCTTCCTGTTCGTACCACCTACACCGTCAAGCAATATGCAGAGTTGTACCTCGACCGCATAGTTTCCCTACATGGTGTACCCAAGACCATCGTTTCTGATCGAGGAGTTCAGTTTGTGGCACGTTTTTGGGAGCAACTACAAGCATCCATGGGCACCAAGCTCATCCGAAGCTCAACATATCATCCTCAAACCGATGGTCAAACCGAGAGAGTCAATCAGATCCTCGAAGACATGTTAAGAGCTTGTGTTATCCACTATGACAAGAATTGGGACAAGTGTCTGCCCTTAGCAGAATTCTCCTACAATAACAGCTACCAGGCCAGTTTGAAGATGGCACCGTTCGAAGCCCTGTATGGCCGGAGATGCAGGACACCCTTGAACTGGTCCCAACCAGGAGAAAGACAGGTCTATGGCCCTGACTTAGTGGCAGAAGCCGAGGAACAAGTAAAGGTAATTCAAGCTAATCTCAAGGCTACCTAATCTCGACAGAAGAGTTACTCCGATCGGCGGAGAAGACCCCTGCAGTTCGACCTTGGTGATCATGTGTACCTTCGAGTCTCCCCGACCAAAGGAGTGCAACGGTTTGGAGTCAAAGGCAAGTTAGCTCCCCGCTATGTTGGCCCTTATGAGATTGTGGAGATATGTGGACCCGTTGCTTACCGGATCCAACTCCCAGAACAGCTATCGGCCATACATGATGTTTTCCATGTGTCTCAACTGAAGAAATGTGTCCGAGTTCCAGCAGAAGTCTTAGAGCAAGAACAGCTTCAGGTAGAACCCGACCTGACCTACGCCAAGTACCCAGATCGAGTTCTTGACCAAAAGGAAAGGCACACCAGACGCCAAATGGTAAAGATGTACAAAATCCTCTGGAGAAACCACACCGAAGATGAAGTGACATGGGAAACGGATGAATATCTGAACAAGCGCTTTCCAGGTTTTCTGTCTCGGCAAGGAGGTAAAAACGTTATCCTGCTTTTGATGTCCGAATCTCTGGACGAGATTCTTTTTAAGAGGGGTAGGCTGTAACGACCGACCCCAAAACCTTCCCAGTTAATCTTAATCGGAGCCCTTAACCTTAGTCATCTGTCTTGTTTTACCGCGCCGAGTGCTCAGCTTTCCGCCTGGTTCCGACCCCGGAGATCCGACCCCTCTCCGCTTCGTTCCTCTCCCGACCCCGGCCAGCACAGCCCACCGTCGGATCCTGCTAGTCTTCCTCAACCATCCGTTCTATCCACCGGTGGACCCGCGAGATCTTTTCCCAGATCCCCCGCGACAGCCGCACTCGAGTTGCATGGCCGCGTCAGAGTCGTCCTGCCGCGTGGCTCGCCTTCTCCGATGCCAGCCGCTCAGTTTTGTCTCTGGCAAGCGACCAAGTGGGTTCTCGCGCCCCTTTCCCCAATGGCAGCGGAAGCCCCTCTGCGCCCCTTTCTGCAGAGCCTCGCCTCCCGCGCCCATCATCACGCCGCTAGATCCCGGCCCCAGAGCCCGATGTCGCCCGTCTTTTCCATCCCTTCAGCCACAGTCGCGCCGCCCGGTCGCCGCTACACGACGATTCCTCCACCGCCAACCCCAACCGCGGCCGCGATAGCTCTTTTCCCCCGCCTTGTCAGAAGCCGCCCGACAATCTGTTGTTCCGCGCTCTCGCCCGCGCCCGCAAGCTGCCTGTCTTCTCACCTGTGCGCCCTCGATTCTAGCGCCATTAAACCGGTCGCTTCTATCAAATCTTCCGCACGGCGATGCCTGCTTTCCGCCAAATCTCAACCACCGGTCTACCCGCCCCTACGCCGCCCTGACGGCAGAACGCAATGATCGCTGGCATCACCCCCGGAGTTCTGCAGCACCGCCCTCTTCGCTCAATCGCCGCTCCGGCAGAGCACTCCATTGTTTCTCCCCGGCCTTCGCGCCGCTCCCCTTCTCTCTCTCCCACGCCGCTTCCTTTCTCCGTTCCAGCAGCTATAAAAGGAATGCCCCAGTCACCGGAGTTCCCTCCGCCATTGTTGCCTTCAGCCTTCTCTCGCTCCCTGCTCAAGCTCCTAGCGCCACCCACCAAGTTCGTGAGGAGTTCTTCCCTCAGATTCTCTCTCAGTTTTCTCCAAGTCATCCAACAACTTGCTCCTCCGTGCTGAGCAAAAGCTCTCTTGTGATCTGCAAGAAGCACCGCCGCCACCGTAGCATTCCCAGTCTTAGCCCTTGTTCGAAGCTTTAGTCCCTCCGCCCAAGTCTGCTTCTTCCCGACCCCAAGCTTTCCTTTCAAGAAGAAGGTGAGTTGCCGACCCTAGTCCGCCTCACCCGACCCCTCCTATCCGCCCGACCCCGGTTCCATCTCGCCCGACCCTATCTGTTCCGCTGACCCTTATCCGCCTCGCCCGAGAGCTCGGCTGTGATCTTTTTCTTCAACCCGAGGGTGTATGTGTAAAACTTGGGAACCCTTCAGCGCTTGCGTCTAAGGACCCCTAGTATATCACATCCTCTAGTTTAAGAATCAGATCATAAGTTCCTTTCCGACCCTTGCCTCTTGATCATCACCAGCTCTCTTGAACCTTCCCACCCTCCTGCTCTTTGTCGCAAGTTTCTGGGCGCAGGCGAACCAGTGTGCTGTTGAAATAACTGTCTAAGCTAACCCTTGCATTGCATTCGTGTAGAGCTGCACCTCGCCGACGGCTTCTACGAGCTTCACCCGGCACCAGAAGAAGAAGCTGTAGCCGAGTTCCTGCCCGCGGAAGCCGAAGTCGCCCCTGACGTCGAGCAGTTCCCGTCCTCCTTGCTTGAAGGCAAGCCCCGGTTGCATGAAAGTCCTATGTGTTTTACTAGACTTGCGCATGCCTTCTGTAACATGCTTGTGCATTTACGTATAGGAGTTGTGTGAAACCCTAGATGCATGACTTAGTTGTCCCCATGATCTGAGCACTAGCTGTTGGACCGAGTAGATGCATGGCTTAACTAGGAGACGGTAAAAGCCGAGTGATGTCCTATCACTCGCGAGTTGTAGGAGTTGCTCGTTTACTCTCCTGTTACCACTATAAGGACGATGGACGGGGCGGGGTTGGGTAACTCTTTGGTGGATGGTTTGTTGCCCCGTCTGTCTATGAAATCTTGCTAAGGCCCGACAGTGGTGGTGTTCGTGATCAAGTGTTTGAAAGTACTAGCCTCATACTTAGTATGGGATGAGGAAGCCTAGTATCGGATTGAACCTAGACGTGAGCGGTCGCCCCATTGTTCTTGGAACGGAGTTTCCCCTGCTGGTTGTCGCACGTGGTGGCAAGCGTGGTCACAGGATGGCAGAGGCCGAGTCTGTGGAACCTTGCACCAAAGGAAATAGGCCCGACACGGGTTAGGGGATTGATGGGGAAGGCCGACACAGGAAGCGACCTCCGGGTGCGCGGATGTCGTGAGGCTAGGTTCACCATGCATGGTTAAAGAACTCGAATCGATTCGTCTGCCTCTCACAGTCTGAGATTGCTTGATCGCTATGTCACCCTGAGTAAATGAGGAATCTGATGATGGCAATGTTTGTTGTTATATCTACACATCTTGTTTGGCTCTATGATTGCTTAGAATAGGTTGCACCACCTAGACTGGTAAATGAACCTAGAACCGGAGCTAAAACTTGAAAATAGGGTTACTTAGTGCTTTTGGCAAACAACCCCTCAGCCAAAAAGCCCTGCATGTCTAGATGGAGGAGTAGTTTTACTCCTATCGGTTAAGTCTTGTTGAGCTTAGTAGCTCAGCCTTGTTGTGGCTCCTGTTTTTCAGGTGAAGTCGCTGCTTCCGACCCCTCTCTTGCTGGCGCTTGGCCGCCCCAGCTTCCGCCAGGCTGGACGGTCGAGTGGGATCCTTCCTCGGACGGCGAGGAGAGGACTCAGTGATGTTCCGGTTGGCCTCACCAGGACATCCGACCCCGACGAAGTCTTCCGCTAGTGTTTACCTTCTGGTGTTTTCTTTTTGAATCTTGTAAAACTCTGATGTTGGATTTTATGGTTGAGCTAAATCGGTAAATTTGTCTAACTCTTTGGACTCGTTGTATTCTCTGTAACCACTCACCTTCGTGTGAGTCACTAAACTCGATCCTGTTCAAGTGGTTAAATCGGATGAAATCCGACGGCACTTCGTGTTAACTCGGCTTAGGCAGGAGTGTCGCATGTTAGGCGGCTTAACCCTGTCTAAATCAAGCTAATCTGAAGTGGATCCGCCACAGTCCTGCTCCACCGCCCTCGTCGCTCAATCGCCGCCCGGGCAGAGGACTCCATTGCTTTTTCCCCGACCTTCGCGCCGCTCCCCTTCTCACTCCCGCGCTGCTATAAAAGGGAATGCGCAAGCCCCGCCGGAGTTTCCCTTGCCCTAGCTGCCATCTCTCTTGCTCCCAGTTCGAGCTCACAGCGCCACCACCTAAGTCTGAGGAACTCTCCTTTCTGCTCAAGCACCATCGCTTTTCTCCAATCCACCAGCCACTGCTTTCAGTGCTGCCCAAGAGCTTGCTTGTGATCCACAAGAAGCACCGCCGCCGCCGGACATTCTCGCCGCCGTCCTAAGCCCTCAGTTCTTCCGCCCAAGCCTCCTCTGTAAGACGAAGGTAGGCTGCCAACCCTTGTTCGCTTCGCCCGACCCCTCTTATCCGCCCGACCCCGGTTCCGTCTCGCCCGACCCTGTCTGTTCCGCCGACCTTTCTCCGCCTCGCCCGAGGGCTCGGCTGTATCTTTTTCTTCAAATCGAGGGTGTATGTGTAAAACTTGGGGACCTTTCAGCGTTGAGTCTGAGGACCCCTAGCACATCAAACCCTCTAGTTTAAGGGTCAGCTCATAAGTTCCTTCCCTCCGACCCTTGTCTCTTGATCTCCATCAACTCCTTTGAACCTCCCCACCCTCCTGTAACTTGTCGCAAGTTTCTGGGCTCAGACTTGCAAGTGTTGCTATTGAAATAACCGTCTATGCTAACCAATGCTTTGCATTCGTGTAGAGCGGCGTCTCGCCGACGGCTACTACGAGCTGCACCCGGCGCCAGAAGATGAAGCTGTAGCCTAGCTCCTGCCCCCAGAAGCCGAAGCCGCCCAAGCAGAAGAGCAGCTTCCTTCCTTCTCGCTTGAAGGCAAGCCTCGGATGCATGAATCCCCTATGTTTTGCCAAACTTGCACATGCCTTCTTTAAACATGCTTGTGCATTTACGTATAGGAGTTGTTTGGAACCATAGATGCATAACCTAGCTCCCTTGATCTGAACACTAGCTGTTGGACCGAGTAGATGCTTTGCTCAAGTAGGAAGCGGTAAAAGCCGAGTGATTTCCTGTCACTCGTGAGTTTATAGGAGTTGGTTGAGTTCTCTTGTGTTACAACTGTAAGGACGATGGACGGGGCAGGGTTTTGGGTAACTCTTTGGTGGTCGGTTGATCACCCCGTCTGTTTATGAAACTTGCTAAGGCCCGACAGTGGTGGTGTTCGTGATCAAGTGTTTGAAGGTACTAATCTCATACCTAGTATGGGATGGGGAAGCCTAGTACCTGGTTGAACTAGGGCGTGGCTTATACCCCTGCTGTCCCTGGAACGAGGTTCCCATGGTGCATCATGTGGGTGCAAGTGCGGTCACAGTACGGTAGAGGCCGGGACTGTGGAGCATTGCATGCCAAGGGAAGTTTGGACCTGACACGCGCCTGGGAATTGATGGGGACGGCCGACACAAGAAGCGGCCCTTGTAGTGCCCGGATGTCGTGAGATTAGGTTCGCCATGCATGGTTAAGAAACTCGAATCGATTCGTCTGCCTCTCACAGTTTGAGACTGCTTGATCGTTATGTCACCCTGAGTAAATAAGGAATCTGATGATGACATGGTTTTTTTGATGATATATATATACCTTTGGTTGGTTCTATGATTGCTTAGAATAGGTTGCAAACTTAAACCTGATAATGAACTTAGAACCGGAGCTAAAACTTGAAAGTAGGGTTACATCTAGCACTTTTGGCAAACAAACCCCTCAGCCAAAAAGCCTTGCATGTCTAGAAGAGGTAGTTTAGCGCGCTCCCTGTCGGTTAAGTCTTGTTGAGCTTAGTAGCTCAGCCTTGTTGTGGCCTTTCTTTTTTTTAGGTGAAGTTGCTGCCTCTGAGCCTCCTCCTGCCGGCACTTGGCCGCCCCAACTCCCTCCGGATTGGACGGTTGAGTGGGATCCCTCCTCGGACGGCGAGGAGAGGGATCACTAACGTCCTGGCTGGCCTCACCAGGGATGTCCGACCCCGACGAAGTAGCTTCCGCTTGCTGTTTTACCTTCTGTTGTTTTCTTTTGAACCTTGCTTGTAAACTCTGATGTGTTTTATGGCCAAACTAAATGGGTAATTTGTTAACTCGGTGGACTTGTTGTATTCTCTGGAACCGCTCACCTTCGTGTGGGTTTTGCTAATTGGTCCTGTTTAAGTGGTTAAATCGGATGAAATCCGACGGCACTTCGTGTTTACTCGGTTTAGTCATGAGCGTCGCGTATCATGCGGCTAAATCATGTATAACCAAGTAGATCCGAAGTGGATCCGCCACAATCTTGCCGAGGGGAAATTCAGTGACGACGGAGATCTTGTGTTCCTGTAAGTAGTGCCGCTACTTCCGCAAAGTGAGTAGTATGGCGTATAACAATTTTTGTACCGATGAGTACTTGGCCTTGGAATCTGAGAGTACTTCGCTGATGAAATAGATAGGCCTCTGCACTTTGTATACATGGCCGGGCTCTGATATTCCGATTACTATCGCCGTGCTTACGACGTTAGTAGTTTCAGCGATGTAGACAAGCAAGTCTTCGTTGGGGCTAGGCGCCGTGAGGACTGGTGGCATGTTGATAGGTGGAGCCTACGTTCTTCAATCCGAAGGACATCGTTGTATAACAGAAAGCTTCGTAACGGGTGATAAACGCGGTCTTGGCCTGGTCTTCTTCCTTGAGAGCTATCTGGTGGTACCCCGAGTAGCAATCTAGGACATAGAGTAGTGCGTATCCAGCAGTGGAGTTGATGACTTGATCAATCCTCGGGAGCCTGAAACGGTCCTTTGGACAATGCTTGTTGAGATCTGTGTAATCAACGCACATCCTCCAGTCGTTGTTGTTCTTCTTTCAAACAAGACAGGGTTAGCGAGCCACACAGGATGGTGGACTTCTTTTATGAAGCTCGTCGTGAGTAGTTTTGCCAACTCTTTCTTGATGGCTTCCCTTCTGTCCTGGGCAAATCATCGTAGTCATTGTCTCTTTGGAGTAGCTTTGGATCAGGACATGGAGACTACGGTACAGGGTGGCGTGGTCTCCATGAACTACCAGGAGACTAGTCATAGACAAGGAAACTACTCCTATGAATTAGAGTAGAACTCTGTAGTCATATCCGACTAGTACTCTTGTAAAACAACTACCCTGTAACCCTGCTCCCCCGAAATATAAGGGCGGGCAGGGACCCCCTCTAGACAAGTTCAATCCAATACAAGCAAACAACATACAGGACGTAGGGTGTTACGCGATCTAGCGGTCCGAACTTGTCTAAATTGCATGCCTACGTACACCATCGAGCTCCTGATTTTGGCGATACCCACCAACCAAAACTCTACCTTGGGTACTCTGTTGGTAGGTTGCCGGGTATAAAACACCGACAGCTGGCACGCCAGGTAGGGGAAGTTGCCAAAATTCTCCAGGCGAGTTCGATTGATCAAGTCATCATCAAGCCTATGATCGCGTTCGAAGCCGGTGCGACGTTCGTCTTCAGCTCTTGGGTCAGCATCACCAATGGCAATGGAAGTTTCCACCGCTGCATCGCAAGGCCGTGGAGAAGAAGTAACTTGATGTCACCCTTCGTCAACAAGCTACGGAGGATTTCGTCGAGAAATTCAGCAAAATTTTCAATTTGACAAACAGTGAGTTCGAGTACAACTCGGACTCTACAACAACTCAGATTGGCTCCCACGAGCAGGCAAACAAGTCATCGTGTGGACCAAATCAAATTCCGAGTCAATTCCTGTTTGGACTCTGAAACACGGCTTTGGTTTATCAAGCAACTCTATCCAAGTCACAATCCGGATTGGAGATGATTGAAGACCACAACCTCAACTTGTACTTGGATTCCATTGAAGAAATTCCCTTATCAGGTCCGCAGCAGGGCCTAGTCATTACTTCAACTCCCCAAGGCAGATTCGTTTATTGGCCAGGCATGAAGTCGTCCTTCCTTGACCAGAATGACGAGTCACGGATGATCTCCAATCTTGAGATCCTACCGTACCAAGAGGGAGCACCCCTATCACCAATCTATGAAGAAGATAGCTCTACAGAAGTTATCACTTCAAACTCTTCGCTTTAATTACAAATGGGGAAGAACGTGAACAACATCAACCAAGAATCCCCCGATGAGAGCGTCACCCAGATGATGTATGACAAGATGAATTATCTACCAACATTGTCGAAGAAACCAAAAGCCAAAGGACTCGGTGGAGGGCAAGAAACGCGTAGAGAGCAGAACGGCATCTTCAACTAGCCGCCCAGCTCCCAATTATGAACCTCAATAGAGCATTTGAAGCAATGCAAACATGACAACACAATACGCCACTCGCCACTATCGCCTCCATCGACCTCATTACTTGTGCTATGCCTCAAGACAAATATAGTACTCTGATATCTCAATTGGCGGAACATGCCTATGAACTACTCGACAAGCAACTCCAATTCCATCGCTATCTCACACCCCATCGGGGCGTAGTCAGCATGGCAGCCCTCAACAGATTTTTTTAAGGCTTGGAGAATGAGGCCTCCCCTTCTTCAAACCACTCAAACAACAAGACAAATTCCAATGGACAGAGGAGGTGGATAAGGCTCTTCTACAGTTGAAAGACTTCCTATCAAAACTACCAATCCTCATAGAACCAACTCCAAATGAAGACTTGTTGTTATACATCACTGCTACTACTCACGTCGTAAGCACGGCAATAGTAGTCGAAAGGTCAGAACCAAGTCACATATACAAGGTCCAGAGACTAGTCTACTTTGTCAGTGAAGTACTCTCAGACTCCAAGACCCGATACCCATCAGTCCAGAAGCTGCTCTACGCTATACTAGTCACCTCGCGGAAATTGCGAAACTACTTCCAGGAGCACAAGATCTCCGTGGTCACCGATTTCCCCCTAGGCAAAATTCTCCATAATTGAGATGCCACGAACAGAATCTCCAAATGGGCAGTAGAACTTGGAGCGCTATCCCTGAAATTCAAGCCGCGAACCGCGATCAAGTCTCAGGCTCTAGTCGATTTCATGGCAGAGTAGAGAGAAAATCAACTACCCACACCAGCAGAACCCCAAGAGCATTGGGTCATGTACTTCGATGGATCACTTAAGCTCAAAGGCGTCGGCATAGGAGTACTCTTGATATCCCCCAAGAGTGAACAACTCAAATATGTTCTTTAGATATTCTGAGAGGTGTCCAATAATGAAGCCGAATACGAAGCGCTACTACATGGGTTACGCCTAGCAGTATCCCTGGGGATCAAGAGATTACTAGTTTACGATGACTCGTTAGTACTCATCAACCATGTCAATGATGAGTGGGATCACAACAAAGAGAACATGAATGCGTACTGCAAAGAAGTGCACAAACTGGAAAATAAATTTTCAAGCTTGGAGTTTCATCACGTTGCCATGATAACAATGTCACTGCGGACGTCCTATCCAAGATGGGTTCAACATGTGCTCAAGTCCCAGCGGGAGTGTGGTGGAACACCTCGGATTAACTTAGCTAAAGCACATTTAAGTCGCCTATCATGCGATCGTATGCTTTAATCCGCCGTTCTGTTTTACCTTTTTCGCTGCTCTTGAACTTGTAAAACTCTGATTTTGGAACCAGTGTTGAAATAAATTGTTAAACTTGTTTAACTTGGATGATCTGTTGTATTCTCTGGAACCACTCACCTTCATGTGAGCTATGCTAACTCGGTCCTGTACAAGTGGTTTTATCGGATGAAATCTGATGGATCGTCAAGTTAACTTGATTAAAGCATATGATCGCATGTTAGGCGACTTAATATGCTTTAGCTAAGTTAATCTGAGGTGTTCCGCCACAGCTGGTACCAGAGCAGGTTTAGCAGAACAGAGAACACAATAGGTCCTAAACACTTTCTTTTTAAATAAAATTTGCAAGAAATGTGTTGAAAAATCTCGTACGATAATTAAGGATGACCTTGGTACGAGAGGCCCTAGGGGATTTTGGGGTTATTTTTAGGTGGCTATTACTTATTGGTTATTTGGCTAACCTCCAGCACTTCTCCACGTGTATCATACGTGTGCCGAGTTCTGCATCACGAGTATGCGAGGGTTGATAGGGAGTTCCATTCCAAGAACCCTATCATCGCGATTGTGTTCGCCCACGTTTATTATACGTGCGCAGGTTCCATATGTTAACTCATGTGAAGGGTGGTATGGTTTGATTCCAACAAGCCTATCATCATGGTTGTTCACCCACGTCTATTATACGTGCACAGATTCTGCATCGCGAGCATGCGAAGGGTTATATGGTTCTATTCAAAGGGGACCTATTTCCACGGTTGTTGTGCTGTCCATGCAGTGTTAAACGCATGGGTACCGTTTCTATAGTGAACGGTAATGCTTGGGGATGCTTTCGTGTGTGCTGGCATGAAAGGTTCATGTGGTTGTGTTTTCTGCAGGTACACTAACCGCGTTCACTGTAGGGAAACGATGCTAGAAACCGACTAGCTACTATAGGGAGTGACGTAATTGTTGCCTTGCCACCGACACTAACAGCGTAAGACCAATGCTTTTGGCAGTTATTTTGGTTGAGAGGATGATGTAGGTCGTGCATGCGTCATGAACAAAAATCTGTAAAACCACATCCCTAAAACAACCTTGCCCTGGTTTAAAGCTCTTCTTCGCTTTCAGGATTTCTAGCTACCTTCTCAGCTTGCGATATGGTTAGAAATCCGAGTGTTTTCCCTGCCTGATATATTCTCCTTAGGGTTCCTATCTCACGCTTGTTTCGGTTCTTGGTTCCAAATGGCTGCTCCCGAACATGTGTTTCGCGGCGCTGATGGCACTTCCCACTCCACATGCCTACACTTTGTGGGCTTTCCTGCTATTTTGTGGGATACCTTGAGGTGGTTTGGGTACCAGTCACCGCCTCTTTATGCTGGACGGGAGTACCAAGAGCACGGAGTGCAGCGGTGCAACGTGCAAGTAGTTGTACCTCCACCCCTTGTACAGCCCAAGTGGGCCCCAGCTTGAGGTCTCGACCTACGATCACACCCTTGAGGACACTTGGGAGTCAGCTGCCTTGCAGGCTCTCACCAAATTTTGCCAGCTACACTCGTTTGAGGTCCTTTTGGACCCGATCGGTTTGTTTCCCACCAGGGATCGGCTGGACCCAGCTTGCCTTGACCGCGTCAACAACATGGAGGTGTTGGCAGCCTCACACTCATTGGTCACCATCTCTACCACAACGAGGTGCATGTCAGCTTTGTACCAACTGATTGAGCTTCAAGGATGGACTATGGCTGTCTTGGCTCGGATAGCTGTAGACACCCAGGAGCATTTCAACACCGCCAAGAGAGACTTGGTGGAACGGTCATACCAGTTTATCCAAAGGGGCATACAGGTCTCCGACATGCAGACCAGGATTACCGAGCTCGAAGAAGAAGTAATGGACATTAAGCATGATATGACTCAGCTTGCTGAAGAGAAATTGGAGGTTGAGATGGAGCTCGCGGCTGCTAATGCACACTTGGCCAAGCACCATGCCGAGCTCGATGCCATCCACGCTTTGGAAATGCAGCTGGATGAGAAAATGGTCCCGGAGGAGGAGGAATACCCTGAGGAGGTAGAGGAAGTCTCCAGTATGGTCATTGAAGATGGCGACGCCCCTTCTCCAATGCATAGTGTTTCCTCAGTAGGCAACCTAGATGACTTTTAAGTTGAAGGCTGTAGGAAGCTGATCTTTTGTTGTACTCCTCAGCAACCTAAATTTTAGGTAGCGATGTAATAGGTTAGCCTTGAGTTGAGTACTCCTTCTATGTTAAAGGACCAACAATGAAATGATCTTGGAAAAAAATCAGTTCCTTTTTCCCCTTGCTCTTGAATCCATTTCTGACCTTTTGGGACACGCCTTGGATGCCAAAGTTGTGTGAGATTTCGTGTTGTGACCGCACATAGGTTTCCATTCTTTGGGTCTGTCCAAAACTTGGCTGACCCAGGGTCACGAGATCGGATGCATCCGACCCCTCATGGTAGGTCTCCGCCTCACCCAACCCCTTGTTGCACGGTTCCGCTTCGCCCGACCCGGGCACCAAAGGTCGGACATAGTGTGACCCACCGGATAAGGTTTTGACTCGCCCGAGGATGTGTGCAGACCAGCCAATGAGAACACGAATCTTGTGGGCCCTACCAAGCGTGGATCAGAACACCTTCCCGTTCGGTTAGCAAAAGTAAAATGACAGTGCAGATGCGAGCTAGTTACTAACTAAGATGGCAAAAAGAGATGTGCACCTCCTTAATAAAAGATATGTTGTTGTGTTGCACTATTGGCAAGAGTCGCATTTAAGGATTCAGCACATAAGTTCCCGCATGATTGGAATACTTCTGGGATTATGGAACTAATGGAACACTGACTCTTGCAGATGGCGCACCGCACCCGTTCCGGCTCTGTTCCCAGTGGCAGTGAGCAGAGGTAGGACCTTCCTCCGCCTCCACCCCCGCCTTCGCTGGAGGCCATCTTGGCGGCTCAAACTGAGCTACTGAGGCACATTGCCCAAGGGCAATAGCAGCAGCCCCATGGAGGGAGGGCTCATCAGCAACCTCATGTTGCTCGCTATGAAGACTTTCTGGGCACGCAGCCCCTGACCTTCCACAAGACAGAGGACCCTCTCGACGCCAACGCGTGGGTTCGTACGATCGAATCCAAATTCGAACTCCTCACCGCCCCGTGCCCCGACCAGAACAAGGCTCGGTTCGCAGCTCAGCAACTGCGTGGTTCCGCCCGGCTTTGGTGGGACCACTACCACGCCATGTTGCCAGCCGACCATGTTGTCAGGTGGAACGAGTTCAAGACTGCCTTCAAGGGTTACCATATTCCAGAAGGTCTCCTGGAGCGAAAACTCAACGAGTTCCTAGCTCTTACCCAGGGAAGCCATGACGTTCTACACTACGTGCAGGCCTTCAACAACCTGTGCCGCTACGCCGGCTATCACGCGGATACCAACGAGAAAAAGAGAGATAGGTTCCGCAGAGGTTTAAGCCTGGAACTCAAGGAGAGGTTGAACCCTATCAAGGTGGATACCTATAATGAGCTGGTGAATCTGGCCATCTCTCAAGAGGACTGTATGTAGGCCCTCAAGGCAAACCAAAAGCGGAAGGCCCCAATGGCATTGCCGAGCCCACCCGCTCGGAGATTTAGAATGGTTCCCCCTCCGGCGCCCCACAGGCCACAATAGTTGGGACATTGGGTTGCTTGTCCTCCACCACCGGCAGCACCTCGTTTCCCCGGTTTCCACCACAGGCGCCCCGGTCGACCTTATCACCACCGTCGCGCCCTGTGAATGGTAACCGCTGCTTCACCTACGGCAATGAAGGGCATTTTGCCAGGGATTGCCCCAGAAACAAGAATTAGTGGCCCGGTCAAAACCCCGGAAGCCAACAGGGGAAGAAAGCCCAAGGTGCAGATTCGCCAGGGTTGGCTCAACTACACCAGCCTAACCGAGCTCCCAAAAGGTGCGCCAGTGATGACGGGTACCTTCCTTGTCCATAATCAAACTGTTCTTGTTTTGTTTGATTTAGGAGCATCCCATAGCTTCATCGGGAATAAGACTAGTGAGAGATGTAAGCTGAGCATTGGTCAGACCAAAGGGTCATATATGATCTCCACCCCGGGAGGGAAAATAGCTTCAGACAAGATAGTTAACCTTGTGCCTATCAAGTTAGGCCAGATTCTTTTTAGGGAAAATCTCATCATCCTTGATCTAGAAGGGATAGATATCATCTTGGGTATGGATTGGATGACCCAACATCAGGTGGTTCTAAACATATCTGCCCAAGCTATCCACATAAACTCACCTCTACATGGCAACTCTACCCTACACTTGACCCACCCTGAGTACGCAAATCCTTGTGCGTATCCTGTAACAGAAGCCCGGATAAAAGACCTTCCTGTTGTGCGTGAGTACCCCGATGTGTTTCCAGATGACTTGCCTGGCATGTCGCCAGATAGGGATATTGAGTTTGCCATTGAACTACAACTAGGCACCGCCCCAATATCAAAAAGACCTTATCGGATGCCACCCACCGAGCTGGCCGAGTTGAAAACCCAATTGCATGACCTAATGGAGAAAGGCTTTATCCGACCCAGCACTTCACCCTGGGGTTGCCTAGCCCTGTTTGTGAAGAAGAAGGATGAAAGTCTACGCATATGTGTGGACTACCGACCCCTTAATGCGGTGACTATCAAGAACAAGTATCCTCTTTCCCGCATTGATGTTCTGTTTGACCAGTTAGCCAGAGCTAAAGTGTTCTCCAAGATTGATCTTCGCTCCAGCTATCACCAAATCAAGATCCGAGCCTGTGATATTACCAAAACTGCCTTCTCCATAAGATATGGACTCTACGAGTACCTGGTTATTTCTTTTGGACTCAGCAATGCAGCCGCTTACTTCATGTATCTCATGAATTCGGTGTTCATGCCCGAGTTGGACAAGTTCGTAGTGGTATTCATTGATGATATTTTGGTGTACTCGAAGAATGAAGAAGAACATGCCAAGCATCTTCATTTGGTTCTTCAGCGTATGAGGGATCATCAGCTTTATGCCAAGTTCTCCAAGTGTGAGTTCTGGTTAGAGAGTGTCAAGTTCTTTGGACACACAATCTCTTGGAACAGCATAGCAGTGGACCCCAGCAAGGTACAGGAGGTCATGGACTGGAAGCCACCCACTTCGGTTCATCAGATCCGCAGTTTTCTTGGACTAGCAGGCTATTATCGGTGTTTCATTCCGGATTTCTCAAAGATAGCTAAGCCGATGACCGAGCTGCTGAAAAGGAAGTCAAGTTTATGTGGAGCCACAAACGCAAAGAAGCTTTCCACACCTTGAAACACTTGCTGACTTCTGCCCCAGTTTTGGCTCAACCCGACCCTTCCAGGCCGTTTGACGTATACTGTGACACCTCTGGCACTGGACTTGGGTGTGTTCTTATGCAAGACAACCGAGTCATTGCCTATGTCTCACGGGCGTTACGACCTCATGAACTGAACTACCCGACCCATGACCTTGAGTTAGCAGCAGTGATTCATGCCTTAAAGATATGGAGACACTATCTGATGGGCACCCACTGCAACATCTACACCGATCACAAGAGCCTCAAGTACATTTTCACTCAAGCTAACCTCAACATGCGCCAAAGAAGATGGTTGGAGTTGATCAAGGATTATGAGTTGGAAGTACATTACCACCCCGGCAAGGCCAACGTAGTAGCAGACGCTCTCAGCCGCAAGACCCATTGCAATTGCTTGTTGGTAACCAACTTCACAGAAACTCTGTGTCATGAGATGGGAAAACTTAGTTTGGAAATTATTTCCCATGGAACCCTCAGTCATATTTCCCTTGAGTCTGCTTTGGAGGACCAAATTGGGTCGACACAGTTAGAGGATGAGGAAATAAAGCGAATTAAAAGGAAGATTGCATGGAAGGATGAAGGGTACAAGCATTTCTGACAGGATGAAAATGGGAGAGTGTACTATGAAAACCGACTTGTTGTCCCATCCGACCCTGCTCTTAAAAAGCAAATCCTAGATGAAGCCCATCTCTCCAAGTTCTCAATCCATCCTGGCAGCAATAAAATGTATCATGATCTCTGTCAAACTTTTTGGTGGAGTGGAATGAAGCCAGAAATTGCAGGCTATGTCTCGGAATGTGACACTTGCCAACGTGTCAAGGCTAGCCATTTGAAGGTAGCAGGTACCTTGCAACTGCTACCTATCCCATCCTGGAAATAGGAATACATCAGCATGGATTTCATTGTTGGACTGCCCCCTACATCTTAGTGACATGATTCCATTTGGGTTATCGTGGACCGCCTCACTAAGTCTGCACACTTTCTTCCTATTCACACCACCTACATGGTCAAGAAATATGCAGAGTTGTATCTTGAACGCATTGTTTCTCTGCACGGTGTGCCTAGGACAATCATATCTGATCAAGGTGTTCAGTTTGTAGCACATTTTTGGGAACAGTTACAAGCATCACTTGACACCAAGCTCATTCATAGCTCGACCTATCACCCTCAAACCGATGGTCAGACCGAGAGAGAAAATCAGATCCTTGAAGACATGCTACGAGCTTGTGTCATCCATTTTGACAAGAATTGGGATAAGTGCTTACCGTTGGCAGAGTTCTCCTACAATAACAGCTACTAGGCTAGCTTGAAGATGGCACCATTTGAAGCCTTATATGGTCGGAGGTGTCGTACGCCATGGAGTTGGTCACAAGTTGGAGAAAGACAAACCTATGGTCCTGATCTAGTAGTAGAAGCCGAAGAACAAGTTAGGGTGATTCAGGCAAATCTCAAGACAGTCCAATCTTGACAGAAGAGTTACTGCGACAAGAGAAGGAGACCCTTGCAGTTTAACATTGGTGATCACGTCTATCTTCGAGTCTCCCCGACCAAAGGAGTGCAACGGTTTGGAGTAAAAGGGAAATTGGCTCCCCGTTACATTGGCCCTTATGAGATTGTGGAAATTTGCGGACCCGTTGCTTACCGAATCCAACTACCAGAACTGCTCTCGGCCATTCATGATGTTTTCCATGTCTCCCAACTGAAGAAATGTGTCCAAGTCCCAATTGAGATCTTAGAACAGGAGCAACTTCAAATCGAGCCCGACCTGACCTATGCCGAGTACCCGGCCAAAGTCCTCGACCGTAAGGAGAGGCACACCCAATAGCAAGTTGTGAAAATGTACAAGATACTATGGAGCAACCACACGGAGGATGAAGCAACATGGGAAACAGAGGAGTATCTGAACAAGCACTTCAGAGGTTTTCTTTTCAGCCAAGGAGGTAAGAACCGCACACCCCCACTGGTTGCCCTTACACCCAAATCTCGGGACGAGATTCTTTTTAAGGGGGGTAGGCTGTAACGACCCTGGTTTCATTAGCCGAGTTAATCTCAAGACAAACCCCAAATCTGCAGTTTCCATCAGCCTGACCCCTAAAACCCAACTAAACCACACCAACCTAGCAAACGGCAGCTCTTCTCTAAGTCCCGAACCTAGTGTTCCTCCAAATCTTGGAGCTGTGGGAGAGCCAGAGACTGGATGGTGGACCCAAAACTAGATCCCACGGATCTCTCGAGTCAAACGCGCCAGAGCCAGCGTGCGCCCTGCTTCAGAGTCCCGACGCCGCATGGCTCAACCTCCCCGACGAGGGCCCGCCTCGCCCAGTCGCCGGCCGCGACAAGATAGATCAGCGCGCCTCCTTCCCAATCGCGCGCGAAAGCCCCCTGCAGCCCTTTCTGCCTTGTCTCATCTCGCTCGCACCCTCGCCGGCCGCGCCAAGGCGCCCTGTCACTGCTGCGATAGAGGATTGGCCGCTGCCGGGCCAGACCGCCTCGCCTCCCGCGCTCATCATCTCACCCAAATCCCCCGCCGCGCGCCCCGATGCCTTACGGCTTTTCCGTCTCCCCCACAGTCACGCTGCCCACACGCGCGCCCCGTGATGATACCGCCCTCGCCAACCACGGCTCCGGCAGAGACAGCTCCTTGTTCCGTCTCGCCAGTAACGTGCCCCGGCAAAGCCGTTGGTCTGCGCTTGCTAGCGTCGCCGCTCGCCCTGTCACCTCACCTGCAGCGCCCTCGCCTGCAGTGCCTCTTCCTTCCTTCCTGTCACACGCTAGTCGAGCCGCTGCACCCAATCTGTCGCTTGACGTGACCAGACCCGTGCTTGCCCTCGCCAACCCTTCATCCTGGCAAAACTGTGTTGGGATACGAGGTAGGCTACGCTAGCGCAAATCAAAATTTCTACCGCGTATAACCAGGAAGAACTGCCGTATAAGGATCACGGGATTACCACTCGACGCACTACTGGTGCGGAAGATGTAGATTTGCGTCGATGCAGTGAAGACGATCACGTAGTCGTACGTAGTCGATCAACAACGTAGTCGTACGTAGTCGATCACGTCCAGCAGCTCGTCTACGTGCACAGCAAGACCGCCTCTGGTACCGTGGCTCGTCGTCGGCTCGTCGCGGCTCGTCGGCGGCTCGTCCAAGTGCTGCAGGCGCAACACCTCCAAGGTATCCACACGTGCAGGGAGGAAGCGTCGCAAGCCGGATTGCTAGATCCGCGAGTTGCAACAGGCGAAGGCGTGGGAGGCGCGGCAAGTGTGTTCAGCCAAAAGGTGTGTAACCCTAGGGCGCCCCCACCCCTCTATTTATAGGGGTTCCTGATGGGCCTCTGGATCCGAGGCCCATTAGTACTCCTAAACCTAATCCAACTCGGATCAGATCCGAATTGGGCTTCCAGCCCCTTAAGTGTGTGACCCTATGGGTTCGGATACGTATAGACATGGCCCGAGTACTCCTACTCGGCCCAATAGTCGGTAGCGGCCTCTAGCAAGACGTGCCAACTCCTATACGCATACGAAGATCATATCAGACGAACCATCACAACATAATATACATGCTATTCCCTTTGCCTCACGATATTTGGTCTAGCTTCAAGCCGACCGCTCTTTCTCGATCCTATGATTCGGAATCCCTTTGTAGGTTAACTCTTAACCGTACGTAGCATGGCCATGCATTTTCTGATCCGATCACTCGAGGGGCCCAGAGATATCACTCTCAATCAGAGAGGGGCAAATCCCATCTTGATTGACCATGTCTCATAGCATGCTTCTTGACAAACCCGAAAGCTACCTTTATAACTACCCTGTTACGGCGTAGCGTTTGATAGCCCCTAAGTAGGTCAATCCACATCTAGAGTACATGCGACAATCTCAGGTCTAAGGACAAAGCGTATATGTTGTTTAAAGAGAGAACTACTTCTCGTGTTGGGTCAGTCCTAACACATGTCTCCACATGTGTCCACATTATTAGTTCAACATCTCCATGTCCATGACTTGTGAAACATAGTCATCAACTAATACATGTGCTAGTCTAATATTCATGTGTGTCCTCACATGAACTCCGACTAGGGACAACTTTAGAATAACCATACAAGTAAAGAGTTTCACATACAATTCACATAATTGTTAATCAATTCAAGTAGCCTTTAATGGATATTCAATGAACACAATATACAAATCATGGATACAAATGGAATATCATCATCTCTATGATTGCCTCTAGGGCATACCTCCAACAAACTGCGCCTGCACAAGCTCGGTCTCCAGTGCCCAATGACCAAAGATCCTATCCCCGAAGCTCCACTTCGCCGGCCAATGGAGGCGTCGCCTAATCGCCGCCACGGAATAGCACTCCATCCTCTTCGACCTGATCTTCGCGCTGCTCGAACTCTTTCTCTTCCACGTAGCTATAAAAGGGAGTACCAGAGCCTCTACCGGAGTTCCCTTCACCATCATTGCCTCACCGCACCTTCCTCTATTCACACTCGAGCGTTGTCGCATAAGCTCTTAAGGAACTTCCCCTCTCCGCTCAAACCCACTTTTCCCCAACCCACCAGCCGCCTGTTTCCTCTGCACGGTGCTAGAGCTTGCTTGTTGTTCACAAGAAGCACCGCCACCACCGGAGCACCGCCGAACCCCGCCGCCGCCCAACCCTTAGCGCCTCAAGTCCTTCCGCCTGAGTCTGTTCCTTCCCGACACCAAGACTTCACCAGTAGGCCTAAAGGTAAGCTGTCGACCCCTTTCCAGTTCGCCCGACCCCTTTTTCCGTCTCGCACCCTGTCTGTTTCGCCGACCCTTATCCGCCTCGCCCGAGGGCTCGTCTGTATCTTTTTCTTTGACCCGAGGGTATATGTGTAAAATTTTGAGGACTTCTTTGTGTTAAGTCTGAGGACCCCGGTACAGTTATTTCTTAGGTCTGAGGGTCAGATCATAAGTTTCCCCCAATCCGACCCTTTTGTCTTGTTCTCTATCAACTGAAGCTTGGAATTCCACACCTTTTTCCGTAGCTTTGCTACAAGTTTCTAAGCTAAAGCGTGCAAGTGTTGTTGAAATAACCGTCTAAATGTTTAACCCCTGCATTTGCACTTCCGTGTAGAACTAAATCTCACCGACGGCACTTACGAGCTGCATCCGGTGCCAGAAGACGGAATGGTAGCTGAGCCGCCAACCATAGGAGCTGAAGCAGAACCCGCAGAAGACCAGTTTGCCTCCACACCGCTCGAAGGCAAGCCCCGGAGCATGACCCCAACTTTCTAAACTTGTGCATGCCTTCTTTTGTATGTATGTGCATTTACGTTATAGGAGTTGTTTGAAACCATAGATGCGTGGCTTAGTTCCCTTGATCTGAACACTAGTCTGATAAGTCCGAGTAGTTGCAATGCTTAATAGGACTCGGTAAAAGTCGAGTGATTTCCTGTCACTCGCGAGTTATAGGAGTTGGTTGTTCTCCTTCTGGTTACAACTATAACGATGGTGGATGGGGCAGGGCCTTGTGAACTCTTTTTGGTGGTCGGTGGATCACCCCGTCTGTCTACTTGAATCTGATTAAGGTCTGAAAGTGGTAGTGTTCGTGATCAAGTGTTGAATGTACTAATCTCATACCTAGTATGGGAAGGGGAAGCCTAGTACCTGATTGAACCTAGACGTGAGCGGTTCAATCCACTGTCTCTAGAATGGAGTTTTCCCCTGCGGCCGCATGTGGTGGCAAGTGTGGTCACAGAATGGCAGGGGCCGGGTCTGTGGAACATTGCACCAAGAGAAGTGGGCCCGACACAGGTCAGGGGATTGATGGGGACGGCCGACACAGGAAGCGACCCTCGATGGTGCGCGGATATCGTGAGATTAGGTTCGCCATGCATGGTTAAGAAACCCGAATCAATTCGTCTGCCTCTCACAGTTTGAGACTGCTTGATCGCTATGCTACACTGAGTAAAGATGAAACATGATGATGATATGAACTTGATGCTTGATATTTATATTTTGGAAACTATGTTTGCTTAGCATAAGTTGCAAAAATAGATTGGATAATGAACTTAGAACCGAAGCTAAAATATTGAAAGTAAGGACCTACTGTAGTTGCTTTTAGCCAAACAAATGCCTCAGCCAAAGAGCCTTGCATGTCTAAAAGTTGGTGGAATAGTTTTCCCACCGGTCGGTTAAGTCTTGTTGAGCTTAGTAGCTCAGCCTTGTTTGTGGCATCTCTTTCAGGTGAAGTTGAAGCTCCTGAGTGTGTTGCTGTTGGTACTTGGCCGCCCCAATTTCCTCCTAGGTGGACGGTCGAGTGGGATCCCTCCTCGGACGGCGAGGAAGGGGATAACTGATGTCCTGATCGGCCTCATCAGGGACATCCGACCCGACGCTAGCTTTTGCCGTTCTGTTTTACCTTTTCCGCTGCTCTTGAACTTGTAAAACTCTGATTTTCGAACCAGTGTTGAAATAAATTGTTGAACTTGTTTAACTTGGATGATCTATTGTATTCTCTGGAACCACTCACCTTCGTGTGACCTATGCTAACTCGATCCTGTACAAGTGGTTTTATCGGATGAAATCCGACGGATCGTCAAGTTAACTTGATTAAAGCATATGATCGCATGTTAGGTGACTTAAATATGCTTTAGCTAAGTTAATCCGAGGTGTTTCACCACAGGGAGTCTCCATGCACAAACTTGAAAAGACATCCATCATGGAGCAGGCACCCTCGGCAGCCACCAATCATGGCTGCATAGAACCAGATCGAGAGGTCATGATGATTGATGTGGATTGGAGAACACCATTTATTGACTATATCAAAGAGCACAAACTATCCTCAGACAAGACACAAGTAGAGGAAGTCTTACGACGAAACAAAAGTTACGTACTCGTCAGAGACAAGCTATACAGAAGAGGCGCATCTTCAGGAGTACTCATGAAGTGCGTCACACGAGAGGATGGCAAGGACATATTGGAAGAAATACACAAAGGGATCTGCAGCAACCACTTATCTTCACGCACAATAGTAGGCAAGGCTTTCAGAGCAGCATTTTACTGGCCGACCGCAGTAGCCGATGCAAAAGCTCTAGTTCGTCGATGCCAAGGTTGTCAGTTCTTTGCAAAGCAACAACATGTCCCTACGTACAAGCTTATTACGATACCTCCAACATGGCCCTTCGCATGCTGGGGGCTTGACATCGTCGGACCACTCCCAACTGTGCCCAGAGGATTCAATCGAGTACTCATAGCCATCGACAAGTTCACCAAGTGGATTGAAGTGAAGCCTGTCACCTACCCCAAGGCAGACAGAGTACTCAACTTCCTTGATGAGATCGTCCAGTGCTACGGATTCCCAAACCGGATTATCACGGATTTAGGCTCCAATTTCAACAACCACAAATTCTGGGAGTACTGTGAAAATAGCGGAATCGACATTCGTTATGTCTCTGTCGCTCACCCAAGAGCCAACGGCCAAGTTGAGTGCGCCAACGGTATGCTATTGGAAGCTCTGAAGAAAAGGCTACATGACATTGGCAACACCAAAGGAGGCAAGTAGCTTAAAGAACTACCCAATGTACTCTGGGGGCTACGTACTCAACCGTGCAAGCCTACGGGGTATTCACCCTACGTTTTGGTCTATGGATTAGAAACCATACTCCCTGCCGACGTCATATGGAAATCTCCCACAATCGAACAATACGATGAAGGGGCGGCAGAAGAAACAAGACGTTTAGACATATACAGTCTAGAAGAAGCCCTCTGTGCGGTACTCGTCCAGTCAGCAAGGTACCTTAAGGGACTCTATCGTTAGCATAATCGCAACGTCAAAGAACGTTCCTTCAACATCGGTGACATAGTCCTCAAGCGCATCCAAGGCACCACAGGGCTGCACAATCTCAATTTGCCATGGGAGGGGCCATACATCGTATCCAAGGTCATAGGCGCAGGATCCTACAGGCTACAACATCTCTCCAGCAAAGACGTCGAGAACTCATGGAACATCGAGCATCTCTGTTGTTTCTACCCCTAGTCAGTAGACTACGGGACATTGTACACAGGCCACTAGCTTCAACCTTTTTTATGCAATTATTTTTTAGCAGCAGCTGACTACATGTCCTCGCCTCAAATAGCGGTTCGCTAAGGCGGGTCAACTGCAACCATGAGCTATTCAGCTCTCTGGGCCTTAGCGCCCCAGTAGGACTTGTAGTCACAAGTCTACTTGAAATTATTCAACTCACGAAGTGGAAGTCTACTTGAGATTATTCAACTCACCAAGCGGCTCGCAAAGGTGGGTCAGCTGCAACCATGAGCTATTCAGCTCTCTGGGCCTTAGCGCCCCAGTACGACTTTTATTCACAAGTCTACTTGAGTTATTCAACTCACCAAGCGGCTCGCAAAGGCAGCTTAGCTGCAGACATGAGCTATTCAGCTCTCTGGGACTTAGCAATGCTCCGAGTTCTACCACCCACTTAGATATTCTTCTTGTTGCATCCCGATTGCGGAGGATTTCTCCCAGGGGGAAGTCAGTGACAACAGAGATCTTGTGATCCTTGAAGTAATGTCATAACTTGCACGATGTGAGTAGTATCATGTATAGCAGCTTCTGGACTGGTGGATATCTGGTCTTGGAATCTGACAGCACCTAACTTACGAGTAGACGGACTTGTGTACTTTGAATATATGGCCTGGTTCCAGTCTTTCAACCAAAATCACCATGCTGACAACGTGAGTAGTTGCGATGATGTAGAGCAGCAAGTCTTCATTGGGGTTTGGCACCATAAGGACCGGTGGCTTTGATAGGAAGTCCTTTAATTGTTGTAGGGCTAGATCTACCTCCTCGGTCCACTAAAACTTGTCTTGCCGCTTGAGTAGTTTGAAGAAGAATAAGCCCCGTTCTTCAAGCCTTGAGATGAATCTGTTGAGGGCCGCCATGCATCCAGTCAGGTTCTGGACGTCCTTAATGCTTGATGGGGCATGCATGTCGATGATGACGGAGATCTTCTCTATGGTAGGATCACCCAAATTAACCTAGCTAAAGTGTATTCAACTTCGCCTCACATGGGAACCGACACTTTAATCAAGTTAAAATGGTAGTGTGTCGGGTTTCAACCAATAAACCACTTGTCTCAGATCGAAACAAAAGCAAGCTCACATGAAGGCGAGTCCAGAGATTACAACAATCCAGATAGATTAATACAGGTCCCAATTTCAATGATTCCACCACAGTAGTTCAAAATGCATATAAGTAAAGTTTTCAGAGTTCAAGTAGCGGAAAATAAAGCAAAAGTCTAGCGTCGATACAGTAATGCCATGGTGAAGCCTGCCATGACATCAGTTACTGCGATCCTCATTGACCGAGGATGGGTCCCACTCAATAGACCAACTCGGAGGGAGTTGGGACGGCCGAGTCACACGGGCAACCAAGTCAACAACAATACAAGAAAAACATAGCCATAAGCAAGGCTGAGTATACTAATACTCAACAAGGCTTACCCGTCAGGTGGTAACTACTCCACCGACTCCTAGACATGCAAGGCTTTTTGGCTGAGGGGTTTATTTTGCCAAAAGCTTCTAAAGTAGGTCCTTACTTTCAAGTTTTAGCACCAAGTTCTAGTTGATTAACCATTCTAGGTAAGCACCTATTCTAAACAAACATGGTGAACAAGCAATTTAGACAAGCATCAATATTATTCATCATACTTGTTCCTCTTCTTACTCAGTGCAGCACAGTGATCAAGCAGTCTCAAACTGTGAGAGGCAGACGATTTGAATCGAGTTTTTAACCTTGCAAGGTGAACCTAACCCCACGATATATGCTACTGCCGTGCCAGGTACACATATATCAGTTGTCCCCATCAATTCATGGTGTTTGTCCAGAGCCCACTACCCTAGGTATACAATGCCCCAACAGTCCCGGAATGATGCCGTACCGAGGCTGCACTTGTACCCACATGAGGCCTCATGGGAACTCGATTCCAGAGAGAGCGGGGTAAAGGTCCACGCCGGTTTAATCAGGTACTAGGCTTCCCCATCCCATACTAGGTATGAGATTAGTACATTCAAACATTTGACCACAATCACCATCACGGTTCGACCTTAGCTCATTTTTCGACTAGATAGACAGGGCAATCCACTAATTCTGAACATATAGCCCAGCCCTGCCCGTCATTCTTATGGTTCCAACATAAGTAAACAAGCAACTCCTATAACTCATGAGTGACAGGAAATCACTCGACTTTTATCGAGTCCCTATTTAGCATTGCAAACTACCCATCTTAGCATACTAGTATTCAGCACATAGGTACCTAGGATCAAGCAACTCCTATGAACTTAATGCACAAACATAAGTAACACAAGTAGTACATAAATTTAGAAATCTAGGTTATCCTCTGGGGCTTGCCTTCATTTTCAGAGGGGGTTAGTAAGTCTTTGGAAGCTTGGTCTTGCGTGGGCTCGGCCTCCAAGTGATGGAGTTCCACCGGGGGTTCTTCTTCCTAGGTTGGGTGAAGCTCGTATGTCCCATCGGCGAGATTGACTTCTACACGTGATGCATATGCAGATAATTCAATGCTTCATATTTAATGGGTCTAAATGACATTTCATATATCATTGCAAAGTAAACTAATTTAAGACCAACTTTTTTAGGTAAGCACCTAATTTAACTTTCTTTTGTAATTACAGTGTTTTCACGATTTATACACTTAGCTTGATTTTGATGGGGATTGTGCACCTATATGTATAACATGTTCATTAAACTTTAGGTTGAAAAGTTATTTAGTTTCTGAATGTTTTTATGTACCTCTTCCAATATTACCCTTTTACCCTTATTATTACCTAATGGTTTTTATTCATTTCCTTGTTGGGTGTAACTTCCATAATTTGTTTCCGCATGCAAATAGTGAGATATGGCACTGAAAATTTAACAGAGAGTTATACAAGTGCAACAGAGGTTCCTGAAAGTTTTCCATGATTTTTGGTGAACGACATCTATTCTCAATTTTTTCCATCATTTAAACTTATACAAAAAGTTAAGCATGTTTCATCAAGTTTCATTCAGTGATCCTTATTTTTCTTAGTGAGTATTTTGCATCCATGATCTAACAAAAGTGGTTTCACATTTTTGTCTGCCATATTTTACTTACTATGCAAAAAGTAAGATTTCACCCTAGGTTTTAAGGTTAAATCTAAAACAGTGCACAAAACATCTAAACTAGGGTCACAACTATTTTTCTTAGAACAAGTTCAGTGTACCAAGGCTAACAGAGGTGGTTTTTCTATTTTACCATTTTTGGGTGATTTACCAAGCATTTAAAGGCTTAAACACTAGATAAAGTCTAGAGAAATAAAGGTAACAGTTACATGGCCAACATTATTTTTATGTGAAACTACTCATCTCAAGGATTCCAGCAAAGTTGGTTTTGCATTTTTATCAATTTCCTACAATTACTAATGCATTTTCAAAGTTCAGCTTATTTAATCCAAACTTAAATCAAAAAAGGCTTAACAGATTTATGCAGGGTCCCTGGAGGTTTTAAACAATCATGAAATGACCCTTACAATTTGCACTGAGGACCCTGCAAAGAGCTGAATCCTCTCAATGCGGCCCTCGCACACACTAGCGGCTTGCCGGCGCAATCGCCGACGAACGGCGGCGTGATTAGGGAAGGGAAAGGGTTGGGTGTGGTGTGCAGCTCACCTGGTGACTATCAGCTGAAGGCCTCGATGGCGGAGGCAGCTCAACGACAGCGGTCCACGGCGGGCTTGCGGGCGGCAGCGTGAAGCTCCTGCTCTGGCTCCGACGACGGTGGAGGAAGGCGGGTAAGGGCTTGGGAAGCTATAGTGGTGCTTAGGAGGGGCTTTGGTGGGCTCTGGAGGCGGAGAGAAGGCTCGGAGGGTAGGGCTTCATGTGGAGGGGTGCGGCGGGGCTCTGCTCTTTGCAGTGAAGGGGGAAAGTGGCGGAGGGGCACGCCAGTGAGGCAACAAGTGCCTTTATAGGCATGGGAGTATGAGGCGAGGCTGCTGGGCGAGAGGATAAGGCTGAGCAACTGTTGGTGGAGCTCTCCGTGGTGCAGCATTGGCCGAAGGCAGGGATTGGGCGGGCGACGCCGTGCGGAGCGCGCTGAGGCATGTTCCAGCCATTGGCCGCGGTGGATTGCGAGCCTGCAAGATTCTTCTTGCCGCGTGCGTGCACTAGCTAGCAGCGGGCTTGTTTTGTCTTATCTCGCCAGTGAGAGGCAGAGGGAAGCTGGTGGGTGGGCAAGCGCGACATGGTGGCCGTGGCGTGCGAGAGGGCAAAGGGATGGCGCGTGACCGGCGGGAGAGATAGCGTGTAGAGGGCGTATTCATGCTGGTGCGACTACTGGGCAGCTTGGGGCTCCGTCGGGTCTTGTCAACGCCAGTGGTTGGCAAGCCGTGGACGCTGATGTCGTGGCGCCACGCGGTGCCCTGAGACGCGCTGGGCGCGATTGCCCGATCCGGGCGCACATGCAGTGCAAGGTGGCTAGGTTTGAGGTATTTTTGCGCGAAATTTTTAATTCAAACTTTGCCCACTCCAAATATAAAACTTGCAGTTTTAACTATACTCTACAAATCCTAGAAAGATATTAGGTACAAATTCGTGCTAATTTGGAAGTTATTTGATACCAAAATTCTTGGGAACGCCGGCTTTGAGGAGTTAGCAGTTCTTTCAATTTGATGCTGATTTTGGGCATTTAGCCGACTTTGGATCCAATTTTGAAATGGTTCTGTTGAGATTTGGGCCTAGGTCAAATGGGTGGATTTGTAGTACATGTTGTATATTCAAACTTTTATAGAAGGTTCAGCTGGAGTTTGGTTTCAAATTTAGGAGAAATAACCATGCAAATTTGAAGACTTTCACTGTTTTAGACTTAGAGCTGAGGGGCTGAATTTGAATTTGGTGCTGACTTTAGCCTAGAGTTTTAACAGGTTCTAAGGTGAATTAGTTCAAGCTCTAGTTGACAAACTTTTCTTTAAAGTACACTCTACAATGTTTGTAAAAGCTCCAACTTAAGACCAGGTCTAGAATTTTAAAATAACAGAAGCTAAACTACTCTAATCAGTTGTATTTTCAAGACTCAGTGATTTTGAGTATGAGTTCGTTGCTACTGAATTTAAATCTAGTTTTTGAACCTCTTTCTCTTCAAACTAGCAAAAGTTTAAATAAGAAAAGTTGTTTGTTTTGTCAATTTTTACAAATCTTATATGGGCAAAAATTGAAATTGTTATATCAAATTTTAAATTTATGATTTGCCTCCAAATTAAGCTTTTAAGGGCATTTTGGTCCTTTTTAGCGCTAGATTAACTTCTAAACTTTCTACTTAAGCTTAGGCAAGGTTAATTAAGACTAGGATTGTTACAGCCTACCCCCCTTAAAAGGAATCTCGTCTCGAGATTCAGGTGAAGAAAACTAGTGTTGCTGTGCAACGTACCTCCCTGATCGAAAAGAAAACCGCAGAAGTGTTGATTAAGATATTCTTCTGTTTCCTATGTTGCTTCATCTTTAGTGTGATGACTCCATTGAATCTTATACATCCTTATCACTTGTCTTCGAGTTGTTCTTTCCTTGCAGTTGAGGATTTTGATGGGAAATTCTACATATGATAGATCGGGTTCTATTTCAGGGTCCTCTTGTTCAAGAATTTCGGTCCGAACTCCAACACACTTCTTGAGCTGAGGTACGTGAAAGATGTCATGTATAGCTGAGAGTTTCTCGGGGAGTTTGATCTGATAGGCAACTGATCCGCATATTTCTATAACCTCATAAGGACCAATGTAACGTGGAGCCAACTTTCCCTTTATTCCGAATCGTTGTACGCCCTTAGTCGGCGAAACTCGGAGCTATACATGGTCGCTAGTTTCAAATTGTATAGATCTCCTCCTTTTGTCGGAATAGCTCTTTTGTCAAGACTGAGTTGCCTTAAGATTTTCTTGGATCACTCTCACCTTTTCTTCCACATCAGTTACCAAATCTGGTCCATATACCATCCTTTCTCCTGCCTGGGACCAACTTAACAGAGTTCGACACCTGTGACCATACAAGGCCTCAAATGGTGCCAACTTCAAGCTAGCTTGGTAGCTATTGTTGTATGAGAACTCAACTAACGGGAGACACTTGTCCCAGTTCTTGTCATAATGGATGATACAAGCTCGTAGCATATCTTATAAGATTTGATTTACCCTCTCAGTCTGCCCATCGGTTTGAGGGTGGTAAGTTGAACTACGAATCAACTTGGTGCCAAGTGCAGCTTGTAGTTGCTCCCAAAAACGTGATACGAACTGAGTACCCTGATCGGAGATGATCATCTTTGAAGGACCAAAAAGGCGACTAGGGGGGGGGGTGAATGGGAGCCTCAAATATTTCTTTTGAAATCTTAGCCTTCTGTCCCTAATTCAAACCCCAAAACCGAAGCGAGCAGAAGATGAGAGATCCACGAGCCAACTGGATAGCTTGGTGTCTATGGTGATGACTGATAACACAGTGGGACTCTCAAGAAACAACTAGAAGCAAAAACCCAAAGATCTGGAATGCAAACTCCAAAAATCTAATTCAAAACAGGACTCAAAATGCTCCTACCGGAACTTCCGACCCCCTATCAGAAGTTCCGATACCTATCGGAAGTACCGGGGATCTCCCAACAGGGTTCTCTGTCATTTCAGAAATTTTCCCTTCAGAACTTCCGACACAGTGTTGGAACTTCCGACACGTCAACGTTGGAATTTCCGACAGCACAAAAATCAGCCTTTGTCAGGAGAGAAGAAAAATCCAAAACATAATCAAATGACCTCCAAAAATCATGAAATTTTAACCATAGTTTCCCAACAACATAACAAACATGTTCCCAAAAGATCTCCTCAAAAAGATTAGTCAATCAAACGGAATTAAATAGCTTGTGAAGAACACCCATTTTTCAACCCTAGAGCTTGAATCATCCCGATCTATGAACTCGTGAGGTTTCAATCAAATCCCTTTGGTGGAAAGGTTCAACTCACATCCTAGTTCATTTCCAAAAGACTGGTTTGACTCAAGAACTCCTAGAAATCATGAATCAACCAAAAACGTGAGAGGGTGAAAATGGGAGAAAACAAGAACGCGAAGAACACAAGAGAAAATTGCATAAAGCCGTCATCCCCCAACACACGGAGGACACGAAGAGGTTAGGGCCTCCATTCCCGCAACAAAAACTCAGTTCAATACATGGATTTGGTGCTCATAACATCCGAGGACCTCTAGAGAGGTAAACTAGAGAGAGAGACAGACTAGACTAATGAACTACTAAAACCCTAGATAGATGAAGTGCTTGGATAGGTGTTCCATACAACCAGCCCCACTATCTATTTAGAGACTCCCCTAATGACTAAATTAACCCTACGACTTAAAATTAAGATAACTACCCGCGCAGGGGCATTTTGGTCCATCTGGGTGTTCGGTCGATCGGACGGCCACGCTTCCTGCTCAGAATTGCTTCGTGTCAATGCAACCTCTGTGATTCCGCCATGTGCCTCCATGTTCCTCCTCGGAACCTTCACCCGGGTTTTGCGACCCAAACCCAGAAACCATCCGCTTGTGGTTTTTTCAACCCAAACCACCAAACCCGCTCCTCGACACGTGTCACCACTATCCTCAACCACCCGGCCGCCAAGTCTTCTAGCACCCTTGCTTGACTTGCACGTCCACTGTATTGACTTGGTCAACATGGTCACTCCTCCATGTACACTTGCACTTGTCGATGTCCCAAGTGTCAGCCACCGCGGCTGATCCTCCGGCGCTCTGGTCCCTCAGTCCAAGCCTCACGTTCATCCTTCACCGCTTTCGATCCATCAACACGGCCCGTCTCTACTTGAACTTCACCTCGCCATTGATCACCACCTCTGAGCTCCACGCCTGCGCATCACAAACCAAGAGCACATCAATCCAACACAATGTTGTCAATCACTCATCATCCAAGGGTGACCATCCATTGGTCCTCAGTCTTGGGTACTCCATGTAGGCAAACAATGCGCTCAAGATACAGTTCGACATATCTCTGAGTTGAATAGTTTGTTCGGACGGGAATAAAATGTGCCATCTTGGTGAGCCTATCCACTATGACCCATATAGAATCATGTTCCTGAGAGGTGTTGGGCAAACCCACAAGGAAATCTATGCTGATATCCTCCCATTTCCATGCGGGTATAGGTAGCGGTTAAAGAGTACCAGCTACCTTTAAGTGGCTTGCCTTCACCCTTTGGCACGTGTCGCATTCCAACACATACCTGGCAATTTCTGGTCTTTCCAACCACGTCGTCCACGTATGCCTCCATGTTGTGGTGTAGCTGCTTCTTGAAGCACTCCTAGATTACCCATTGATAAGTAGTGCCTGTGTTCTTCAACCCAAAAGACATTATTGTGTAGCAGAAAGCTCCATTTGGAGTGATGAACACGGTCTTGATCTGGTCTTCCTCCTTGAGAGCTATCTGGTGATACCCCGAGTAGCAATCGAGGAAACAGAGGAGGGCACATCTAGTTGTGGAGTCGATGACTTGATCGATTCTAGGGAGCCCGAAGGGATCCTTTGGATAGTGCTTGTTGAGGTCTGTGTAGTCGACACACATCGTCCACTCATTGTTGTTTTTCTTTCACACCAGGACGGGATTAGCGAGCCACTCTGGATGATAGACTTCTTTTATGAAGCTCACCGTGAGTAGTTTAGCCAGCTCTTTCTTGTTGGCTTATCTTCTATCTTGAGCGAATCGTCATAGACATTGCCTTTTTCGTGTAGCTTTTGGATTCACGTTGAGTGAGTGCTTGATCAACTCCCTGGGTACCCCCGGCATGTCCATTGGTTTATACGTGAAGATGTCTCAGTTGGCCAGGAGGAAGCTGACGAGCGTACTTTCTTGTTTAGGATCCAGCCCTGTGTCAATCATGGTTGTTTTGGAGCTATCACCAGTCTCAAGGTCAATGGCTTTGATGTCTAATTCACTTGCCGGCTTGACCTTGGTTGCCCCCAACTTCTTTTCTAGAATCTCGAGCTCTGATGGGGACAGTTTCTTAGATGCGGTGAAGACTTGCATCATCGAGTTTGGTACTTGGGTAGTTGCTGCTAGCTCCACTATGTCGTAGTCATATGACCTATTCAAGTCTCTACATAGGGAGAGTACTCCCTTAGGTCCCGACATCTTGAGTACTAAGTACATGTAGTGCGAGATGGCCATGAATTTGGCCAATGCTGGTCTTTCGAGGATGGCATGGTACGATGTTTCGAAGTCATCTACTTCGAACTAGATGTATTGATTCCGGTAGTGTTCTTTTGTCCCAAAGGAAACTGGCAAAACCACCTATCTGAGGAGTACAACCACATTGCCCGGGACGATCCCATAGAACAGAGAGTTCGTTGGGGTGAGCATATCAGTGACGTTGAGGCCATCTTCTTCAATGTCTTGGCGGACAGGATGTTGAGACCGCTACCGCCGTCGATGAGTTCTTTAGTAAGTCTAGAGCCAGTGACAATCGGATCCAAAACAAGAGGATACCGTCCTGGGTCTGAGAAACATTCCTGACCATTTGAGGAACATTGGCATCGCAGGTTCAATGGACATTATCTCTCGAAGAGTGAGCTTATGGGACCTCTTAGTAGCAGTACCTGGGGTTCCGCTGAAGATGACATTGACAGTGTTGGATGGGTTCTGAAACTTGCCATTGTCACCATCGTCTTCATCTTCCTTGGCCTTACCCTTGTCTTTGGTGCCAAATGGCTCTGGCAGGTTCTTCATGACTCTTCGTAGGCTAAAACAATCTATCACAGGGTGCTTATGGTATGGGTGCCATAGGCACTATTCCTTTAGGAGCTCATTGAACAAGGGCCTGTCTTGATTCTTGCCGCCACCGTTCTTGGACGACTGTGAAATTGCCGCAACAGTATTGTCTAGCTTTCGATTACGGTTCTGACCTCCCGAATAGTTATTTCAGTTGTCATTGTTTGGGCAATCGTTGCGGTTCTGGTTGTTTCATTGGCCATTATTCTAATTGTTGTTGTTCTAGCCCTTGTTACGATTGGACTCGAACCTTTCGATCTTCCTATCTTCTTCATCTGCCCACATCTATACCATGATCTTGAGAGATTTGACATCAGTGGGGCATCTTCTGCCGAAGTGCTGGAACATCCGGCGGTCATGGAGGCCGTTCTGGAAGTAGTCTACAACATCGTGCTCTGTGACATCAACAATTGTGTCCTTCTTGTCGAAGAAGCGATGTAAGTACTCCGCAGGGTCTTGCCTTCTTGTTGTTTAACTTGAGACAAGTTGATCCTGTTGCCAGGACGTTGTATTGCCCTTGCGTAGTTGTTGGTGAACTCTACCTTGAGGTCCTTCCACGAGTTGATAGAGTTCTTATTCAATGATTCGAGCCATGTGAGTGGCACCGCCTCCATGCAGATGGGGAAGTAGATGACTTTGGTGTCGTCATTTCCCCCAGCTGCTTGTATTGATAGCGAGTAGCACCGAAGCCATTGGACTAAGTTCTGCTTGTGATCGTACTTGGTGATACCTGAGGGTTTGAACTTTTTCGGGTAGAACTGTCCTCCTCACACGTCTTGAGAAGGCAGGGAACCCATCAGTATCATCTCCAGGGTGTTCGACTCTTGCTCACACTGGCATTGATCTTGTTGCGGAGGTCTTCTGCTAGGCATTCCAGCTCTAGGTTAGCCCCACGCGATAGCCACGGCCTCCCGAGGGTCCTGCCCAACTACCTTCAGCTCTAGCTTGGCTTGGTCTAGCGCCTCCGACTTGACTTGGTCTGGATGGATGGCCTCTATGGCTGCTGCCATGTTGACTTCGCTAGGATGGGGAGCATTGGACTGACTATATCGAATTCTGCTGATTGAGTTGTTCGTGCATGAGTCTTGCCAATTCGCGCAGGTGATGAGATCAATAGACACGATGGTAGCCAGGGGAGTACAATGGTGACGCGTTTGAACTACTTCAAAGGCATTATCCAGGCTTTGGATTGGTAGGTCCGCTACAAGGCACCGGCGGCACTCTGCTCTTGCAGTGTTTCTTGCTCGTCGTCGAGTTCTTTGAGCTTCGTTCTCTTCTCCGACAATGTTGGTGGTGAGTTCATCCTGCGAGACATCATCCCGGGATGCTCATATCGCGGGTTTCTGTCCCGTTGCTTATCTTCTTCGTCGTCTTCTCCACTAATGACGGTGAAGAGTTCTCACTCTGGAGAGTGGCTTCTCGAGCTTGAAGTGATGACCTCCATGGTGCCGCCTTCCTCGTAGATAGGCAATAGAGGAGCTCCCTCCTGGTACGGGAGAGTGTCGAGGTAGGCAATGTGGCATGAATCGTCGTCTTTGGCAAGAGCGGGTGGCTTCATGTTGAGCTAGTGGACAAATCTACCTTGGGGAGTTCATGTGATTACCAGGCCTTGCTGTAGGCCTAAAAAAGGAGTCTCCTCATCCGGATTTGAGTAGTAGTCAAGGTCCTTGATCATATCCATATCGGATTGTGATTTGGACAGGGCAGCCTGATAGATAGTGATTACGTTGAGGAGTGCGAACGGGAATCGACTCGGTGGTAGTTTGACGCGCATGATGGCTTATGTGCTAGCTCGTGAAAGTCAATCCGACTGGTGGAGGAAGTCGAGTTGAACTTGGACTTGTCCCTCTAGCCTCTGACTAGGTTGAAAATTAAAAATTCGCTGAAACTCTTGATGAGGTTCTCCAGAGCTTGGCGCTGGAGCTTCATGGTTTGCTGCTTCTTCTCTGGGGTCAACACGATGTGACGGGGGAAATTTTCAGCACCGTCTACGACACAAACCCAAGTGCCAAAAATGAACGTCGCGCCTGCTTCAAATGCGATGATTGGCTTAATGATGACTTGTGCCATCGAGTTTGCCAGTCGATTCTCGGTGAGTTCCCCTACCTAGCGCGCCAACTATTGGTGTTTAAACCCAGCAACCTCGGTGAGTGCCCAAAGTAGTGTTTTGGTTAGTGGGGCTTGTCGAGATCAGGAACTCGAAGGAAAACGCAGACACACGATTTAGATAGGTTCGGGCCGCTAGATTGCGTAACACCCTACGTCCTGTGCGTTGGTTGGATTGAATTGCTTTGGAGGGGATCCCTGCCTCACCTTATATTGCCCGGGGCAGGGTTACAGGTCGGTTGGTTACAGAATACTAGTCGGATATGACTAGAGGAGTTCTACTCTTATTACAACGAGTACTTTCCTAATCCTCGACTAGTTCCTATCTTTCCATGTAGACTATGTCGTCCTGCACCATGGTCTCCATGTCAGATGCATTTTGGTGTCCAGCCCCATATTTAGGACTATCCAAACCTTCTAGTGAGCCCATAGATGTATGTAAGACATTCCTTGATTTTAAGAGAAAACCAAATAGGATCACATTATTTGTTAGTATTCATCCCATATTGATTTTCAATCTCTCAAAAAATGGATGCACTATTCCAACTACATTCTCATTAAATGAAACATAAAATTCGAACCATCTTGGTTTCTAGGTGCATGCGAGTAGGAGAAAGACCCATTGGGAATTAAATGAGGGAATAGCATAAATTGGTTTCAAGTAACCATGCCTACACGAGAACCAAGGAAGACCGACTGCGTGAACGTGGAGGATGTGGCATTACACGGTGCTAGAACGTGGAAGGTTGCCACATTAATCCTCGGATACAAATTAGAATTCGTTACAATTTGTGGTAAAAATATGTACAGACATATGATCTGTTAGAGGAAAGGTGAATAGGACGGACCAAAATGTTCGATCTTTTGTTGGAAAAATGGTTTGAATTTTGTCAAGGTGAGCAAGGATTTTCTTGGTTTTGAGAGAGAGCCAACTAGAACTACATTATTTCTAAATACACAGTACAAGATAGCCGTTGTTTCTAGTTCATTGCAGTGCGGTGGGATAAGAATAATTAATCACATGACAAGACATGGTATGGTAGGCTATGATGCAGCATTATGATCAGGGAAAACCAAAGCACCAGGAAGATGAACAGATTCTTGCCAATGTCCCATCACAGAGCAAACAAAGCAGGAAAAAAGGAGATTGATCTTCGAAATAGAAAATAGGGGATTGATCTTTCCATTGATCTTACAAATAAAAGATAACAACATAGCAAAGATGGTTAGGGTTCCAACGAAATCTAAGGTTACTAATTAACAGCATTGATCTTCCACCGGTGCGGCTCGCTCACTCCATCCACCCCTCGTTCCGGGCCACGACGTGGTGGCGGCTCCACTTCTTCTTGTTCTCGCCCGTCAGGGGCAATGACTTTGCCATCCCTAGGATGTGGTCCTTGACCTTATTCAGGATCCTCCACCGATGCCTTGTGCCGGGGCAGATGGGGCATGTGAAGGTGTTGTCAGCGCGGCAGAAGACGCGCAGAGCATTGCCCTGGGGGGAGGGGATGTGGTAGCCACGGCAACAATCATCAAACAAGTTCGTCTCAATGCATTTGTATATATACTACCAATATCTATATGGTAAATATGCTGGAATTAAATTGAAAGTAGATTAAACCAAAACAGCATAATCAGATTGCATGTCATAGCCATTCATCACTACAAAGTTCATAATCATCATTCTTACTTATCCTAATTTGCCAGATAGTACATCACAGCAGCAGCGATTGCTTGACCTTCTTCACCAAATTGGTGGCATGTTCTAGGTGTCCGTTCACCTTCTGCAGCTCAGCAGCAGTCGCTTCAAGATTCACGTTAGCCTTTGCGCATTCTTCCTTCCATGACCTTGCTTCCTCTTCATCAGCTTCAGCAGAATACCTTTAGTCCTAGCATCCCATTCAGGATCAACCGACATAAATGTTGCGCATTTCAGTCCTTCACACTGCAGACACTGAATACGTTCATACAATTCTCCATTTACAACACAAACATCAAGAGTACAAGCAAGGTTTATTACAATTGAAACAAGTTATCATCTACCTCATTGTAGGATGCATACCATCTCCCAGGGTTGTCAAATATGCAATTATACCTCACAAGGAGAGCATACCCGTGCTTGCACTTGTTTACTAAATCCACAACGATAAGATCATCATTAGGAGGCCTCGATCTGCCGCTACAAATGACTTAATACAAGAACCTATCAATCCATAATACAATCCAAGTTAAAAACTAAGATCAAATCTAAGGGTACGATGAAATCAGAATCTAGTATGTTCAACCCAGATCCCCAAATCTAGAAATCCCCATGAAAGTAGCGGCTCAAACCAGGAGACTAACCTCATCGTGGCTCCTCATCCTCCCATTGCCGCTAGGTTGCACAATTATCCTCCCATCGCCACTAGGATGCGCCATTCCCGCCGCGGGCCATTGCAGATCTGCGCAGTGAAAGTCTTTGTGAAACTAGCGTAAGCGTGGTACTGGCCATTCAATTGGTAAAGACTCACCCGAAACTTATATGTTGGATCCTGTCGCGGTAAAGACTTCCCATTCGATCGGTAACAGGTTCGACCCACGGGAGGAGCACATCTTCCTTTTTATTTTACCACCCTTTTTATCAACTTAAACTTATATGTGGGACCCTGGTTGGTTTATGATATTTCACGGAGCATATATCGTCACAAAACCACCATGTAACAGCTAGTGATGATTTCTTTTTGGCTATAGTGGCAACTTTTATGACGTTCCATAACTTTGTCACTAAATTTGCTTGGATGTGAAACTTTATGACGTTTCAAGCCAGAACCATCATAGATCTATGACGAGAATAAATGTGTCATAAAATTTTCATCATAGATCAACACATTTCTTGTAGTGATCATCCAAACATAAGCCGTGATGCCGCCCGACCAAAATTTTGCTTATCATCCAAACCTAGCCGTTATGCTGCCCAACCGAAACCTCATAAACCCCTAGTAAATTATTCATTATTTTCCTTAAAATCCAGCCATTTAATTCATTAATTATTTAGAAATCAAGTTCTAAATAATTAATGAACTGCCCATTGAATATTCGGGAATTGACCTTTAAATGCTAGGTAATTCCCAAAATGCCCATCATCCTTCCTTCTCCAATTCCTTAGGTATTTGATTGATTGATTGTTAGATTGATTGTACTATTGTGTGCTTATGTCAACCGGTAGATGACCAGGCTCTGCTCCAAAGCTGAGGAACCAGAAGACTTGAAGTCAAGGACCTGGTCGCCCTAGGAAACAGTAAGAATCTTAAATGAAGGCAAGTCCCGACTCTTGCTCATGCTTTGCCCCCATTGAGTGTGATAGTAATAATACTACCAACTTAATAAGATTAATTGCATTTATTTTCTAAGGTATTTTAAAATGCGTGCTTGCTCTCTGTACCCCAAAAAGGACATAGCTATTGAAATACCATAAGCCATATTCACCCTAGTTAAAACTACATACCACATAAACCCCTCCTATGTAGGTATGCTAGGCAAGTCGAGTCACGCCCCGTATATGAGGATAACACATGTTGGGTTTTCTATGGAGAGGATCAAATTCATTCTCATAATTTCATTTTTATAAGAAGCTTAGGAAGGATTTTATCTTTTGGGAAGCGTGAGTTAAAAAGATAAATGATAATAATAGCAACCCCTAGGGTGTGTTATGGACTTGGGAGTAGGGGGAAGGCCTCATTGGAGGGTACTCCGTCCCAGAGCTTACTCCGGTTGCATAAGGACCGATTCATTGGACAAGTCTTCTTTTGAACCGTACAACCATACGTGCCAAAAAGGTACAGCCTTCGGGAGTGCCTATATATGTGAGTCCTTGGTTCAAACCCCTCTAGCTGAACCTAGTAGTCCATCTCAAGGGGCCAAGGTGGGCAACGGATATGTTGGAGCAGGACCATCCCATAGTCCCAGGTCCGGTCGGCACGGGTTAACGGAGAGAGGGTCAGAGACCCTGAGGGCCAGAGGCCCTATTTGATTTATTTTATGCGCATGTTCCCGGGATGAGATCCACGAAGCGGATATTAGTGGCCCCTGTTTAGACCCCAGTATATCTGTGAATGGACCTAGGGAATGTTGTCTAGAGATAGACATGAGAGGGTATGGATCTCGTAGGTCAGTACTGCCTTTTCTCGAGGGTATGGGCTGATGGGACGTATGGGGAAAGTGTACACCTTTGTGCAGAGTATAATCTATTCGAATAGCCGAGGCACATAGTCATGAGCTCACTAAGTCAAAGCCCGCATGATTACTTCTTGAAACTCGTTGGGAAGGGATTAGTATGTTAGAAATACTAGATTATAGTCGTTGGACTGGATTCCAGAATAAATCTTGGGGACTGGTAGGGGAGGTAGTTTTCCCCTTCCAAGACCACAACATTTAAAATATTGAATAACATATTTACTAGAGAGTCCTTTCAATTCTCACCTTTTAATTCACCATGCTTGTGACAGATGCTTTTAGGCATAGGATATGTGTGATGACCGACCCCTAATCTCCCGAGTCAATCTTAATCGGAGCCCTTGACCTTAGTCATCTATCTTGTTTTACCGCGCCTAAGTGCTCAGCTATCCGCCCGGTTCCGACCCCAGAAGACCCGACCCCTTCCCGTTTCGCTCCTCTCCCGACCCCGGCAAGCACAGCCCACCGTCGGATCCTGCTAAGCATCCTCAAACATCCGTTCTATCCACCGGTGGACCCGCGAGATCTTTTCCCCCAGATCCTCCGCGACAGGCGCACTCGAGTTGCATGCCCGCTTCAGAGTTTTCCTGCCGCGTGGCTCGTCTTCTCCGACGCCGCCGCTCAGTTTTGTCTCTGGCGAGCGACCAAGTGGGTTCTCGTGCCCCCTTCCCCAATGGTAGCGGAAGCCCTCTGCAACCTTTCTGCAGAACCTCGCCTCCCGTGCCCATCATCACGCCGCTAGATCCCGGCCCCAGAGCCCGATGTCGCCCGTCTTTTCCGTCACTTCGGCCACAGTCGCGCTGCCTGGTCTCCGCTACACGACGATTCCTCCATCGCCAACCCCGATCGCGACCGCGACAGCTCCTTTCCCCCGCCCTGTCAGAAGCCGCCCGACAATCTGTTGCTCCGCGCTCGCCCGCACGCCCGCGGCTGCCTGTCTTCTCACCTGTGCGCCCTCGATTCTAGTCGCTTCTATCAAATCTTCTGCACGGCGACGCCCACCTTCCACCAAATCTCAACCACCGGTCTACCCGCTCCTACGCCGCCCTAACGGCAGAACGCAATGATCGCTGGCGTCACCCCCGGAGTTCTGCAGCACCGCCCTCTTCGCTCAATCGCCGCCCCGGCAGAGCACTCCATTGTTTCTCCCCGGCCTTCGCGCCGCTCCCCTTCTCTCTCTTCCGCGCCGCTTCCTTTCCTCTGCTCCAGCAGCTATAAAAGGAAGGCACCAGTCACCGGAGTCCCCTCCGCCATTGTTGCCTTCAGCCCTCCTCTCGCTCGCTGCTCAAGCTCCTAGCGCCACACACCAAGTTCCTGAGGAGCTCTGCTCTCAGATTCTCTCTCAGTTTTCTCCAAGTCACCCAGCAGCTTGCTCCTCCGTGCTGTGTAAAAGCTCTCTTGTGATCAGCAAGAAGCGCCGCCGCCGCCATAGCATTCCCGGTCTTAGCCATTGTTCAAGCTTTAGCCCCTCCGCCCAAGTCTGCTTCTTCCCGACCCCAAGCCTTCCTTTCAGGAAGAAGGTGAGTTGCTGACCCCAGTCCGCCTCGCCCGACCCCTCCTATCCGCCCGACCCCGGTTCCATCTCGCCCGACCCTATTTGTTCCGCCGACCCTTATCCGCCTCGCCCGAGGGCTCGGCTGTGATCTTTTTCTTCAACCCGAGGGTGTATGTGTAAAACTTAGGAACCCTTCAGCGCTTGTGTCTGAGGATCCCTAGTTTTCCCACATCCTCTAGTTCAAGGATCGGATCATAAGTCCCTTTCCGACCCTTACCTCTTGATCTTCACCAGCTCTCTTGAACCTCCCCACCCTCCTGCTCTTTGTCGCAAGTTTCTGGGCTCAGGCGAGCTAGTGTTGCTGTTGAAATAGCTGTCTATGCTAACTCCTGCATTGCATTTGTGTAGAGCTGCACCTCGCCGACAGCTTCTACGAGCTTCACCCGGCGCCAGAAGAGGAAGCTGTAGCTGAGTTCCTGCCCTCCGAAGCCGAAGTCGCCCCAGGAGTCGAGCAGTTTTCTTCCTCCTTGCTTGAAGGCAAGCCCCGGTTGCATGAAAGTCCTATGTGTTTTACCAGACTTGCGCATGCCTTCTGTAACATGCTTGTGCATTTACGTATAGGAGTTGTGTGAAACCCTAGATGCATGACTCAGTTACCCCCATGATCTGAGCACTAGCTGTTGGACCGAGTAGACGCATTGCTTAACTAGGAGACGGTAAAAGCCGAGTGATTTCCTATCACTCACGAGTTGTAGGAGTTGCTTGTTTACTCTCCTGTTACAACTATAAGGACGATGGACGAGGCAGGGTTTGGGTAACTCTTTGGTGGACGGATGGTCGCCCCGTCTGTCTATGAAATCTTGCTAAGGCCCGACAGTGGTGGTGTTCGTGATCAAGTGTTTGAAAGTACTAGCCTCATACTTAGTATGGGATGAGGAAGCCTAATACCGGATTGAACCTAGATGTGAGCGGTCGCCCCATTGTTCTTGGAACGGAGTTTCCCCTGCTGGTTGTCGCACGTGGTGGCAAGCGTGGTCACAGGACGGCAGAGGCCGGGTCTGTGGAACCTTGCACCAAAGGAAATGGGCCCGACACGGGTTAGGGGATTGATGGGGAAGACCGACACAGGAAGCGACCTCCGAGTGCGCGGATGTCGTGAGGCTAGGTTCACCATGCATGGTTAAAGAACTCGAATCGATTCGTCTGCCTCTCACAGTTTGAGATTGCTTGATCGCTATGTCACCCTGAGTAAATGAGGAATCTGATGATGGCAATGTTTGTTGTTATATCTACACAACTTGTTTGGTTCTATGGATGCTTAGAATAGGTTGCACAACCTAGACTGGTAAATGAACCTAGAACCGGAGCTAAAACTTGAAAATAGGGTTACTTAGTGATTTGGCAAACAAACCCCTTAGCCAAAAGCCTTGCATGTCTAGAGGGGAGGAGTAGTTTTACTCCCATCGGTTAAGTCTTGTTGAGCTTAGTAGCTCAGCCTTGTTGTGGCTCCTGTTTTTCAGGTGAAGTTGCTGCTTCCGACCCCTCTTTTGCTGGCGCTTGGCCTCCCCAGCTCCCGCCGGGCTGGACGGTAGAGTGGGATACCTCCTCGGACGGCGAGGAGAGGAACCAGTGATGTTCCGGTTGGCCTCACCAGGACATCCGACCCCGACGAAGTCTTCCGCTAGTGTTTACCTTCTGTTGTTTTCCTTTGAACCGTGTACAAACTCTGATGTTGGATTTTATGGCCGAACTAAATGGGTAAACTTGTTTAACTCAGTGGACTCGTTGTATTCTCTGGAACCACTCACCTTCGTGTGGGTTGCTAAACTCGATCCTGTTTAAGTGGTTAAATCGGATGAAATCCGACGGCACTTCGTGTTAACTTGGTTTAGGCAGGAGTGTCGCATGTTAGGTGACTTAACTCTGTCTAATCAAGCTAATTCGAGGTGGATCTGCCACAATATGCCCATAAAACATTCTCCTTGTCCACCTCCCAAAAATGCATATAATTACTTAGTAAATGTTGGGACTTGCTGAGTACCAACCATAAGTGTACTTAGCCTTGCTTTCATCATGCAGGTATGGATCTCCGAGTATTTAGACCATATTGTTAGTGGATGCGCACCACTTCGCTGCGCTAAGGTGAAAACCTTTTCTTATTAAATTATACGCCTTTTTATTGCTTAAAATACTGAACTATGATGATGATTGTATTAGCCTACTGATGTAGGGACTAACACAAGTGATCAGCAGGACTCCCAGAGAGAGGTCCCCACATCCCTTTCGTAATTTCAAGATTTTAGGGACTGAGGTTGCAGCATATTGATTTTCCCCTTCTCCCCTTTCCTATCCCCTGACATGTTGGACCCATTGTCAGTGAGTATCTTTTTTGTCTCTCTCCTCTCTTCTGTCATGCAAGCACAGGGCCGATGTGTAGGGGCAGCATGGGACGGTGGTCGGTGATCCCGTGCAGATGAGAAGGCGGAGGCAAGCTGGGCACGGGTAATGGAGAGCCTGGAGAACGGCGGCACAAGTGGCTGGCTTGCTTGGCCAGCGCACAAGGGCGGCGGCGCCCCAATTGCCCCTGCATGGGCAAACTCACCCAAGCGCCATTGGCACTCACCGGCCCCATCAACAATGGCCTCGGCGGAGCACACACATGCCAAGAAAGGGCAAAGGCTGTGGCACGGAGCACGGCCATGGTGGGCGGCGCAGAGCACGGCCATGGCGGCAAGCGGCGGGGCATGGCGGTGCCCGTGGCTGGCTGGCCTGGCCAGCGTGCGGAGTAGACATGACACGACGGCTGCTAGAGCAAGGCTGGCCGACAAAGCGTGGCGTCCCGGTAGGCAGGGCCAGCCGGCCCGCTAGCAGACAGCAACAACGCATCGTGCAGCCAAGAGATACGTGGCCACCGGATCATACAGGAAAGGGAGAGGAAAGGGGAGAGGGTGCTATTCTCCTTTGTAAAGGGGAGAGGGAAGGGGATTGAGAAAAAATAAAGAGGAAAGGAGATCTGTTGGAGCAAGTTTTTCTCCCCTTACTCCTCTTTATGCCTGAAAAGAGGAAAGGGGAGATACTAACACTCTCAACCTCTCACCATGTCTCTTATACTCTGACACACAGCTTTGTCGTATCCAAGAGGATATTTTGGTGCTTTTGTCATTTGGGCAAGCCACTTTTGTGCGTGACTGGCTAGAGGTGGAAGGGTGCAAGGGATTTCTTTTCTTGTGCTTTAACTAGCCACAACTAGACAATTTTCCCTTTATGCTATTATCTATTTCGGGAGGGTCTAAACTTATGTCATATGGACAAAGAGGAGGGGAGGGGCCGAGTGGGTGATCGAGTCCACCTGGGCGTCAGTATATATAGTGCCCGACCCCCTCTCCTCCTACTCTACTGCCTGCAACTGGAGGCTGTCCCCGTCTCGCCGCTTCACCACCACCACCTCCAACTTGCTCCACCACTGTCCACCCAACGCCTCTAAAATGGACTGAATCCCCATTTTTGAGAATTCAAGCCTATGCACCTCCGCGATTGTCCCAGGAAGGCTATCACATGTGAATCGCTGTGTCAGTACAAATCCATACCAACATAGAAAATTGAGTAGCAACAGAGTAATAATATCATAAATATCAAGTACAACACTTTGACTCATGCCGGTACAAGTCCATCAGGACTGAATCATGAAAGGTAAAACATCTACACAGTGGAAACATGTAGCATGGAGAACAACATCTCTAGAGGCAACTTGAGCAAGGGACCATCCCTAGTCTTCCCATCCGTTGTTGTCGAAGTCATAGTCGGGCTCTGACCCTAAAAAGCCACCATCTACATGAGAAGCGGGTAGGCTATGTCAACTCCTAAAAGTAGCAAGCCAAGAAAATGGGGGAATAATACTATATGCATGGATCAACCTATGTATGGCTGTAGAGATATATGCAGCAGCAGCAGGAATCAAGGATGCATCAAAGCAATACCTTCTCTGAGGTCAACACCTCACATCATGGAAGTCATCACAAATCACCAGATCCTTCACCAAAGAATCCAACACCCAAAAACAATGGGCGATGTGAGAGCTCCCTCACCTCACATCTCAATGGCAAATGTCAGCCTATCTCAAAAAGGGAAGGTAGAAATATAATATAAGTCTAGTCAGAAGTAGCAGTAGTCAATAGCACTGTCCATAACCATGGGAAATGGACTATGGCTATAGGTTTATACACTCTGCAGAGGTTAAATAGTTGTACCCGCACGAATGGAGCCTGAACGGTAGCGATCCGACTAAACCCCACCTAACGGTCGGAGCCCTAGTAAGTGGATAGTACTCTTCTATTTCCTCAAGTCTGGAACCATCCTCAACTACAGGGCATGCCGTCACAAGTTGAGGACCTCAAAGCTATGAAACCTACCCACACTGGGGTGCAGTCTGGACAGAGCAGGTCAACTCCTCGAACTCCTTTCATTGATCCTCCAATCCGCCTATAGGTTGAGCACTATCCACCACTAGTCTCGAGCCGAACCCCACCCATAACAAGACGAACGGTAAGTACAAAAATAGATACTGTGACATATGCTAAACTGACTCAGTCCTTAGGGGTTGAGAGCGAGCACTCAACTCCACAAGTATGTGTCGAAGCACCTGCAACGTACAAGTACGCCACCTGCTCCTTAATGGCAAATAATGTACCCACCACAGGTACAGATGGTGAAGAGAGTCCAGAATGCTCTCCCCTAGCAAGGCACTTCTCACTAGCAACCGCGGCTCGCTCCCGCCAAAACACGTTATAGAATCATACTTACCCAAAACACACGCGAGAGTGTACAAGGAATCCCATCACCAAAACCATACCATATGCCTATCCATAACTCAAAAGCATGTATATGGATATAAGTAAGGTAGAGTACCCAGGGGTCTGTAGCTAGTCCACAAGTAGGTAATAAGGAAAATAGGATAAACAATTATCAAGGCATGGCTAGAAACATAGGCTATGCAATCAATCATCATCCAAGCATCATAAATAAAGCACTAGCAACTAAGCATCCAAAGGATCCATATGATTTGGAGTGACATTACACCTTGTCCTTAGTCATTGGGATCCCCCTCGGTGTAGTCGGGGTCTTGGGAGTCTTCCGGGTCGTAGCTCAAGTCTGAACAGAACGACATACGGCGCAATATAAACTAATTGGCATTACATCTAGGAAAAAACTCCAATAAAATCAAATTTAGAAGATCCAAATAATATCAAAGTAGCTACAAATAGAACGGGCTCGATTTTACGAATTTAATGCAACTGGTTTCATATTTTTCTGAATTCAAATGAATTAATTACGAATTTTAAAGATTAAAGGATTTATTTAATTATTTAATTAATTTTGGAAATTCATTAATTAGGGTGACACGTGTCAGCTTCTGGTCACGCCACGTGGTAGCACGGGAGGGTGCCATATGTCGGCTGATGTCAGCATTGACCGGTCAACGGTCAATGTTGACTTGGTCAACGCTAACGTTCATAAGTCAGATGGGACCAACCGGTTAGCCGGTGGGCCCAACAAGTAGGCCTGAACCTTGGCACGACAGTGCCACATGGCTCCATGTGGCGCACATGTGGTAGGCGCGCGGCGAGGTGAGGCGAGGCGTGGTGCGGCGTGGCGAGCAATGTTGCGATGCACCGTGGTGCGACAGGGCACACTAGGGCACACTGTGGCGAGGCGAGGCTGCGGGCAACGGTGCGATGCAGGTGGCAGGCGCGGTGTGGCGGCGAGCGTGGGGAGGCAATGCGCAGCGTGGCGAGGCATGGAGCCGCCATGCGTGGCCTGGCGGGGTGAACCCTGGGGCCATGCCAGTGGTGTGGTCGGGCGTGGAAACACCCTAGCATCCATGGTGCACGTAGTCCCGCGGCGTGACAAGGCCATGGAGAAGCCAAGCACGTGGCGGCAGCGGCCGGTCGTGTTCATGCTCGAGGGAACCGGCAGCGAAGGCTGGGACAGAGGTGCCAAATGCGGAGGAAGGGGGAGAGAAGGCGGCTCACGACGAGGTGGCAGTGGTGGCGACTGCTCCGGTGACGCGGCACGGTGATGGCCTCCCACTCCAGGCGCAGCACGACGACGGCCTTCTCCTACAGGCACAGCACAGCGGCAATGATGGTGGCCTCCACTCCTCCGCTACCTTCTCCTCCCCCTCTTCTTCCTTCCTCTCCTCTTCTTCTACTCTCGTGCTAGCATGGCAGAGGCTAGGGCGGAGCCCCTGGGATGCGAGGAGAGGCTGGGGTTGGCCTCCCTTTTATAGCCGCGGGGTGCGGCGCCGGTGAGCGGGCGGCCAGGATGAGGTGGGTGTCACGGCAGGGTGGCGTGGCAGCCATCTGAGGCTGCCAGTGCGAAAGCGAAGGCACAGGGGAAGAGTCACGGGCGCGCCCGCGGGCGCGATAGTGCGCGCCAGCGCGGACGTGGCCGGCGAGCCCATCCCATCGCACGCACGATGCGTGAGGTGTACGGCCGGAGGAAAAAAATGGCGACACATTAGCGGCTGGCGCATAGGTCCCGCCTTGCGGTAAGGGAAGGAGAGGTGAGGGGGTGTGGTGGCCTAGCGGGCTGGCTGGCTGGTTGGGCAGGAGCAGCATGCTCGGCTTCACGCGAGTCAGGGAAGGTTATAGCGGTCCAGGCTAGTTTGGCTTCGGGCTGACCTGGGTAGGTTAGTTAGTTAGGTTAGGTTTTGTTTTTATTTATATTTAGTTTGAATTTTGTATTGGATTCAAAATTCAAACACACTCAGATTTGAAAGCCAAATAAAATGAAAAAAGAGCCAAAACAAACTAGCACATAATTGAAATTGATTTTAGATTTATTTATTAGGGAATTTCTGGATAAGAGGAGAATTTGACTTCCATTTTTCAATGAGCACACAATTCAAACAACAAGTTTTATTTTTTTTTGAAATTTCACTCAATTTAATATTTCTAATTTCACTCAATTAAAAGGTAGGGTGACTATATTTTGCTAAGCATGGGATACTTACTAATTATTTGGAATAGGTGGCAAAGATGTCCTTAATAACAAGGTTGGATTATGCATAAAAGTAAGTTTTCAATCAACTGATAGACTTAATGCATTCATAAAGAAACTAACCAATAGTTGGACACATGAAATAATAATCCCAAAAGTAGATAGGCTTAAATGCACTGGGGCTTGCCTTGATCCACAAAAAAGTAGCGTCTTCAGACGATCCTGCTTCACAAGGGACCAATTCAACAACCTCCTCAAACTCCAAAGGTTCTTCAGAAATTTCCAGAAAGTCCACCTCCAGAGCTTCAGCGACTAGGACTCAGTACATGCTGTAGTGATACGAGGTAGGCTATGCTAGCGCAAATAAAAAATTTTTCTACCACGTAAACCAGGAAAACTGCCGTATATGGATCACGGGATTACCACTCGACACACTGATGCAGAAGATGTAGTATCGCATCGGGGCAGCAAAGTCGATCAGCGTAGTCGAACACGTAGTCGATCATGTCAACGTCGAGCAGCTCCTCAGCAGCTCGTCCATGTGCAGCAAGGTCGTCCTCATGCCGCGGCTCGTCGTCGGCTCATCGTGGCTCGTCGACGGCTCGTCCAAGTGCTGCAGGAGCAACACCTCCAAGGTATGCACACGTGCAGGGAGGAAGCGTCGCAAACCGGACTTCTAGGTCCGCGAGTTGCAACAGGCGAGGGCGTGGGAGGCGCGGCAGATGTGTTTCGCCAAAAAGGTATAAACCCTAGGGTGCCCCCACCCCTCTATTTATAGAGGTTCCTGATGGGCCTCTGGGTCCGAGACCCATTAGTACTTATAAACCTAATCCAACTCGGATCACATCTGAATTGGGCTTCCAGCCCTTTAAGTGTGTGACCCTATGGGTTCGGATACGTATAGACATGGCCCGAGTACTCCTACTCGGCTCAATAGTCGGTAGCGGCCTCTAGCAAGACGTGCCAACTCCCATACGCACACGAAGATCATATCAGACGAACCATCACAACATCATGTACATGCTATTCCCTTTGCCTCACGATATTTGGTCTAGCTTCGAGCCGACCGCTTTTTCTCGGTCCTATGATTCGGAATCCCTTTGTAGGTTAACTCTTAACCGTACGTAGCATGGCCATGCATTTTCGAATCCGATTACTCGAGGGGCTCAGAGATATCACTCTCAATCAGAGAGGGGAAAATCCTATCTTGATTGACCATGTCTCATAGCATGCTTCTTGACAAACCCGAAAGCTACCTTTTTAACTACCCTATCACAGTGTAGTGTTTGATAGCCCCTAAGTAAGTCAATCCACATCTTGAGTACATGCGACAATCTTAGGTCTAAGGACAAAGCGTACATGTTGTGTAAAAAGAGAACTACTTCTCGTGTTGGGTCAGTCCTAGCACATGTCTCCACATGTGCTCACATTATTAGTGTAACATCTTCATGTCCATGACTCGTGAAACATAGTCATCAACTAATACATGTGCTAGTCTAATATTCATGTGTGTCCTCACATGAACTCTGACTAGGGACAACTTTAGAATAACCATACAAGTAAAGAGTTTCACATACAATTCACATAATTGCAAATCAATTCAAGTAGCCTTTAATGGATATTCAAGGAACACAATATAAATCATGGATACAAATGGAATATCAACATCTCTATGATTGCCTCTAGGGCATACCTCCAACACATGCACGACTTAGATATGCAAACTCTTGAATACATGACTATACAACTTTCCTTCATGATAAAGATGCAGGCCAACAAGTGACTTATACAACTTTTTTCATGATAAAGTTGCAAGCCAACAAAACTCTACCTACAAAGATTAACCCAAAAATTTTAATTCCTTTAACTAATCTAACTTAAGCCTTTTCTTTTATTTTAGAAAAGCATTATAATAATTTTCTAATCTCAAAACTTAATTCCTATGATTTAATAATAATTTGTGAATAAGAAAGCATTATTCAGAATTTTATGCATTTAATTAAGGTTAAGCATTTATCTAAATAACTTAATCAAAAGGCATTAAATAAATACCTAAATTTTATTATTTTTCCTAGGGTTTAAGAATTTTAATGCATAAAGAAAGATAAAACAATCCTAATAAAATTGGTTGCACTATTTTTGGACACTTCTACAATTTCTAGTGAATTAAATGGTGTGGCAGTTATTTTAATCTATTTTTAAAACCGAAAATCCTCAACCATATCTGAATCACCCCCTGGAATTCTTTTTACACCCACCCCTATTCTACCCCTCCTCACAGGCGTGTGGGGCCCCTTGGCCAAGCAACTAGCCTGACCCAAGTCAGGGCGCCCGGGTGGGTAGCTCCGACGGCTCGCCATCGACAGCCTCGCCGGCGACGGGGCTCGGCCAGGGAGCACCCACAGGCCCTGGCGCACCTGCGGGTGGCAGTAGCACCCCCGAAGGTGGCCTGAGCCGGGCTCTCCATGGGCGGCGGCGGCCATGGTCGGAGGCCGGCCGGCGCAAAGCTCTGCGTCGGTGCAAAACCGGCCACCGGCGCACCCTACAGCTCCTACGGAACCTAGCCAAGCTCTTATGACTATGCAATCGAGTAGAGAGGGGTACGAAGGGCTCACCGGAGGAGCAGTTGTACCAGCCGACGGACAGGGGATGCGGCGGTTGTGGGCTCGGCGGCGGGGAAACTGGGAAACGGAGGGGTGTGGGGTGTTGGCGAGATGCTGGTGGGGCTTTGGGTGGGTGGAAATGCAGGGAGGAGCGGCAGCGCGGTTGAATCGGCTGGTGGTGGTGCTACTGCCGTGCCGTGCTTTTCGTGGCGGTGAAATGGGGGAGGGGTGAACGAATAAGGGCGGGAGCGGTAGTTATGCGAAATTTTCACTGTGCATGGAGGCCACCTCGGCGACTTGCAGGCGTGCGTGGCGCAGACGTGGCCTGGCGCATCTTGCTGGCCGGCGGGCAGAGGTGACGTGCTACGGCACGCCTCCTGCCTGCTTTGCTCTCTCTGGTTCCTCCCCTCTCCTTCTTTTCCCAACCGACATGTTCAGGCCTCAATTACTCAAAATTTTCTATCTCAACTCGTAAAACTCTTTTAAGCAAACTTCTAGAGTAATACAAGCACTTTATTTGATAGATTAGCCTCCAACCAAAATGATCACTCTAAGACCGAGATTTTTAAGCCCCAAGTTCAGGCAAAATCAATATGTAACTGAATCCTTTCAATTCAGTTTCGTCAGGTATGGTGCAGGGCCATTTATACTTCTTTGAGCTTGATTTAAATTAGGCAAACTTGTTCCATGCAGCTTGAACCTTGCCTATCCTTGTTCTACAACTAACAAAGATTCCATTTTTCACAAGAACCCATATAACTTTTACACTGGATTTTTTCTGAAATTTGCTCCAAACATTGCTAATCGATGCTGTTTTTCACACAGTATTATTTCGATGAGAAGGCTGAAATTCGTGTATCTTGCCTACTTTGAGCTTCATTTTAAATTTGAATTCCCCACTTTTTCTATCCAACAATATCTCATTTAACTCTTCCATATACCCTATTTCACTAATATCCAAAAATATTTGCTCACTTACATGGAAGATTCTTCAGAAACTTGTCCCAAAGTTGTGTACTCACTAATATTTTCAGATTCGCGTGTCTTCGGACGATGCATAGTAACTTCGTCGATTCCATCTTCGATTATATTTCTGAGAGGTTTATGACTTGAATTAGACCCCAATATTCACTCTTTGGAGTTCTAAATACTCCCAAGTCTCAATTTGATATCTTTGCCAATTTATCCAAATTTGAAACTCCAAATTGCAAATTTGGTCGAATTCGGCTCAAATTTGACTTTGGCTCAATTTACCTTCCTTTAATCCAAATTTCACCATGAGCTTCTTAATGTCATACTGAAGTTGTCATTAACACTAGGTGTTACAGCCTCTCCCCCTTAAAAGAATCTCGTCCCGAGATTCCAAGTGCTAAAGCCTCTGCTGGAGAGTGGAAAGGAAAATGCGTCATAAAAACTTCTTTCTATATTCTTCATAAAATGAATTGGGGTGGTTGTTTGTCATTAACACTGGGTGTTACACCCACCTATGGGAATCTCATCCTCGAGATTAAGCCTCCACTCCTCCTTGAACAAGTGAGGAAACTCTTTCTTCAGATCTGACTCCTTCTCCCAAGTGTCTTCTCTCTCGGTGTGGTTGCTCCAAAGGACCTTGCAGTATAGAATGGATGTCCTCCTTGTCCCTTTCTCTGTGCAATTCAAAATTTTGATTGCGTATTTTGCAAACTCCAGGGTGTCTTGTAGGTCTAAAGCTTTAGTGTGGACCTCCTCCTTGCAAACTCTCAGACACTTTCTTAGCTAAGACATGTGGAATACCCGGTGTACTCCAGCCATGTGTTCTGGTAGTGCAAGCTTGTACGCGAGCTCTCCAATTCGCTTAATCGCTTGGTAGGGGCCTACGAACCTCGACGCAAGCTTTGCTTTAACTAGAAACCTCTTGGTTCCATGAAGCAGTGAGACCTTGAGATAAACAAGATCTCCAACTTCAAAGGATAAGTCCCTCCTCCTCTTGTCTGTGTAGCTCTTCTGGCAACTCTAACCAATCCTTAGGTTCTCTCTAACCTTGCTCATGTTCTCTTTTGCCTCCTTAATAGTTGCTGGCCCGAAGAGGGTCCTTTCTCAAACCTCAGACCACATTAGCGGCGTTTTGCACTTTCTTCTATTGAGGGCCTTAAAAGGCGACATCTGAAGACTGGCTTGGTAGGTGTTGTTGTAGGAAAACTCAGCAAAAGACAAGCTGCTCTACCAGTCGATGTTGTAGGTAAGCACACAAGCTCTCAGCATATCTTCCAAGATTTGGTTCACTCTCTCAGTCTATCCATCGGTCTGGGGGTGAAACGCTGTACTGTACTCCAAGGTAGTACCCATAGCCCTGTGGAAGCTCTTCAAAAACTTGGCAACAAACCCCTGTCTAACAAAATACTCTTAGGTGCTCCATGCAGCCTCAGGATGTTGTCCACGTATAGATCTACGAGCTTCTCGGTGCCGTAGTTGCATCTCACGGGTACAATAACCCAAATTGAGTCATTCCCTTTCTGAGTCCTAGGCAAGCCCACAATGAAGTCCATAGAGATGTCCTCCCACTTCCAAAATGGTACCTCAAGAGGTTTAAGTAGTCCTGCCGGTCTTTGGTGCTCAGCCTTCACTCGTTTGCAAATGTCACAATAGATGACGTAGTTGTCTATGTCGACTTTCATATACTTCCACCAGAACCTCTCCTTCAAATCTTGGTACATCTAGGTGGATTGAGTACCTAGAGTCGTGGGCTTCCTTTAGGATAGTCTCCCGTATAGCTTGATCCTAGGGTACACAAATTCTGCCCTTCAGCTAGAAAGTGCCTTTGTCGTCCATTCGGTAATTGGTTGCTGTTGATACCAGATTTTAATCGAATCCCTTAATACAAAATATGAGGCCATCAGTGTCATATGCGACTATTCTCTGCATGCATATATATATTGGAAGGTACTAATCAATATGTGAGTTGATCAAGGAAACAACTGGCACGTACATGCAAGTTGGCTGAAACAAGCAAGGCATATCAGAGGCTCACGTGTGGAAGAAAGAAGGAGCAAGGACCTGATGGCAATACGAAAAAGGAAGCTTAATTAATTAGGACTTTACATAAGGAAAGTTAGAGTCAGTGTATCTTAATATTTCTTTTTATTTAGATATTTCATATCAGGTAGTTTTGATACGGTTCCTTCTAGAAGTTATTAGTTCAGAGTATAAATATGTACCTCCGGTCATTATAAAATAATCACACAATCAATATACAACACATTTATCTTTTATTTCAGCTTCATGCCATTGCATTAGGAGTAGGAGTAATGTAGCTTCTCGATGAGTTCCTTCTAGCAAGCTGGGCTGCATCGACATCGACCTCCGGCAAGCTGCAAGTTCCCGTCATCAGGTGTACTAGACTTCAACTTTCAAGCGCATTGCTGTCGTTGGGTCTAGTTTCATCTACCAGTTATCGAGTACCTTGGATCTTTGACTTACAGCGCATCACTTCTGTCTCAATCTACGGTATTCACCAGTTATCCTACCTTGATTAAGCTTGCATCAGCTAATATTTATTTGACCTATTGTCTTGCCATCTAGTTCGCTTTAATTAGCTTTGGATCGTATCATCGTAGATGATAGATCACTTAATAGCCTGTTGCATCTTTATCTTGGCTACCCCTTGAGTGTCGTTGGAATCTAGTTCCATTGTGACTAGATTCATCGGCTGGCGGGGTCTAGACTGACATCCTGCTGAGTGTTTCTAGGCTGCAACTACCGGGCGCATCGCTATGGTTTTGCCTAGAGATATTGGCGGTGACGTTAGTTTAGATCTCATCGACTTGTGGCTCTAGCTATGGTGGAGCAAGAACTCGATAACGCTCTATCTCCTATCAGCTCTCTAGCCAATGGTTATCGCCAATTATGTTGAATCAACTGGACAGACGATGAACCGCTCACGTTCATCAAGATACTGGAATCGGCTTTTGTTGACGCTAGATTTTGACACGTATGGGATTGGCGTCAAGGGAGGAAAGGATTGGCCGATACGGTGGATTAAAAGGTTACGATTGGGAATCGGCCGATTGGTGCTACAGTTGGGAATCAGCCGATTAGCGCTACAGTGTTTTGGCAGACAGAGTTGGTGGAGATCGGCCGGTTGGAAGACTGGAGCGATTGGGCCAGTATGGGCCTAAAGTGGGTTAGAGAAAGAAGATAGAGAAAGATTGGCCCGCGGGAGTACAATAACCAACTCCGATACGAGTTGTTTTTGTAAATATTCGTTTTCGTTTAAAATTAGAGATAGATCCTAGTCAGTTAGGAAATCGATTGTAACAGGCTATAAATAGCCATCTTTAGAGATTTGTAAAAACACATCAATCAATACAAACAATCTATTTTTTCCTTGTACTTTACTTTCAAGTCGGCGACTTCGCCAATACTTCTTTTTCTTTCACAAGTTCGTACGGGTTGGCAGGGCTGCATCGACACGATCTCCGGCCGATTCTGTAAGTTCTGTTTATCGAGTAATATCTAAGCTTTAACTTCGGGCGCATCGCTGTTGTTTCGTTTAGATTTATTCACCAGTTATCGATATTTACTAGAATTATAGGTTTTATCTATTGTTCTAGTTTTATCACCAGTTATCCAGCTTGAAATCTGAACTGCCAGCTTTATTGTTATTATTCTTGTTTATCATTATACAGCCGATTAGATCTATTTCAAGTGTTGCTTCGTAGCGTTGTTTAGTCTGCTCTAGTAATTTCTTTACAATCGCTGCGTGATTATCGGCTGTTCTATACCCGGTCATCTTCATAGCAAATTGGCCGATCCGCTGATACGCTTTTTGACACAGATCGAAACTTTAGCCGATCGAAACCCCTGGAATTTAAAACGTTTCTTTCCTTGTCAATCAACAGGTCAGATTGACTGGCACGCCGCGCAAACCGCACTAGGGCGATCACCCGAACAGGAGTTAAGCAGATTCTCCCAGGTCATGTGTCCGATGCTGAATGTCGATCAGCCGACTTTTAGCGCCAACAGCTTCATAGCTGATATATTTATCCATCATGCTTTATTTTGTTATACCATTATCACCGTTAGTGCCAGGATCACATCAGCCTGACCGGCTGGTTGCCTCGGACTTAAAGAGGATCATCTTCCCCTTGTTAGTTGAATGGTCAAACTGACTGGCATGCCCACGCACACCACGTGCGCCGATTTGATTCTGCACTGGAGTTAAGCAGATCTCCCAGGTCCTTATGTTGCCATGCCTTCTTTCATCAGCTCCTGTAAGGCCCCAACCTCTAAGCATCGGGCTTGTGCTTGGCTGATCCCATCTTCCAGGTCATAGGTCACTTGTAACTCACACAACTGCCCATGCTCAATGATCTCCAACTTAAGCTTCTCCATCTCTTCATGCAAGATAGGTTGCTCTTCTTTCACCATCAAGTTGTTGCAATATGCCTTCCTGCTTAGGGCATTGGCCACCATGTTGGCTTTACCGGGGTGGTAGTGAATCTCCAACTCATAATCCTTGATTAGCTCCAACCATCTTCTCGACCTCATGTTCAGCTCAAACTTAGTGAAGAACTACTTCAAGCTCTTATGGTCAATGTAGATCTCACACTTGTTACTTATCAAGTAGTGCCTCCAAATCTTGAGAGCATGACCCACGGCTGCCAACTCCAGTTCATGTGTCGGGTAGTTCTCCTCATGCTTCTTTAGCTGTCTAGATGCATAGGCCATGACCTTTCCTTCCTACATCAACACACATTCTAATACTTGCTTGGAAGCATCACAGTACACCACAAAGTCTTTCTTAATGTCCGATAAGTTTAGTACTGGGGTGGTGGTAAGTTTTGAATTTAACTCCTGAAATCTTTTCTCGCAAGCTTCTATCCACACAAACCTCACATTCTCCTTAAGCAGCTCAGTCATGGGCTTGGCAATCTTGGAAAAGTTCTCAATGAATCTTCAATAGTATCCTACCAATCCAAGGAAACTCTTGATCTCAGACACGTTGTGAGGCTGCTCCCACTCGGTGGCTGCCTCAATCTTGGCAGGGTCAATGGCTACTCCCTTAGCCGACAACACGTGCCCTAGGAAGGCAACTTCCTCCATCCAAAACTCATAGTTACTAAACTTAGCGTAAAGCTGGTGTTGTCGTAACCTCTCTAGCACAATCTGAAGGTGTTCCTCGTGCTCTTCTGCTGTTTCTAAGTAGATCAGAATGTTGTCAATGAATACTACCACAAACTTGTCCAACTCCTCCATGAAGATCCTATTCATCATGTTCATGAAGTAAGTTGGTGCGTTGGTCAAACCAAAGGAAACCACAGTGAACTCAAACAATCCGTACCGGGTGGTGAAGGCAGTCTTGGATATGTCACTCTCTCGAATCTTCATTTGGTGGTATCCTGACCTCAAGTCAATCTTGGAGAAGTACTTAGCTTCTATGAGCCAGTCAAGCAGGTCCAGTATCCGTGGCAATGGATAATTGTTCTTGATGGTCATGGAGTTGAGCATTCGGTATCCACACACATCCTCATCAAGCCATCCTTCTTTCTCATGAACAGAACAGGCGAACCCCAGGGTGAAACACTCAGTCAAATGAATGTTTGCTCCAACAACTTCTTCAACTGCTTCTTCAGTCCATCCATCTCGTCGACCAACATCCTGTATAGCCTCTTTGCTACCAGTCCTGCGTCAGGCATAAGCTCAATCACAAACTCAATGTCCCAGTCTGGCGATAGTTCTGTCAACTCTTTCGGAAACACGTTCAGGAACTCACACACCACGGGTACTTCTTCCATAGCCTTGGGGTTCAAGTTGCATAGCATAGGTGCTGCCTTGGGGTATAGCACCACAAACTGCACCTGAACTCCACTTGGGTGTTCCAACCTAACAAATCGGGGATTACATGAGACTAGTCCTTTGCACCATGCCATCCAATCCATCCCCAAAATCACATCAATTCCTAAGGACTTCAGTACTGTCAAGTCTACTAGGAACAATTGTTTCTCAATTAGCAACGGAACTACCTTGCACTCAATGGTGCTCCTCACTTCTTCCAAGGGAAAGCTACTTATAATAGGCCTTGGTCAGGGCATAGTAGGGAGAGACTGTTCTTTCACAAACTTGGTTCAAACATACGAAAACTTGGCACTAGTATCGAACAAAATAGTAGCATTGATTAAGTCAACAAGGAACTCACCGAGGGTGATGTCTGGGGCTATCGCAGCATCCTCGGCCATCAGGTGGTTCAGGCGCCCTTGGGTAGGTGACGGTGCGGTCCTTGCCGAGTTCCTCTACTACAGTCCTCTAGGTGATGGTGACTTAGCTGGCGTCTAGAACTAGTTAGTGCAGTTCTGCCCTCCGACCTAAGTCTTCTGCGGACATTTGAATGACTTGTGCTCGAGCTAGCGGCACGAGTAGCAGACAACTGACTTTGCGCCATCAAGAGTGGTAGACTACTAGGGCCTCAGCTTCCAAGTGTTGGAACTTCCACTTCCTCCTCCGGTGTTCCTATATTGTTGTGGCTAAGTAAAGTAGTTGTGGGGTTTCTGCTGCTGGAACTATGGGGGTCCTAACCTCGACCTCTAAGATGGCCCTGAGCATCCAGACTGGTCCTAGGCGCTTCCTCTTGTTACCACGTACCTCCTCGTACTCAAGTCTCAACTTCTCAACTCGAAGTGCCTGACCGACTAGGGCATGTAGGGTAGGACAGTCGTGAGCGGACAAGTGCATCTCCATGCCTTAGTGGAGTCCCTTCAAAACCAATACATTTTCTTCTTCTCGGTGTTTGAGTCATCCGGAGCATACCTCATCAGCTCCTGGAACTTGTTGGCGTACTCCTGAACTTTCATGTTACCCATCTTTAGGTTGTGGAACTCATCTGCCTTCCGATCCATTATAGCCTCAAGGATATGGTGGTCATGAAACGGCTCGGTTAACACCTCCCAAGTGATGTGCGTCAGGTCTGTGTGAGAGTCATAGAAGCTGTCCCACCAGGCGCATGCAGTCCCAATCAGCTGGTGGGTGGCAAGCACCATGCACTCCTCGTCAGTGCAGTCTATCAAGTCCAGCTTCTTCTCAATCTCTCTCAACCAGTTGTCTGCGTCCAGAGGGTAATCTGAATTGTCGAACGTGGGTGGATGAAGCTTGGTGAAACCTTCTACCTTCTTCTTCAAGGACTCAACTGGGGGGTTCCTGCGAGGTCCTCCTTGCTGGTTGTATTGGAGAAAAGCGTTGTCCATAGCCTGCATCAGCTAAGTCTGGACGGCCATCACCTCTAAATGGTTAGGTGGTGGTGGAGCCTGCTGGTCCTCTGCCCCTCCTGTGTTCACGTCCTGCTCCTGCTTCACTTGGTTCTCTTGGTGGACCTTCCCTTCTACGTCAGCTTGGTCTCCCTAGCCGTACATCCCTGGGGCATGGCCTCTCGCCCTCCACGTCAGCCTCCATGTCATCCACCTCGGGGAGCATGACCTTCGTGAAGACCACGACCTCTGCCAGGTTAGGCTCATCTTCGTTGGTCGCCTCCTCGAAACAGTGCAACAACCATCCCGACCTCCTCAAACCCGACATCTGTTGCAAATTAGATCGTGATCAGCGAGTATTCTTAAGAGATTAGATAGGACTGAAACCATGAAACTCCATATCACTCATGCAATGGCACCATACAAAAGAGGTGTATCTTAAGGTCTACTCCAGAAACCTTCAAGATTACATGAGGATCAACATCATAATACTACATCGAGAATCATGGGGTGGTAGTCTCTAATGCTACTACATCATGAAGAGTCTAGCTCCAACCTAGCACTACTCAGGTCAGAAGCGGTCCACTCAGTCGGAGTACTAGAAGTCATCATCATTGTCCACATCCCCTAGGTTGTACTTTGGGGTAGGAGTGTAGAACAGATCGAACTCATCTTCTGAGTACACAAGCAGCTCAAGCAGTGCTCCTCCATACAGCTGGGTGAGCGTAGATAGTGCCTTGGTCATCTCCTCGGTAGAAACTCTGGTGGGTAGTAACATTTTGTATAGTCTGGTTGGTGGTAACTCAAATCTCTCCAGGTGGGGCTCAATCCTGTGCTCCGTCAGAACCCACACACTCAGCTCCTCCAGCTCCATCACCCTCCTGTGGTCTGAGTGCTCCCATGTTAGCTGAACCCTCTCAGCCACGTCTCTGTCACGGTAGCAACGTGCTCCAAGGTGAACCAAGTTGTAGTAGTTGCGGTGTAAGCGCTGGTGTAGCTACTCCAAGATCCCATCCTTGGCGATCAACACGGCATCCAAGGTATCGATCACCTCCTCCTTCTCCTTGAGCAAGGCGACCTTCTCTCCTATCACCTTGTCCTTGGCCCTTAGCTCCTCCTCCATCAACAACTTGCGTCTCAAGCGTAGCAATCCTCAGCGAGTCTCTCTCTAAGCGTGTGACCTGAGAAGTGGTCACCTCACGCTATAGGTGATGGTTCCTTTGGTTCATGGCAATCAGATTGCGCTCGAGTCCAAGTACCTTACCCTCGAGAGCTGCAGTCGTAGCCAAGCTGCTATCCCATCCCTTGCGAAGTGCCTGAATCTCGTCCATCTAGAATAGTGCCTGATCCTTAGCATGAATGCAGTGGGAGGCAACACGATACTCCTCATCGGGCTCAACACAAGTGTCCTTGTAGTACCGGCGGGCCTCACTCTTGAAGTCCATCAGCCCACGGCAGGCTCTGGGTAGGCAACGGTAGGGGTTGTTGATCAACTTCTCACAGAGCTGCGCGTGCACCTCACACATGGCTCTCCTCGCAGCGGTCGGCGGTCTGGTGAGCCTCTGTCACGGACAACTTGAAGGCATGTATCATGACCTTGTCCAACTCTGGTACACTGGGGTCGGTGGGCACTGTCAGCTTCAGCTTGATAGCCACGTTGTTCACAACGCTTCTCATGCGGCCCTCGTAGACAACCCTATCCATGCGAACTCCTGCTCTCTCCAGGCACTCGTTGAGCAGAGCACAAAAGCCTCCAAAGCACACCCCTACTACCGACGAACGAGTATCACTCCTCGGTCAACATCTACAAAATGTTGTTAGGGTTGTTAGTAAGTCAGATAAGTTAGAGAAATCAAGGTAATAATAATAATTGCACAAGGAGATGTATAACAATAAAGGAGTATATATACTCAACTCAAGGATAGTTAGGCTTCCTAGACTAACGTTCATTGCTAGGGATCGTCCTAATATGGCTCTGATACCAGCTGAAATGGACCAAATCCCCATTTTTGAGAATTCAAGCCTACGCACCTCTGTGATAGTCCTAGGAAGGCTATCACATGCGAATCCCTATCTCATATAGTACAAATCCATACCAACATAGAAAAATAGAGTAGCAACGGAGTGATAATATCATAAATATCGAGTACAACACTTCGGCTCATGCCGGTATAAGTCCATTAGGACTAAGTCATGAAAGGTAAAACATGTACAGAGCGGAAACATGTAGCGTGGTGAACAACATCTCCAGAGGTGACTTGAGCAAGGGACCATCTCAAGTCTTCCCATCCGTCATTATCAAAATCGTAGTCCGACTCCGACCCTGAAAAGCCACCATCTACCCGAGAAGTAGGTAGGCCATGTCAACTCCCAAAAGCAGCAAGCTAAGAAAACGGGGGAATAATACTATATGCATGGATCAACCTATATATGGTTGTAGAGGTATATGAAGCAGCAGCAACAATCAAGGATGCATCAAAGCAATACCATCTCCGAGATCAACACCTCACATCAAGGAAGTCGGCACAAATCACCAAATCCTTCACCCAAGAATCCAGCACCCAAACACACTAGGCAATGTGAGAGCTCCCTCCCTTTACATCTCAATGGCAAACGCTGCCTATCTCAAAAAGGGAAGGTAGAAGTATAATATGAGTCTAGTCAGAAGTAGCGGTAGTCAACAGCATTGTCCACAACCAGTGGACACAGACTATAGCTATAGGTTTATATACTCTACAGAGGTTGTACAACTGTACTCACACGGATGGAGCCTGAACTATAGCGATCAGTCCAAACCCCACCTAATGGCTAGAGCCCTAGTAAGTGGATAGTACTCTCCTATTTCCTCGAGTCTAAAACCATCCTCAACTACAAGGCACGCCGTCACCAATTAAGGACCTCAATGCTGTGAAACCTACCCACACCGTGGTGCAGTCTGGTCAGAGCAGGTCAACGCCTCGAACTCCTTACATTGATCCTCCAATCCGCCTATAGGCTAAGCACTAACCACCACTAGTCTCGGACCGAACCCCTCCCATAACAAGGCGAATGGTATAGATACTGTGACAGGTGGTAAACTGACTTAGTCCTTATAAGCTGAGAGCGAGCACTCAACTCCACAATATGTGCTGAAGCACCTGCAACGTACAAGTACGCCACCTGCTTCTCAGTGGCAAACAATGTACCCACCACAGGTACAGGGGATGGAGAGTCCAGAATTAGTTATGAATTTTTAAAGATTAAAGGATTTATTTAATTATTTAATTAATTTCAGAAATTCATTAATTAAGATGACACATGTCAACTTCTGGCCACGCCACATGGCAGCACGGGAGGGTGCCACGTGTCAGCTGAGTCAGTGTTGACCTGGTCAACAGTCAACGTTGACTTGGATCAACGTTGACCGGTCAGTGGTCAATTGTGCCCCACCGGTCAGCTGGTGCACCCCACTGGGTTAGTGGACCCCATTAGTCAGTTAGTGGGACCCACAAGTTGGCCCAGCCCTTTGGCACATCAGTGCCACGTGGCCATCCTAGTCTATGTGGTGCTGCCACACGATGCCCACGTGGCGCACACGTGGCAGGCGCGCGGTGGTGTGGCGTGGCGTCGTGGGGCTAGCGTGCGGTGACTGCGCCCACGACATCGCAGCACATCGTGGCGTTGTGCAGCTTGGCCGAAGGTGGGGCAACGCGCCGTGGTGCGACAGGGCGCTCCTGGGTGCGTCGTGGCAAGGCGCCTGCGGCACGGCAAGGCGGCGACACGGTGCAGGGTCACGGCGGGTGTGGCGCGGCTGCGAGCGTGGGAAGGCAGCATGTGGCACGGCGACGCATCGTGCTGGCGTGCGCGACCTGGCGGGGTTCACCTCGGGGCCATGCCGGTGGTGTGGCCAGACGTGGAAGAGCCGTGACATCCACGGTGCGCGCGGTCCCGCAGCGTGACCGGCCATGGAGAGGCCAAGCACGCAGCGGCGGCTGGTCGTGTTCGTGCACGAGGGAGTCGGCGGCGAAGGCTGGGATAGAGGCACCAAAACGCGGAGGAAGGGGGAGAGAAGGTGGCTCACAGCGAGGTGGCGGTGGTGACACCGGTTCCAGTGACACGGCGCAGTGACGGCCTCCCCCTTTGGGCGCAGCGTGACGACAGCCTTCTCCTACAGGCGTAGCGCGACGACAACAACAACGGCCTCCCCTTCCTTCTTCTCCTCTCCCTCTTCTTCCTTCTACTCCCCCTCTTCTTCTCTTGGGCTAGCATGGCAGTGGCTAGGGTGAAGCCCCTGGGATGCGAGGAGAGGCTGGGGTTGTCCTCCCTTTTATAGCCGCACGACGCAGCTAGGGTAGGGTTTCCGGGGGTGCGGCGCTGGCGAGCGAGCAGCCAGGATGCGGCGGGGCGGCATGGCAGCCATCTGAGGCTACTAGCGTGAAAGCTAAGGCACAGGGGAAGGGTCACGGGTGTGCACACTAGCGTGGAAGCACGCACGAGCGCGGCAGCACGCACGAGCGCGGTAGCGCGCGCCGACGCGAACATGGCTAGCAAGCCCGTCCCATCGCGAGCGCGCATGCGTGGCGCGTGAGGCGTATGGCAGGAGGAAGAAGACTGGGGCACAGTAGGGGCTGATGCGCAGGTCCCGCCTGGCGGTGAGGGAAGGAGAGGTGAGGGAGTGTAGTGGCCTGACGGGTCGGCTGGCGGGCTTGGCCAGAGCGGCCTGCTGGGCTGCACATGGGTGAGGGAAGGTTAGAGCAGGCCAGTTTGGCTTCAGGCCAACCTAGGTAGGTTAGTTAGGTTAGGTTAGGTTTTGTTTTTATTTATATTTAGTTTGAATTTTGTATTGGATTCAAAATTTAAACACACTCACATTTGAAACCAAATAAAATCAAAAAGAACCAAAACAAACTAGCACACATGTTTGAAATTGATTTGAGATTTATTTATTAGGGAATTTCTAGATAAGAGGAGAATTTGACTTCCATTTTTAAATGAGCACACAATTCAAATAAAAAGTTTTAATTCTTTTGAAATTTCAATCAATTTAATATTTCTAATTTTTTGGAATATTACTGCCTCCACCCACCCTCCACAAACTTGGCATGGTCGGACTGCCTATGACCACCCCGGTGGCACTCCACCACCTTGCCCTCCCCTATCCAACCAACCAATGGCCACCGCCGGCTGGCCTTCCTCCAGTGATTCCTTTAGGCCCAATGGTGACAGACCTCCTCTACGCCAACCAAAATCCCAAAACCCCATGGTGTCGAAGAAAGCAGTAGTAGGAGGAAGGCAATAGGTGGAGCAAGGAGCCTGCGGTTTGGGGAGCATAGGACAGGATAAAGGTGGGTCCCACCTGTAAGCAAAAGAGGAAGGAGGGGTTGTTATCCTCTGCAAAGGTGGAAGACAGTATAGCCCCCAATGCAAGTTCTAACATGCTTTGTAATCTTGGAAACAGTGCATACACAGTTTTATCTTGATGAAACTCTTTCCCTCTCCCACTTCATTATTATCTTGCCATGTCATCACATATGTTGATGTGTCACTGTATTTAATATGTATAAAATCTCTATGAAACTTGCATTGGATTAGCCTTATAGATTTAGGGTCCCTTTGGGTGGGCTTAAAAGTGCTTTGGATAAAAAAAACCAAAAGCCAACCAAAGGGTGTAGCCCCTATCAGCTGCTATCTGTAAAAGCTGATTTTTCACTTGTTCAATTCCCACAGCAGGTTCCCCCTTGCTTTAAGTGGCTATGGAGGGTAGAGTTCCTCGAAATTACCCACTTGCTTGGTTATGGGCGTACCGTTTTGTTTCCTTTCCTTTCATCATTGACTCCTCCCTCTCCTTTGTCGCTCCTCTATAGCTCCGCCGGCGCCCGTCCCCACCTCTGCCAGCGTTGTCTGTCCCCACCTCTATCGGCGGCACCCCTCCCCAACACCGGTGCTCCTCCGCAACTCCGCTGACACCCGTCCCCACCTTTGCCGATGCCCCTCCCAACACCGGTGCTCCTCCCCAACTCTGCCAGTGCTCCTCCCCAACTCTGCCAGTGCCCCTCCCCAACGTCGACGCCCGCCCCCCATCCACCCGTGACAACATATGGGCACAACCGCCCCACCCCGCTGGTGCTCCACCTGCTCGGCAGCGGTGCAGCTCCTGGCCGAATCAAGTGGCAGCTCGGGGAGCTTAAATCCTGGGCCCGTCGGTGGCCGAAGTTGTCGAAGGAGGGGTTGGGAGCGGAGCTTAGGTGGTGAGGTAGCTTTAGGTAGCGGCGATTAGGTTTTGGTGGTCGGAGCCAAGGGAATTTGGCCGGTAGAGGAGCTCCAGGCGGTGGGGCAATAGCGGCGGGGAAAACTTGGGTGGCGTCGAGGTGGTGCCTGTGGGACATTTCATGATGGTGGTGTATGGCCAGACTATTTGGCCGTAGCTTGCTCAGCTCAAGCAGGCGCAAGCGGAGAAGAATGAGGAAGGAAGAAGAAGACCACATCGCCACCCAACCACATCGTCGCCCCTCCATGCCGGCCGGCCGCGCCGCCGCCGTCCACCACGCCGCTAGCCAACCGCGCCACCGGCCAACCACGTCACCGCCCTCCGCGCCAGCTGGCCACGCCGCCGCCCACCATGTTGTGAAATGCGAGAGGGAAGAGAGAGGAAAAGAAGAGTGAAAAAACAAAAACGTGTCGGTGAAAGAGCTTTCACAGTTTCACAGCTGTTTTCAACCAAACGACTTTTAGCTTTTTCAAAGCTTATAGTTCACAGCAGCTTTTTCACAGCCCACATCCCATAGTATCTTTTTCACAGCTCACAGCCCAACCAACCACACCATCCTTCCCCATCCTATCATGCACAGCCTCGCTACTGCAATTAATCATTTTACAAATAGTCAGAAAAGTCCATTGAACCTTTAGTCCTATCCAGCCGCCCTTTGCGTACATTGTCTTGAAGAGCTACATCAAGCTCGAATTGTAGCTTGCTTTGTTTTTTTTATCTTATTTATTTCGATTCAGCTATTTAATGCGTCTTCGTTTTTGCTAGAAATGAAGACTAAATTAATAATATATCCTAATTTTCAAACGTCAACCACCATATATTCGCTCTCTTTTTATATATTCTTCCGTTCCTAGGAAACAAGGAACGAGTAACGATTAGTACAACTATAATTGAAATTCTTCCAAACTCGACTTAAATTGACACATTATATTCTTGTGCAACAAAGTTATAGTCTCCAATTCTACTTGAGAATTGAGATCCCAAATGCAAAGCTCAACTAGACTCAAACTCTTTTAATTAGTTGACTACTCCCTCCGCCCAAAAAAAAGCTAGCCTCCAAAACTTATCCCACAAAGATTGTTTATATAACATTCACACCCTCCAACAAATACTTTCATAATACCTTTGTTGCCCAGTTAACGAATCGATTATTTATTCCCACCATTGATATCCAAACCAGACTCGCTAAATACGGTTGACTTATATATCCGACAATTACTGCAAGCGTGCATGCATAATTAATTCTACTTAGTAATCCATCCAATTAAGAAGAGTTGTTATAAATACTTTGGACTTTTAGCACTGCTACTATTTTTAGAATCTTTACGAGGGGGAGGGATTACAACTAAAAGAGTATGAGTCTAAGTCTAAACTTGTACATTGGTTTATATTTGTGATAAGATAGTATAACCATAGTAAAAATTTATGTTTCACGAGAATTGATAAAACCAAAGCAACGCGCGCAACAATAAAGATTGAAATACCACGACATGCAGCTCAAATTTTGTATCCACTCTAGTCCTTTTTACGTCTGCCAATCGAGACGTGACGTGAGCAATATGATTTCACAGTACCTGTTTTTTAGTTTTTCGGGACCTGTTTTTTAATTTAAGATATAAAATAATCATTTAATTTCATTTCAGATTTTGTTATAAAAAGAGAAAAAAAGTATCGTCTGTTACTCAAAATCCTCGAGTGCCGCCTCCACCGCCGCCTGTTGTCTCCTCGGCCTCGCTGCGTCCGCCTTCGGCTGGAACCGCCGCCACTGCCCAGCCAACTGCTTCATCCACCATCTCATCAAGCCACTGCCACTGCCGCCGCTCCGCGTAATCGCACTCGCACTGCCCTTCGCCTTTCATACGTGACCCCACCTGGCCCACCACCGCCATCTCCTCCCTCCCCTCTCCGGCCGCTGAAACCTCGCGCCTTCCTCCTCTAACCGCATCCTTTGTCAGGGTCCGAGTAAGTGCTTGCCCACCTTACTGGTAATTTTGGGAGTCGATTTTTTTTTAATTCAACAGATTGTGATGGATTTTTGAACTGAACTTACCAATGTAGCATTGTTCAGGTCACAATTTTACTCTCTTTTTTTCAGATTAGCAAGCATGAAGCTAAGGCTTCAAGATTTACTTAATGCAAAGTTATTGTGATGTTAAGTTTCATGAGATTTTTTTTTGTGAAATTTGTGAAAGTTAAGCATTATGTAAATTTGAATACCACATCGCAGAAACATGTTCTAGTTCAAATTTTTGTGATTTCTTTCATCCCTTTAGAAAGCAGTAGCATTAGCTTAAGGTATGTTTTCTTAAAAGGAACAAGCATGGTGATGAAATTGTTCAGACAAAATTGCTGATCACAAGTGAAGCATGTTCAAGTATTCCTATTTTCAATCTGTTCGGGTACAATATTTTCATGTATTAGTCCATGGGTATTGCAATCCCGGACTTCTCAATGCATTTAAAAATAAAAAATATACAAGAATAAGGGAGATATTCGAAGTTGTACTAATTACCGAGGAATTAAGTTGATGAGCTATGCTATGAAGCTATGGGAGAGAGTTATCGAGCATCATTTGAGAAGGATAACACGGGTCTTTATGAACCAATTTGATTTTATGCCTGGAAGGTCAACCATGGAAGTTATTTTCTTAATAAGATAAGTTATGGACCGGTACAGGGAGAAGAAGAAGGACCTACACATGATTTTCATTGACTTGGAGAAGGCATATGACAAAATACAAGGAATGTTATGTGGTGGGCTATAGACAAATATAAAGTCCCAACGAAGTACGTTGGACTTATTAAGGACATGTATGACAATGTTGTAACTAGAGTCCGAACAAGTGATGGAGACACAGATGACTTTCCGATTAGAATAGGACTACATCAAGGGTCTGCTTTGAGCCCTTATCTATTTGCCTTGGTGATGGATGAGGTAATAAGGGACGTTCAAGGGGATATCCCTTGGTGTATGCTCTTCACGGATGATGTAGTGCTAGTTGATGAAAGTCGAGCAGGAGTAAATAGAAAATTGGAGTTGTGGCGGGAGATCCTAGAGTCAAAAGGTTTTAGACTTAGCAAAACTAAAACTGAATATATGAGATGTGACTTTGGTACTACTACACATGAAGAGGGAGATGTCAATTTGGAAAGCCAAGTAGTGCTCAGGAAGGATACATTTCGATATTTGGGATCAATGCTATAACGAAATGGAGATATTGATGAGGATGTTAGTCATAGAATCAAAGCGGGATGGATGAAGTGGCGCTAAGCATCAGAAATTTTATATGACAAGAGGATACCATTGAAGCTAAAAGGCAAGTTTTTTAGGACGGCGATTAGACCTGCAATGTTGTATGGTGCAGAATGTTGGCCTACAAAAAGACAACATGTCCAGCAGATAAGTGTTGTGTAAATGCATATGTTGCGTTGGATTTGTAGTCATACAGGATAGGAACGAGTCCAGAATGAGGATATACGTGATAGGTTAGGGGTAGCACTAATTGAAGAAAAACTTATCCAACACCGGTTGAGATGGTTTGGACATGTCCAACGAAGGCCTCCAAAGGCACCGGTACGTAGTGGAACCATAAGGTGTGATAGTAATGTGAAGAGAGGCAGAGGAATATCAAAATTGACATGGGAAGAGGTAATAAAAGGAGATTTGAAGGGATGGAATATACCCAAAGATTTAGTCCTGGATAAGAGTGCTTGGAAAACAGCTATTCATGTGCCCGAACCCTTATTTGTGGTTCTTGTTGGGTTTCAACTCTATCCTACCCCAAATTGCTTGGGACTGAAAGTTTATATTGTTGTTGTTGTTGTTTTTAAGCAGTTATAGGATATGTATTTTGAAATTTAACTTATCAATACTTTGGTGCTTTTGCTTTTACCTTCATTGTCATTCAGTCTTGAAATTGCTACACATAAGAAATATATACAATATGGCTGGAAATTCTGCTGATGCAGCAGCCAAGGAGACGGGGGTGTTGCATATTGGACAAATTCAAGAGACCCAAGTAAGTGATGTGGCATTTCCTTTGCTGTGCTACTGCAAACTAATTGTGGAGGAAGTTTATCCTCTCCAAGCATCCTTCCCTTGCATTGCTATAAATCCTTTTCTGTAGTAAGTACCCATATCTTGTTTCTCTGTATGAGTGTGAATAAATGGTGGGGCACCTGCATTTCATTTCAGTGCACACCACCAGAGGATGATGATGAAGCACAAGTGGATGGGACATCTCAAGATGGAGTGCCAGGTGACAGTTCTACCTTATATTTTCTCATTGCTGTGTTTCTTACCCAAATGTGAAGCTTCTGCTATCTTCTTTTTTGGGCCAATTGCATTATTGCCATTGCTTTGAATCGTTATCGTGAATTTGCCACTGAAAAAGAGGCAACTGCAAATTTGCTACCGAAATAGCGTGTAACCGAACAAACTTGCCATTGGACTAACAGATCTCACAAAAGCTGTTTATCTTGTGCAAACGCCCCTCGTTCCTCTCCTGTGCTGAGGTCCGGTGCTGCTTGCTGCTTGCTTGGCTGTCTCACCGCATGCTCATATCACCACCCTCCTCATCTCCACCCATCCTTTGCTGCTGCCCTTCCCGGTCACAGGCTCACAGCCTCCTGCCAAGCAGCTCCTTTGCCGCCACCTGGAACTCAGACAGGAATCCCACTGCTTGCTCATGCGGCACTGAGCTCATGCACAGGAACCACAGATGGAGGATAGGAAGGGTACAGTCCGTCTCTGCAACCTGGGCCGCACAAGCCACCTCGCCTTTCGTTACCCAAAAAAAAAAGCCACCTCGCCTTTCTCGCTCCACTCATCTCCTACCCTGTCGTCACGCGCGCTCTGCTCTCTTTTCGCTTGGCTCCCTGACCGCGTGTGCATAGGAGCTCACTGTCCCTGCATATTGTGAGGACTGAGTAGGAGCACTCGCATTTGTTGCTGGATCTGGAGGTCAACAAACAGCTGCCGCCATGGGAGAAGGGGCTCTGAGTGTTCGATATATAAGCACTTTTTATATTCATCGTATTCATGATTTATTTCTGGATTAAATTAAAACTAAAAGTGCTTATATTCATCGTATTCATGATTTATTTCTGGATTAAATTAAAACTAAAAGTGCTTATATATCCAACAATCCAAAAACCTTATTGTAGGCACTTTAGTTTTATGGTTGGATTTCTTGATGCACTGAGACCAGCACCGTTTGCTAGCGTGCACTTCAAGAGGTGGCGGGTGAAAGCCACGCTGTAGCTTACTGCCATGAAGGTGTTCTGGGTGTCCAATGGCAAGCCGAAAGGGATTTTCTCTTCTGAAAAGGAGAAAGAATATTCGGAAGCCAACACAATCTTCTTGGGCGTTGTGATTGGTGCACTTGCAGAACATCTGCAGAATGTGTACCTTCATCACAAGGTCGCAAAGGAGTTGTGGGACGATCTGACTGCCAACTATGGTGGCTCAGATACTGGCACTGAACTGTACATCATTGAGCAGTATCATGACTACAAGATGGTTGACGAAAAATCTGTAGTCGCTTAAGCTCATGAATTATAGTGCATGGTGAAGGAACTCGATCTGCTAAAGATTGCCGTGTCCGACAAGTTTGTGGTTGGGGGCATTATTGCCAGGTTACCTCCATCCTGGAGGGATTTCGCCACTTCTCTTAAACACAAGAGGACAGAAATTTCTGTTTCAGACTTGATTGCGTCTCTTGATGTTGAGGAGAAAGCTTGGGCTAAAGATGGACGATCTAAAGCTGTTGAGGGTCAGACCAGTGCCAATATGGCGCACCAATCACATCATAATGGCAATGGTGGCAAGGGCAAGGGCAAGAACAATAAGCCTAAGCAGTCCACTACCTTCAAGAAGAAGAAGAACAAGGAGAACGAGGGATGCTTCGTGTGCGGTTCTATTGACCATTGGGCAAAGAAGTGCCCAAACCGCAAAGGAAGAAAACCTCCACAACAGAAGTCTGTGAGCATGGTGACCAGCGTTGGAGACGGAAATAGTGGGTATGATAATTTACCTTCTGTTTTTTCAGTGTTTCAGTCTACTAATACTTGGTGGCTTGATACTGGTGCTAATGTTCATGTGTGTGTTGATGCCTCCTTGTTTTCATCTTACCAGGTCGCTCGGGATTCCTCCGTCCTAATGGGGAATGGGTCACATGCTTATGTTCATGGTGTTGGTACGGTAGATCTGAAGTTTACTTCGGGAAAGATCGTGCAACTAAAGAACGTGCAGCATGTCCCTTCTATCAGGAAGAATCTAGTTAGTGGCTCCCTTTTGTGTAGGGATGGTTTTAAGGTAGTGCTTGAGTCTAATAAAATTGTCGTGTCTAAGAGTGGACAATTTATTGGTAAAGGCTATGAGTGCGGAGGCTTGTTCCGCTTTTCCCTTTTAGATTATTGCAATAAGTCTGTGAACTATATTTGTGATGGTATTAATGAGAGTGATGCTAGTGTTTGGCATTCACGTTTATGTCATCTGAATTTTGGTTCTATGTCTTGACTTTCCAGCCTGTGTTTAATTCCAAATTTTTCCATTGTCAAAGGTTCTACGTGCCATAGTTGTGTGCAATCTAAGCAACCTCGAAAACCTCACAAGGTAGCTGAGGAGAGACACTTGGCACCACTTGAACTAATTCATTCTGATATATGCGAGATGAATGGTGTGTTGACCAAAGGTGAAAAAAGATATTTCATGACTTTGATAGATGATGCGTCTAGATATTGCTATGTATATTTATTGAAAATGAAAGATGAGGCTCTTAACTACTTTAAAATCTATAAGGCTGAAGTTGAGAATCAACTTGAGAAAAAGATCAAGAGAATTAGGTCTGATCGTGGTGGCGAGTATTTCTCTAATGATTTTAACTTGTTCTGTGAAGAACATGATATTATACATGAGAGGACGCCTCCCTATTCGCCCCAATCAAACGGGGTTGCCGAAAGAAAGAATCGCACTTTGACTAACTTGGTGAAAGCCATGTTAGACACTAGTGGATTATCTAAGGCATTGAAGCGTCCTCACATAAGTAGAGACTAAATGTGATACAAATATCAGTCCCAGGAGGCTGATAACATATTTATTCGACAGATAATTCAGTTACCGTACAACTCCCGAGGGAGTGGGCGTGAAAGCCACGCAGCGATAAGAAGCAAATAAACAACAGCGGCTAACCAAGCGACTGTCAAAAGACAGCACTCGGGACTACACGACAGCAGAAGAATCTTGGAAAGGCCAACACCACAGGCAGCGTTGGGTGCGGACACAACTTCTACTCAATGTCCTCGGCGACGAAGTCCGGGTCTTCCTCTGTAGCAACAAAGCAAGGGTGAGTACAAACGTACTCAACAAGTCCAACGCCATCCACGAAGGGGGATACAAACAAGTATATGCACAGGATATAACAAGGACATGCTAAGGTTCAATTGCAATAAAGCTAGATTTTCAACACATGCATGGGCTTGTTTTCAAAGGAGTTTTTGTAGAACTTTTCTTTAGTAACCGAAACATTGAGTGGGGTTGATCCTATACAAAGGATCCAAATTTTATCGCTATCGGACTCGTCGTCCGCCATAGCTCACGGCACAACTACCGGACACTTCCAAAATCCAACATACACACACACACACCTGTAACCATCCATCCCCAAGTGCTAGTTATGTGACCAAGCCGTTACTCGTCCAATGCCGTGGACATGACTACCCGGATAGGTTTTAACTTTGCAGAGGTTGTACACTTTTCCCACAAGTAGGGTACCGCAGCACGATCACCTTAGTGCCGGTGCGGATCCTAACAAAGCCATTACCCACCTTAGCTAGGACTGGCTAGTCCACACGGAAGCACCCAAGGGGTTCACGGCTCATCCACAAGATCCTAACCGGGACCTAAGTCACCAAGATCTTACTCCTTTTCCATGGGCTCCCGTTGCTCACCAGCCCACCTGAAGACTAACAGTTCAGCTAGTGGGATTTATGCTAAGCCGTTGCCCATACAACAGTTGAGTGGTTGCACGATGGTTGAATTAGTCAAGATGACACATCAACTCGGTCCTTAACCATGACAAGATGGATATCTCCCAACCTTGCTCAACCACTAAGGTACGAGCATAAGATCCTGGCATTTCACACAAGAAACATCCATCCATCTCATCTACACATTCCTTTCCTTTGAACCCGAAAAAACATTTTCCCATTTGAACACACACACACATTTATTCTCCAAATAAACCATTGTAATAATGATTGAAGTTGAGTAGCAATTTTCCAAGCATTCTAGCAGTGGTTATTTTCTAAACAGAGCAAGTCATATTTAGAGATAAACATAGGACAACAAGGAATGTTCATAACAATCAAGGGGTGGCTATCCAACCATGTCTTGCAATAAAACAATATGCATTTTATAAAACATGCCAATAGGTTGTGTTTGAAAAACTAGGTATTAAGTATGCATCAAAGGGTGAGATTGGACTTGCCGTCTTCAAAGCCTTCTGGGGGTTCCGGCTTGTGCTGTTGGTCCTCGGGCTTGGGCTCACGGTCAAACTCATCCTCGGGCTCCTCCTCGGGTACTCTGTGATCTACGGCACACACAAACGAGCACACAAATAAATAAAAGAAAATTGGTTTTTACCCGTTGAGCTCCGAACAGAAAACGCGAACGGAAAATAGGTAGAAAGAATATTTTTGGGAAATTTGGATATGGATCGGCGGTAGTATATTGGAGGATGATGTGGTCGAATTTGGGATTAATTGGAGGAAGTTTGGCGCATGAAATGACGAGTTAAACATGGATTAGGGGCTTAAAAAGGAGGTTTAGGACTGATTTGCAATAAACCAGGGACCTATTTGTAAATATTTCTGCAGGTGGAGGGGCTTATCTGCGAAAACGGTTATGAGACTGGTGGAAGGACTAATTTGTAATTTGGCGAAAGTTGGGGGTTAGATCGGAAAGGAGGGGCTTCTTCTTCCTTTCTCTCTGTACCGAGACAGAGGAGATGGAGGGGAGGGGCGGCCGGCCCAGGGGCGGTGGCATAGGCTCGCGGCGGTGACGGGAGGCGGCGGGAGAGGGTAGAGGAGGTCGTGGGGGCTCCGTTTTTCCTGTTACCTTGAAGCTTTGGAGAGGGGAAGGGGCAGCTGGTGGTGAGCTTCGGGTGGTGGCGGCGGCACGGGGGAAGCGGCGCACGGGCGGCGGCGGTGGGCGCGGGCGACGGTTGTTGGGGCGTTGGTGATGGGAGGTGGCGGAAGGGAGCTTGGTGTTGGGGCCTTTTATAGGCTGGTGAGGGTGGGACTGCCGATGTTGAGGTGGGGCCGGCGGTGGCCGGCGCTCGGCTCCCCGACGCGATGCAGGAGGGGGCTGGTAGGCGCGGGCTCGGGGCCGGCGGGGGTGGTGCGGGCGGCAGGCGCACCGGTGGGGCTAGGGCGGGGGCCGGGCGCCGGGGCTCAGTAGGCCGCGCCGGCGGCAGCGCCGGCGCCGGGTGCAGCACGGCAAGGGCCCGGGGCGGCCAGGCGCCGGAGCGGGGGCGGCCCAGGCGGCCGGGCCGGAGGGAGTTAATGCCGGGGGGACCGGTTGGGGCGCCACCCAAAGGGAGGGGCCAGCTGAGGGTCCGGCCGGAGGAGTGGCACCAGGAACTAGGAAGAAGAAAGGAAGAGGAGAGAGAAGGAGGAAGGAGGAAGAAGAAAGAAGAAGGGGAAAGAAAGGAAAAAGAAAAAGAAAAAGGGAGAGGGAAAAAGAAAAAAGAAAAGGGGAGACCGGTGGCGATTGCGGCACGCGGTTGGAGCACGCGCATGGCGTTCTGACGACTGCACGCGGTGAAAATTACGGGCATGGATAAAATGATGGTTGTTGGCTTGGGTGCCGGGACGGCAAAATCGCCGGGAAGAGTTTGGATTTCTGGGAGCTCAACGGTAAAAAGATTTTTAAAGCGATTTTTAACGGGTGATTTTAGGTTGGTGATTTTGCGGATGTTACAAACCTACCCCACTTAAATTGAATCTCGTCCTCGAGATTCGGCTGAGTCCTGAAAAGATGGGGAAATTCCTTCTTTAACGTGTCATCGTGTTCCCACGTGGCTTCTTCTTCGCCATGCTATCTCCACTGCACTCCATCGCACTCTGCAAATCTGGACTGCTGTATTTCTTGTCCTTCTGGTGACGGTGTCCAGAATCTTGATGGGCACTACTTGATACCGAAGGTCCTTTTGCAAATCTATTGTCTCCACCGGTACTTGTTCCTCCAGTACTCTCAAATATTTTCTCAGCTGGGAGACATGAAATACTGGGTGTATATCTGACATCTCTTCAGGCAGTTGGATACGGTATGCTATGGCTCCAACTCTCTTTAACACCTGGTATGATCCAATATACCGAGGGGCTAGTTTTCCTTGCACTTGAAACCTTCGAGTACCCCGAACTGGGGAAACCTTGAGGTAGAAAAAATCTCCTTCATTGAAGCACAATTCCCGTCTCCTCTTATCCGAGTAGCTCTCCTGTCTGGACTGTGCGGCCTTCAGCTTCTCTCAGATTTCTACCACACGGTCTTCTACTTCTTTGATGAAAGCAGGCCCGACTAGGAGCGTTCTCCTACTTCTGACCACATCAAAGGGGTCCTGCACTTTCTACCATAAAGGGCCCCAAACGGTGACATGCCTAGACTGGCTTGGTAGCTATTGTTGTATGAGAACTCTGCATAGGGTAAACTTTGTTCCCAATCTTTGCCATAGGTGAGTACATATGCTCTCAACATATCCTCCATGATTTGATTCACCCGCTCTGTTTGGCCATCAGTCTGGGGGTGATAGGCTGAACTGAAGTCCAATTTAGTGCCCATGGCTTTATGCAAACTTCTCCAAAACCTAGAGGTGAATTGGGTCCCTCTATCCGAGATGATCCTGCTGGGCACACCATGCAGCTTCACTATGTTGTCGACGTAGAGTCAGGCTAGTCTTTCTCCACCATAAGTGGTCCGTACGGGTAGATAGTGAGCAACTTTAGTGAGTTGGTCCACTATTACCCATATGGAGTCATTTCCTTTCTGAGTTCTGGGCAAGCCTACTACAAAATCCATGCCGATCTCATCCCACTTCCAAACCGGGATAGGCAATGGTTGCAGCAAGCCGACTGGCTTCTGGTGCTCGGCCTTGACCCTTTGGCAAATATCACAACGGGCGACAAACTGAGCTATGTCCGCCTTCATTCCATTCCACCAGTATTTTTGTTTTAAGTCCATATACATCTTGGTAGACCCAGGGTGCATGGAGTACGCCGAGTTATGGGCTTCATCCATGATGGTCTGACGGAACTCTCCATCCTTGGGGACACAAATTCTGTTCTTGTACCACAAGGTTCCTTTGTCATCCACTCTGAAATCCGGGGCTTTATTTCCTCCGGTTTGCTTGCGGATTTTTACTAGGTACTGATCTGAACCCTGGGCTTCTCGGATTTTATCCTCCAAAGTGGGCTGGACACTTAGCTTGCGGCTAGTATTCTGGGGAACTATGTGCACATTCAACCGGGCTATTTCTTCTTGTAGGTGGGCATTCTCGGATCCGGGCTGTCCATAGGATTTCCGGCTTAAGGCATCAGCCACAACATTAGCTTTGCCGGGGTGGTAGTGGATTTCTAGGTTGTAGTCCTTTACCAGTTCTAACCACCTTCTTTGCCTTAAATTCAGATCGGGTTGGGTGAAGATGTACTTTAAGCTCTTATGGTCGGTGTAGATCTCACACTTATTCCCAATCAAATAGTGCCTCCAAATCTTGAGGGCATGCACTACGGCTGCAAATTCTAAGTCATGGGTTGGGTTGTTCTGCTCATGAGGCTTGAGTTGGCAGGAAGCATATGCCACAACCTTCCCATCTTGCATGAGGACACATCCTAATCCTTGTCGGGATGCATCACAGTAGATGACGAAGTCTCGCTGGATATCTAGCAAGGTCAATACTAGGGTTGTCATCAACCTCTTCTTCAGCTCTTGGAAGCTCCTTTCACATGACTCTGCCCACGTGAACTTCTTATCATTCCTGAGCAATTCTATCATGGGCCGAGCTATCTTGGAAAATCCCTCAATAAATCTCCTGTAATTTCCAGCTAAACCCAGAAGGCTTCTAATCTCACTAACATTGGTGGGTTGTTGCCAGTTGGAGATGGCTTCAACTTTCTCCGGGTCAACTGCGACTCCCTCCGTGGTCAGGATATGACCAAGGAATGCCACTTTCTCAAGGCAAAATTCACACTTGCTGAATTTAGCATAGAGTCGGTGGGCTCTCCATTTCTCTAACACCGCCCGTATATGTTGCTCATGCTCCTGAACACTCTTGGAGTAAATAAGTATGTCGTCAATAAAGACTACGACAAACTTATCTAACTCGTCCATAAACACCTTGTTCATGAGATTCATGAAATAAGCAAGTGCATTGGTCAATCCAAAGGACATCACAGTGAACTCAAATTGACCATAATGGGTGACAAAGGTCGTCTTCGGGATGTCGCTCTCCATGATCTTGAGTTGATGGTACCCTGACCTCAGATCTATCTTGGAGAAATACTTGGCTCCCTTCAGCTGGTCGAACAGGTCATCTATTCTGGGGAGTGGATACTTATTCTTAATGGTGACCTCATTTAGGCCGCGATAATCCACGCACATCCTCATGCTCCCATCTTTCTTCTTGACAAAGAGCACTAGGGCTCCCCACGGGGATGAGCTAGGCCTGATAAAACCACTCTACTGCAATTCTCCCAACTGTTTCTTCAGTTCGGCCAACTCTGAGGCTGTCATCCTATAGGGTCTCTTGGCTATAGGAGAGGTTTCGGGGACAAGGTCAATTACGAACTCTATATCCCTATCTGGGGGCATTCCATGTAGTTCTTCAGGAAACACATCTGGGTATTTACTCACTACCGAGACTTCCTCTATGGTCTTTGTCTCCATGCTAAACACCATGGGGTCTAGGCCACTTCCTCAAGTGTGGCAGGCCACTTGTACACCATCCCAATTAGTTAAGTGTACTACCTTATCAGCACACCCTATATGACCATCATGCAGGCTCAACCAATCCATTCCAAGGATCACATCTATCCCCTTAGACTTAAGTACTACTAGATCTGCTAAAAATTCTACCCCACTTAAATTGATCCTGACCCGGGAACAACCTAGTTGACACCGAATGTCAGCTCCAGGGGTCCGTGTTAATAGGGGTAACTTTAGTAGTACTGTGGGTATATTGTGCTCTTCCACAAAACTTGAGGATATGAAGGAATGTGATGCTCCAGAATCAAAAAGTATTGTTGCCAAGACTGAGCTGACTAGAAACTCACTGAGTACCACATCCTGAGCTATGCGAGCCTCTTGCGCGCTGATGTGGTTAACGCGGGCTCGTCCGAATGATTGCTGGGGTGGCCTCATCTGTTGGCTGTTGTTGTTGCTGGGGTTGTTGTTGCTGCGGACTGGTACACGGTTGGCTCACAACAATGTTGCCTTCAGCCCAGCTACTGAGTTGGAGAAGGCTGATGCTGCTGGCTTGTTGGCATAGGGGCAGTTGGCGATGAAATGCCCTGGCTCCCTGCAGTTGAAACATACCCTGCTGTTGCCAGTGACTTGGCTGGTGCTGCTCTGTGGGGCCTTGGTAGGGTTCTGGCTCCTGAATGGGTGTAACAACTCTACCTAAATTAAGTGCTTTTAACTCTAAACCAGTGACAAATCAAATCCCTAAGTTAAGAAGTGAAATGACCTTTATAAACCTAAGCAGCTCCTTTTGGAGTTTGATTTAAAGCTTGAAATTCTTTATACAAACTTAAGTTTCTGCCCAAATAAGAGTTGTAAAACTTTTAAATTCCAACAACTTTTGTTAAAGGAACTTTGGCCATTTCAGAGTGAAAGGAAGTCAAAAACAGTAACCAAAGCCGGCTTTCCTAAGGGACCCTAAAAAATCTCTTAAGTCCTGGAATTCGAGTTTTCCTCCATCTTTGCAAGCTTTCATCTCCCGTTTTCCTATCTAAACTCGAGTCAGAGCCTTAATAGAAGTTGTAGTACCTCAAGAGTGTTCCAACTTTGTTACACTGGCCAAGATCCAAATCGGACCCGAACTTGTTCAAAATGCCGATCAAAGTGAGGTAAACCAGTCAACTTACCCAGGATGCCTTAAATCCTAAGTCTGGAATTCCAGATTTTTGGCTAACTTTGGCATAAAATATCTTTGAATCCTCTCACAATCAAAACCGACACCTTAAACAAAGTTTGAAGAACGACCAGAGTTGAACAAGTTTGTTTAAGGGAGTTTCGGGAGTTGTGTTGAAAGATTCGGAGAAGGATCGCTCCAAAGCTGGTCGGGCTTGCTGCCCGAAGGGAGCCTCGACGCCCGCGCGCTCAAGCATGTTCGCTCGCGCGCCGCGCGCCGCGTGGCCGCCGGCCACCGGCAGCTCGCCGGCGCCCTATCACCAGCGCAACAGCGACAGGACGAGAGCCACGGCGCCCAACCCGCGCCCGCGACAAGGCGGAGCGAGCGCAGGGCGAGCCAATCGCCGGCCGCGCGCAGGTCGCCTTCCACCTGCCACGGCTCTGCTCCGCCAACCCGGTTCCGCCCGTTCACCGAGAAATCTGAGACGCCCCCGACGTCCCGCGCCTCTGCCCGCTCGCCCAACCCCCATGGTAGCCTTTCCGCCTCGCCCGCCCGACAGATCGGAAGCCCCAGACGCGCGCCGCCCAAGGCCAATCGCCGTCGAAGACCACTCGGAGCTCCGCCTCCTCTACCCAATGGCGTCGTTGGCCAATGGCCACCTTGCCCGAGCACTCGCCGCTCCCGGCCTTATCCTTTCCCCACCGGAGCCCCACCTCGACCCTCCGCACCACCCCGGCCCTATAAAAGGGAACCCCCTCACCGGCAATGCCACCCCTTGCCACCGCCCGCACCTGCGCCGCCGCTTTCTCCTCTACGCCCTACTTTCTCCTCTGAGCCACCGCTTTCTCCCCGCGCCGCCGCTGAGCTTCCATGGAGCTCACCCCTTGCGCCACCCTCACACTCCGGTGACTTCGCCGCCACCATCAAGCTGCTTCTCCCAACCCCACAGCCGCCTGTTCCCGCGCACGGTGCTAGAGCTTGCTTGTGCCCACCAGAAGCACCGCCACCGCAGGAGCACCCTTGAAGTCTCGCCGCCGCCCAAGCCTTCGTGCGTACAACCTTCCGCCCCAGCCTACTCCTTTTCGACCCTAAGGCTTCACCGGTCAACCTGGAGGTAAGCTACTAAACCTCCCTGTCCTTTTCGTTTTGCCCGACCCCTGTCCTTTTTATTCCGCCCGACCCCTGTCCTTTTCGTTTCGCCCGACCCCTGTCCTTTTCGTTTCGCCCGACCCCTGTCCTTTTTCGTTTCGCCCGACCCTTTGTTTCGGTTCGCCCGACCCCTTTTCTTTTCGTCTCGCCCGACCTTTTCCCGTTCACCTCGCCCGACCCTGCCAAGTTTCGCCGACCCTTTCTCCGCCTCGCCCGAGGGCTCGGTTGTAACTTTTTCTTTGACCCGAGGGTATCGGTGAAATCTTTTCGTGGATTCCTCTATGTTGAGTCTGAGGACCTCGGTACGGTTTTCCTTAAACCTGAGGGTCAGACCCTAAGTTTTCCCCAATCCGACCCTCTCATCCTGCTCTCCACCAACAGAAGTTGAACTCCCCCACCTTTCCTGTAGCTTTGCTACAAGTGTCCGTGTTAAAACATGAGTGTGTGAAATAACCATCTAAAATGTTTAACCCCTGCATTACATTTCCGTGTAGAGTTGAATCTCGCCGACGGAACGTACGAGCTTCATCCAGCACCGGAAGAAGACCCCGCCAAGGAACTGCATCCCTGCGAAGGAGAGCCCGAACCGGAGCAAGACCCCGAGGACCCGCAAGCTTTTTCCGAAGGCAAGCCCCGGTTCATGAACTCCCTGTTTTAGTTTCATGCCACTTATTGATTACTTGATTGCGCATTTACGTTTCGAGGAGTTGTAATGGAACCTTAGATACATAACTTAGTACCTTGTTTTTGAATACTAGTTGCTAAGGCCGAGTAGTTGCATTGCTTAATAGGTTTCGGTAAAAGTCGAGTGATTTCCTGTCACTCGCGAGTTATAGGAGTTGAATGTTTCAGTTCTGTCACAACTATAAGGATGACGGACGGGGTCAGGCTTGTGTTCGATACTTGGTGGATTGCCTCGTCTGTCTAAATGAAAATGAACTAAGGTCGAAACGTGTCAGCGTTCGTGATCAAGTGTTTGAAAGTACTAATCTCATACCTAGTATGGGATGGGGAAGCCTAGTACCTGATTGAACTGGGGCGTGGCATACCTTCCGGCTGTCCTTGGAACGTCGTTCCCATGGTGCATCATGTGGGTGCAAGTGCGGTCACAGTGCAGCAATAGGCCGGGACTATGGAGCATTGCATGCCAAAGGAAGTTGGCCCTGACACGTGCCTAAGGGATCGATGGGGACGGCTGACAAATGAAGCGACCCTTCGTGGTGCGCGGATGTCGTGAGATTAGGTTTGCCATGCATGGTTAATAAAATTCGAATCGATTCATCTGCCTCTCACAGATTGGGACTACTTGATCGCTATTCTGCACTGAGTAAAGATGGAACATGATGATGATTTTAATCTTGATGTTTGTTAAGTAATTGCCTGGAAACCATGTTTGTTCAGTATAAGTTGCTAATCTAGAATGGATAAAGAACATAGAACATGAGCTAAAATATTGAAAGTAAGGACTGACTTTAGAAGCTTTTGGCAAGAAAACCCCAGAGCCAGAAAGCCTTGCATGTCTAGGTCTCGGTCGTGTTTTTCCGACGGGTCAGTCTTGCTGAGTACTAGTTGCTCAGCCTTGTTGTGGCTAATCTTTTTCAGGTAATGTCAATAGTTTGGTTGCGGGTACCACTTGGCCGACCCAGCTTCCCCCAGGCTGGACCGTTGAGTGGGATCCTTCCTCGGACGGTGAAGGGAGGAATTTTTGATGTCATGATCGGCTCCGTCATGATGTCATGTATCGACGTTTAGCTTCCGCTAGTTTTATTTGACTCCGAACCTTGCAAATTTCGGTCTAAATTTTGAAAACTCTGATGTAATAAAATGTGGAACTTGTTGTCATGATGGAATGTTGTAATCTCTGTGCTACTCACCTTCGCGTGAGCGATGCTTCTCGATCCTATTATGTGGTTTATCGGAGGAAATCCGATGGTCGACCAAGTTGACTTGCTTAAAGTGCATAATCGCATGTCAGGCGACTTCAATACATTTTAGTTAGGTTAATTTGGGCGGTTCCGCCACAATGGGGCAGCAGTCTGGTGTGAACCGGGTGCTTGGGACTGGGTCCGGTAATGCATGGGAGCTTGGGATCTGGGCTAGGGGTGACCGAAGCTTCTCGGCTTCTGGAATCGGTCCTGTTAGTGCGTCTTGCTTTCCAGGAACCGGCGCTTGTTGTCCCTCCGCTCTTCTGCCTTGGCCCTCTCAGTCAAGATGGCCATGTTCATCAGGGTGTTAAAGTCGGGGTAGATCTGGGGGGTGAGCAAGGTCCTTAGTTCTGCGTTCAAGCCCTTCTTGAACATGTCCTGCTTCTTCTCATCCTTGTCCACCTCCTCTGGAGCATAACGGGCCAGCTCCATGAACTGGAAGGTGTACTCCTCCACAGATCTGTTGCCTTGGTGGAGCTCACGGAACTCATCCACCTTGCGCTTCATGGTATCTGCGGGGATGTGGTAGCGACGGAATTCCATCACGAACTCACCCCAGGTGATAGTGGAGGCATCCTGGGCGGCAGAGCAGTAGTTCTCCCACCAAGCTAGGGCAGTCCCAGTGAGCTGGTGGGCAGCCAAGAGAACTTTGTCCCTACCCTCGCAACCAAATGGTTCCAGCTTCCTTTGGATGATGTGCAGCCAGTCATCTGCATCCAGAGGGTTGACAGACCCGCCAAAAGTGGGTGGCTTGGTCCGGAGGAAGTCTGTCAACTTCTCATTCATGTTCTGCCCGCGGGGCCTCTGGTGGGTAACAGCATTGGCCAGAGCTTCAAGCAGAAGGGTATGGTTGTTCATCACTTGAACCAAATCAATAATTGGTGGGGGCGGTGGCTGCTGTGCTCCCACTTGACTTTCTCCCCTGCCTTCGGGCTGACTTACTTCTGCTCCTCAGGAAGCACTGCCGAAGGTGGTTCTTGCCTTTCTGGCTACCTCTCAGCACTGGGGGTGGCATGGGCCTGACTCGGGGAGGTCCTGGTGGCACGCTTGGGCGGCATCAGCAGATTGAGTGAGACTTTATGAGAGTGGAATTTGGGTTTTAGTGATCTTTAAGGTAATTATTTCGTATTTTCGAAGAGGCAGAATCCACCTCCTGTCGACAAGCATACAGACTAACAAACAACAAGCACAAGCGATTTTATTTATTTTGCCACAGGGGGGTACAACACTTCTGGGGGCAAGTCCAAGACACGTACTACACGACCGGTTACAACAACACAACTGAAGGGGTACAACTCTAGACTGCGGACCGTGATGGCTTCATTCCCTTGAGCAACTCTGGGCTGGGCATACTACTCGCGGGGTGAGTCTTCTCCCTGGACTAAGTGATCTTCTAACGGGATGAGGAGGGATGACTCATCTTCCTTGTTCCATGCTCCGCACATGGAAGAGGGCTCTGCGGCTTCTCCCACCGTGATCTCAATGCCTCTTCTGGAAGCATCGAGGAAGGGGGCAACTGGTGGAATTTTGAGGCCGTAACATTTGTAGTACTCGAGGGCGAGAGGGTTCCCTTCAGAGCAAGGAGGCCCCTCGACTTCTGAGGTGACCATCCGTCTTATGGCAATCCCTCTGAGATGCACCTCCTTGAGCTCTTGGAGATGTTGGTTCTGAGCTTGCTTAAGGGCTTCCATAGCTGCACGCTCTGCACTTCGGGCGGCTGCAACTTGTGCTCTAGCTTCCCTTAGCATTGCTTGGAGCATCCTTATGTGAACTTCTGCCCTCTCAACGTTACGAACTTGTTGCTTCAGCTTTGCGGCCTGCTGATCATAGAGTCTATCCAAGCTGACAAGATAAGCGGCCATGTGGTATACGGTGGTGTCCTCTTCACACTGTCCATGCTCATCCAAAGTCTCATCCGGGCTCTCCAACCCGGATGGTCCTTTTCGGCAGACGGGAAGTATCTCATAGATGTTGGCTCAAGGTGCATCTCGTACATCTGGCATAAGTAACCAAGAGCCTTTTGAGCCGCTACTGGTAAGTATCTCGGTGTCGGAAACCCATAGCTGATACTTGGAGCGGCTCGACGTTGGGGTAGCGAACACTCCTTCCAATGTGAATGATTACTTCACACTGAGAGATACCGTAGCGCTCATATTCTCTGCTGGAATACTCCAGGGGCTCGCAGATGCCAAGGCGCTTCAGGCAAACAAGCAACAACTTGGGAAAACCGGGCTCTTCCGTGCAACGACTGTGGGTCCACGATCCCTCGTCCATCTGGAAAAGAAACGGGGTGTAAATTAGTTTTGCAATAGAGTATAGGTAGGAAGAGATTTTGTAAGTCATTTATTTTGGTCAAAAAGGGCTAGTCCGTCCTAAGGTCGCGTCCTACAGCCAACGACGACTCTGATACCACCTAAAGCATCCCCACATAAGTAGAGACTAAATTTGATACAAATATCAGTCCCAGAAGGCTGATAACACATTTATTCGATAGATAATTCAGTTACCGTACAACTCCCGAGGGAGTGGGCGTGAAAGCCACGCAGCGATAAGAAGCAAATAAACAATAGCGGCTAACCAAACGACTGCCAAAAGACAGCACTCGGGACTACATGGCACCAGAAGCATCTTGGAAACGCCAACACGATAGGCAGCGTTGGGTGCAAACACAACTTCTACTCAAAGTCCTCGGCGATGAAGTTCGGGTCTTCCTCTGTAGCAACGAAGCAAGGGTGAGTACAAATGTACTCAACAAGTCCAACCCCATCCACAGAGGGGGATACAAACAAGTATATGCACAGGATATAACAAGGACAGGCTAAGGTTCAATTGCAATAAAAGCTAGATTTTCAACACATGCATGGGCTTGTTTTCAAAGGAGTTTTTGTAGAACTTTTCTTTAGTAACCGAAACCTTGAGTGGGGTTGATCCTACACAAACGATCAAAATTTTATCCCTATCGGACTCCCCGTCCGCCATAGCTCACGGCACAACTGCTGGACACTTCCAAAATCCAACATAGACACACACACACACACACACACACACACCTGTAAGCATCCATCCCCAAGTGCTAGTTATGTGACCAAGCCGTAACTCGTCCAATGCCGTGGACACGGCTACCCGGATAGGTTTTAACTCTACAGAGGTTGTACACTTTTCCCACAAGTAGGGTACCGCAACACGATCACCTTAGTGCTGGTGCGGATCCTAACAAAGCCATTACGCACCTTAGCTAGGACTGGCTAGTCCACACGAAAGTACCTGAGGGGTTCACGGCTCATCCACGAGACCGTAACCGGGACCTAAGTCACCAAGATCTTACTCCTTTTCCATGGGCTCCCATTGCTCACCAGCCCACCTGAAGACTAACAGTTCAGCTAGTGGGATTTATGCTAAGCCGTTGCCCATACAACGGTCGAGTGGTTGCACGATGGTTGAACTAGGTAAGATGACACATCAACTCAGTCCTTAACCATGATAAGATGGATATCTCCCAACCTTTCTCAATCACTAAGGTACGAGCACAACATCCTGTCATTTCACACAAGAAACACCCATCCATCTCATCTACGCATTCCTTTCCTTTGATCCCGGAAAACCATTTTCCCATTTGAACACACACACACATTTATTCTCCAAATAAACCATCGTAATAATGATTGTAGTTGAGTAGCAATTTCCTAAGCGTTCTAGCAGTGGTTATCTTCTAAACAGAGCAAGTCATATTGAGAGATAAACATAGGACAACAAGGAATGTTCATAACAATCAAGCGGTGACTATCCAACCATGTCTTGCAATAAAACAATATGCATTTTATAAAACAGGCCAATAGGTTGTGTTTGAAAAACTAGGTATTAAGTATGCATCAAAGGGTGAGATTGGACTTGCCGTATTCAAAGCCTTCTGGGGGTCTACGGCACACACAAACGGGCACACAAATAAATAAAAGAAAATTGGTTTTTACCCGTTGAGCTCCGAACAGAAAATGCGAACGGAAAATAGGTAGAAAGAATATTTTTGGGAAATTTGGATATGGATCGGCGATAGTATACTGGAGGATGACGTGGTCGAATTTGGGATTAATTGGAGGAAGTTTGGCGCATGAAATGACGAGTTAAACATGGATTAGGGGCTTAAAAAGGAGGTTTAGGAATGATTTGCGATAAACCAGGGACCTATTTGTAAATATTTCTGCAGGTGGAGGGGCTTATCTGCGAAAAGGGTTATGAGAGCGGTGGATGGACTACTTTGTAATTTGGCGAAAGTTGGGGGTTAGATCGGAAAGGAGGGGCTTCTTGTTCCTTTCTCTTTGTACCGAGACAGAGGAGATGGAGGGGAGGGGCAGCGGCCTAGGCTCGCCGGCGGCGAGAGGAGGCAGCGGGAGAGGGTAGAGGAGGTCGTGGGGGCTCCGTTTTGCCCGTTACCTTGGAGCTTTGGAGATGGGAAGGGGCAGCCGGTGGTGGGCTTCGGGTGGTGGCGGCGGCACGGGGGAAGCAGCGCACGGGCGGCGACGGTGGGCGCGGGCGTCGGGTGTTGGGGCACTGGTGATGGGAGGTGGCGGTGGAGAGCTTGGCGTTGGGGCCTTTTATAGGCCGGCGAGGGGGGGGGCTGCCGGTGTTGAGGTGGTGCCGGCGGTGGCCAGCGCTCGGCTCCCCGGCGCAGCGCAGGAGGGGGCCGACAGGCGCGGGTTGGGGGCTGGCATGGGCGGCGCGGGCGGCAGGCGCACCGGCGGGGCCGGGGTGGGGGTCGGGCGTCGGGGCTCAGTAGGCCGCGCCGGCGGAAGCGCCGGCGCCGGGTGCGGCGCGGCAGGGGCCCGAGGCAGCCAGGCGCTGGAGCGGGGGCGGCCTAGGCGGCCGGGCCGGAGGGAGTTAATGCCGGGGGGGCCGGTTGGTGCGCCGCCCAAAGGAAGGGGCCAGCTGAGGGTCCGGCCGGAGGAGTGGCGCCAGGAACCAGGAAGAAGAAAGGAAGAGGAGAGAGAAGGAGGAAGGAGGAAGAAGAAAGAAGAAGGGGAAAGGAAGGAAAAAGAAAAAGAAAAAGGGAGAGGGAAAAAGAAAAAAGAAAAGGGTAGACCGGCGGCAATTGCGGCACGCGGTCGGAGCACGCGCGCGGCGGTCTGACGATGGCACGCGACGAAAATTACGGGTACGGATAAAATGATAGCTGTCGGCTTGGGTGCCGGGACGGCGAAATCGCCGGGAAGAGTTTGGATTTCCGGGAGCTCAACGGTAAAAAGATTTTGAAAGCGATTTTTAACGGGTGATTTTAGGTTGGTGATTTTGCGGATGTTACAGGCATGGTGGGGGGAGGCTGTATTGACTTCATGTCATGTCCTGAATAAAGTATCCATGAAGAATAAGGAGAAACTCCTTGTGAAGAATGGATTGGAAGAAAACCATCACTTTCATACTTACACACTTTGGGTTGCTTGGCCAAAGTTAGTGTGCCAATCAACAAGAAACGTAAGTTGGGACCTAAAACTGTGGATTGTGTCTTTTTGGGATATGCTCATCACAGCATAGCCTATAGATTTTTAGTGGTTAAATCAGAGGTGCCTGATGTTCATGTTAATACCTTGATGGAGTCTTGTGATGTTACTTTCTTTGAGAATATATTTCCTATGAAACAATTGCATAGTATGTCTAGACTATCTTCTGATATGATTGCTGAGACAACTCCTGAACCTATTGTGCTTCCTGATCATACTGAACAAACAGTTGAGCCAGTTCATGAGGAGGTTAACAGTGAAGCTCCTAAGAGGAGCAAGAGACAAAGAACTACAAAGTCCTTTGGTGATGATTTCACTGTCTATCTCATAGACGATACTCCTAAGACTATTTCAGAGGCATTTGCATCTTCAAATGCAGATGATTGGAAAGAAGCTATCCATAGTGAGATGGACTCTATTCTTTCTAATGGAACTTGGGAGGTTGTTGATCGACCGTATGGTTGTAAACCTGTGGGTTGCAAGTGGGTGTTCAAAAAGAAGCTTAGGCCTGATGGTACTATTGATAAGTACAAGGCTCGACTTGTGGCTAAGGGTTATACCCAGAAAGAAGGTGAAGATTTCTTCGACACTTACTAACCTGTTGCAAGATTGACCAGTATTCGAGTATTACTTTCCCTTGCTGCCTCACATGGTCTTCTCGTCCATTAGATGGATGTTAAGACGGCTTTCCTTAATGGAGAGTTGGATGAGGAAATTTATATGAATCAGCCTGATGGGTTTGTAATAAAGGGTCAAGAGAACAAGGTGTGTAAATTGCTGAAATCTTTGTATGGTCTGAAACAAGCACCTAAGCAGTGGCATGAGAAATTTGATGCTACACTCATATCAGCAAGCTTTTCTATCAATGAGTCTGATAGATGTGTGTACTACCGCCATGGTAGGGGTGAGGGAGTTATATTGTGCTTGTATGTCGATGACATACTAATCTTTGGTACAAATCTTGACGTGATTAAAGAGGTCAAGTCATTTCTGTGCCAAAATTTCGACATGAAAGATCTGGGAGAGGCTGATGTAATTCTGAATATCAAGTTCATCAAAGGAGAGAATGGGATTACTCTCACGCAATCTCATTATGTGGAAAAGGTCTTGAGCGGGTTTGGCTTCAAGGACAGTAAGCCTTCTCCCACACCTTATGATCTGAGCTTGATACTTCGGAAAAACAAGAGAATTGGTAGAGACCAATTAAGATACTCTCAGATTATTGGATCACTTATGTATTTAGCCAGTGCTACTAGGCCTGACATCTCATATGCTGTTTGCAAACTGAGCCGGTTTACCTCTAATCTGGGAGATGATCATTGGCGTGCGCTTGAGCGAGTCATGCGCTATTTAGTTGGTACTATGGATTACGGAATTCACTACTCCAGGTATCCTACGGTACTGGAAGGCTATAGTGATTCAAATTGCATATCTGATGCTGATTAACTGTATGCCACAAGTGGATACGTCTTCACTCTTGGTGGTGGTGCTGTTTCATGGAGGTCATCCAAACAGACTATCTTCACGAGGTCTACCATGGAAGCAGAACTTGCAGCATTAGATACAGCCACAGTTGAGGCTGATTGGCTACGTGAACTCTTGATGGACTTGCCTATTGTCGAGAAACCTATGCCGGCAATACTTATGAATTGTGACAATCAAACGGTGATAGTCAAAGTGAACAATTCTAAGGACAATATGAAGTTATCAAGACACGTTAAGAGACGTCTGAAATCTGACAGGAAAATGAGAAACTCCGGAGTAATATCAGTGGATTACATGTCAACTGATAAGAACTTGGCAGATCAGTTCACTAAGGGGCTGTCATGTAATGTGATAGACAGTGCATCAAAGGAGATGGGTATGAGACCCATATGAGCTACACCATGGTGGTAACCCAACCTATGTGATCGGAGATCCCGTGAAGTAGGATCTAGGAAGAACAAGCCATTGGATAGCATGAGAGTATCCTACTAACCCACTCCAGAAATGATGCAACACTCTCAAACCACTGCATGGCAGGCTGGCTACTGCCTTAATATATTTTGTTGGCTTTAATTAGCAAAGATGTTGCCCTGCAGAACATCTTGAAAAAATATACCTATATGAGCCCGACTGTTGTAAGGTCGCAGTCTGTGAGACTTGGGTGATCTCTATTAAGCTCATGAAGAGACCAAGGGGTACGACCTATATGCCCCACCCGCGGGGTAGGCTACAGGCAGCCAGGTACTAGTCCCGACTTTGAGTGAAACTTGTCCGCACAAAACTTGCAATTCAAGGCTTAGTCCATTGTTCAAGTTGTGGATGAATGTAGCTTGAAGCTCTAGACGAGAGTTCAACTTAACAGTCCTCGCTGAAACACTAGTATATAAACAGGAGAAACAGGCAAAATCTCTGATGGGCCTTTGAGATCTGGTGGGGGATTGTTGAAATAATGGGCCTAGCCCATAGTAATTTCAGAATTTCAAATAAATCTCAAAGGCCCATGTGGGCAAGAGGTGGAGTGGTGCAAGTCTTTAGTCTCACATTGCTAGTGGAGGGGAGGGATGACCAACTTAAATATGGAAGTTGTCTCCACTCCTCCAAGCTATGTGTGTGGGGAGAGAAGGAGAGCTCCATACGCGCGCGCTCGCTCGCCACATCACGCCTCGCCTCGCCTCGCCGGGCCGGGCGGGGCGGGGCGAAGGGTGCGGGCGCGTGGCACCTGCGTGAATGGTCCGCCGAAATCCGGCCCCTCGCCTTGCGGGGGCGCGGCTTCCTTTTGCCGTTTTATTTTTTGTTACTTGGTCTTTAAGTCAGCGAGATATATGGAATCCTAACCGGTTTAGATCACGATCGCGACATGAGAATCGTGGGCTCTCCTATATATGCGACCTACCGGCCTCTACCAAAAATAGATCTATTTGAGCTAGGGTTTTTGCCTCCTCTCGCTGCTGCGCCGCCACCGTAGTCTACTCCGTCCTGATTGTCGGCGTGCACCGACAATTGGGAGAGCAGGTCTCCGGAACCGTCGTCTTCAGCGATCCTGCACCGGGAGAGGGCGAATAAGGTTTTTGGAAGCGCTCTGCGCGACTGCTCGATCGCTTCCTCCGCTTCATCAAGTTCTTCTTCGACTCCTTCACCACGGCTCGTCTACCTCTTCGTCACTCGGGCGTCACTCGCCGTCGCGAACAACGTCAGGCTGCTGATCGTCGTCGCCTGCTGTACCCGGTAGTCGTTTAGGAGCCGGTCTTCATAAAAGAAATGTACGATCTCTTATCTCAAATTATATCTTCCATACTGGCTATTATGATCTGTTGCAGTCTGATAGCACTGGATAGTATGGTAGAATGTGTGATTCTATTTGCAATGATAGACTTGTCTAGATCTTGCGTAGATATGTCTAGTTTAATCTGCTATCTGTTCATCGTATTCATGATTTATTTCTGGATTAAATTAAAACTAAAAGTGCTTATATATCCAACACTGAGCACTGAGGGAGATCAATAGACAGATTGATTAGAACTCATAGAAGAATAATCGATAGAGGAAAAAGATGAATATGAGGAAAGTGAGGGCAATATTGCCATTAGTACCTTGGATTTTTGCAACTTCATTTTGCTATTTTTTTAACCATAAAAGACGATGGCAGCTGATCCAGTGGCAAATGAAATTGAATATGATGACTTTCAGTGGCATTCTTGCAGTTCGTGTTGCTGTGGCAAATTCGGATTCTGAGATCAAAGCAGTGGCAAATATGCAATTTGCCTTTTTTTTAAGCATTGGGGATGATGGATCTGTTCGCTTCAGCTTATAAGCTGGCTGAAAAGCTGAAACGGCTGATTTGTTGCGAGAGAAAAACACTATTTGGTGGCTGATAAGCCGGCTGAATAAGCTGAAGCGAACAGGCCCGATATTGGTCTCACTATTTTCTTTGCAATGGTTATCCTGCAGAATCGGCAAAGAAGAAAAAGAAAAAGAATAAATCAAAGTGGGTCCTGTTGTACAATTGGATATTTCTGTTCTTGTTTGATTTATTATGTCTTACGGAACATGCTGTGTATCTCCTGTAGAAAGAAGAAGGGCCCAATAAAGCAGACAGATCCTCCATCGATCCATGTTGACGAGATTTTCCCTTCATAAGTAGTTAATCTAAGCCACCCATAATAGCAGAACAGATCCATTTTTTTTTTCTTCAAGAGAGCAAGTCGCTTCATAGGTAAAGTTACATGATTCAAGTATGTCAAATATGGAAGTGGTCAGATTTGTGCAAGTGCTTAAAGTAGGTGTAGTTTACCTAGACCTTCAAAAAGGAAAGTGGTTTTACTTAGCTGATGTGGCATCCATTTATCAACTCCTTGCTGACATAGCACCTCCTGTATCTTTCTTGCCCTCGTCCCCTATGTCTCTCTGCTTTGTGTCCTCTCTTTCTATGATATGTCCGACATATGCTAATCTCAGTGGCCTGCTCGCTGGTACTTTCATCTCCCACCGAGTCATCACTGCCGCATCCCGTCTTACTGCTGCCACACCGTTCTCATTAATATTTCTCTTTTACCCCAAACTGTTTTCTTCCCCTACCCTAACCACTAACCTCCTCTTGCCAAGTAGCCTTGCCCATTATTACCAGGATGTTTCACCGGCTGAATACAAAAGCATTGATTTTTATGTATGCTCGACGAATTTACATATGCATCTAGTGCCACATGGATGTTTTAGCTATGTAAAACCACCTTTAGATACTTGGACTACTTGTATTAGTTTAGGGGATCTGAGAATGTCTGGTTTCAAGTTTCTAGACAATCTACTTGAACTGCCAGTACAAGATTAGGGACCTACGATGCAATTAACTCTTCCAGGAACCTCCTATATTGATTCCTGCAGCAAATTGTGTCACCTCTGAAAATGACTTACGAAGGAATTTTTATACAGCAACAAATAGGAAGATGTAATTGGTGTTTACATGTTTACCACATGAACTGATCAATTCAATGCTCTTCAGCAATTTGTGGAGAACAACTAGTGAGGAAAAGAGGGAACTGGAGTGGCTACCGAAGCCAATGTACAATAGTGTTCGTTGAGCAGCTGAAGTTCATAGACAGGTTTTATTATGGTAGCCTCTTCTGTCATTTCTCTGGAAGTTTCATGTGCATCTTCTCTATTGTTTCTTAGAGCTCTACTATGTTATGTTCTTGTTTGCTAGGTGAGGAATTATATGAGGAGCATTGTGAAGCCAGGAATGTTAATGATAGACTTATGCGAAACCTTGGAAAACATGGTTCGTAAACTTATCAAGGAGAATGGACTTCAAGCTGGCATTGCCTTTCCAACAGGATGCTCCTTGAATTGGTATGGTATTCTACAGTGCTTCCATGAAAAGCCAAAGCCAAAATCTCAAACAAACAGTGAACTTCTTGTGCAGCTTCCGAAAAGTTATAAGCTCTAAAAAGCTGAGTTTATATGAAAAGCCGAAAATTCATAGCTTTTGAGCTTAGAAAGCTAAAAATATTTTCTAAAAGCTATTGCAGCAGTTTTGCTCCAAAAGTTGCATCTCAAACAAAGGCCCTTAGTGCATGAGGGGGCCTAGCCCTACTCGCCCTCCATCCCTGCTTGGCGCACTGATGGAAAGTGGAACATTTGCAGGGTTGCAGCTTACTGGACACCAAATTCTGGTGATAAAACTGTATTGCAATTCGCTGACATTGTGAAGCTGGATTTTGGGACACATATAGATGGGGCATCAATTATTTGCTTTATTCTATTCTTATTCTACGGGTGTTCCTTGTACTGAATTCTACTTATTGGAATTCTAATTGCAAACAGTAACATAGTATTGTGATTCGTTCCAGGGTGCATAGTTGATTGCGCATTTACTATTGCATTCAGCCCCATGTTTGACCCATTGCTTCAAGCATCCAAAGAAGCCATGAATCCTGGAATTAAGGTAATCTTCTTCACACTTTTGTGCATTGCGTGAAGTTGTTACTATAATAAGTAACTGGATTTAGGGCATGTTTGAGCTGTAGCTTTTGGACCTTTATAAAAAGCAGCTGCTGGCTTTTTGGTTCTACAACAGTAGCTTTTAGAAGATGTGTTTAGCTTTCTGAACTTTTCAGCTGCTTTTCAGCTTTCCATATAAACTCAGCTTTTCTAGACTTCTGGAAGCTGCATGAAAAGTTCGTTGTTTGTTTGAGCTTCTGGCTTAGCTTTTCACGCTAAGAAGCTACCGGGAAGCTCAAACAAACAGGCCCTTAATCACTCAGGTATTGCAACAAAGCGATTGAAATAAAGGTTTTTTAGCATTAGCTGATAGCGTCTCGGCTTGGTGAACAAATGAGGCATTTTCTCCGATTATGTTTGCTGATGTCTGTTTTCATTTAGTCAATTACGGTCTATGCTACATTTCCACTACTGCCTGGCTGCTTCTGTCTGGTTATATAGCTGGTCCTGTTTTTCATTTTCCTTTCTGCTACTTGCTAATTCTTTTTTCATAAATGGTATTTGTCATCAGTCTAATGTAATATCATCCAGTCCTTGCTTTTCAGTTTTCAACAGTGTTCTTGTCTTTTTCTTGATTATTGCAGGAAGCTGGAATTGATGCACGCCTGTGTGATGTTGGTGCTGCGATACAAGAAGTCATGGAGTCATATGAGGTTGAAATCAGTGGGAAAGTTTTCCAAGGTATTATGTGCAGTGCAGATTTTCCCTTGATAGTGGTTAATCTACAAAACAATTTGTTATCTGACTCCTATTGCAGTATAAAGTGTGCGAAACCTCAACGGGCACAGCATTGAGCCATACCAAATCCGTGCTGGGAAGTCAGTCCCGATTGTGAAAGGTGGAGAACAAACAAAAATGGAGGGGGAATTTTATGCCATTGAAACTTTTGGATCCACAGGTATCTGATTAATATTGTATTTACTTATAACAACCAGATATTCCTTTTACTAAATGTTTGATGCCGTTGACCTTTGGACACTTCATTTGACCATTCGTCTTATTCGGAAATAAAAACTATGTATCTTTTTTTTTTGATGATTTGTTGTTTCATTAAAGGTACTTTTAGCTGACTTATAATTTTTTCATATTTGCACAAAGTTTTTGAATAACACAAATGAGTAGAGACACATTCCTTAGGCTTCAGTAAAAATTTTACTGGATCCTAAAATTTCTTGAGCGACATTGTTTGATCCAAACATGGAGTCTAGCTGGCTTGGGTTTTTTCTGAACAGAATTTATTTCAGCAAGGCATATATTCAAGTTTCTGTATAGTTTTGCATTAATACATTTCATGTGTCTGACTGTTTACAGGCAGGGGAGTTGTGAATGAGGACTTGGAATGTAGTCATTATATGAAGAACTTTGATGTTGGCCTTTGAGATTAGCAAAAGCAAAGCAACTTCTTGGGACAATCAACAACAACTTTGGAACTCTTGCCTTTTGTAGACGGTACTTGGACCGTCTTGGTGAGACCAAGTATCTCTTGGCACTAAAGAACCTATGCGAGGCTGGTATTGTTCAGGTATGCAAAAGTTCCAATTTCTATCCAGTGCTTCGATTGTAATTACGTTCAGACACAATTAATTTCTGTTTGCAACCTTATCCTCCATTGTGCGACGTAAAGGGGAGCTATGTCTCACAATATGAGCATACCATCTTACTCCGTCCAACATGTAAGGAAGTCATATCCAGAGGCGAGGACTACTGATTGCCACTTAGAACACCTCTGCTAGACATTGTCTACGCGACCAATATGCACCGATTTTGCCTTGTTTAGGTGTATGGGTGGCATCCAGGATCATGACATGTCAGAAACGGATGCACTGTCCATGTTTCTTTTTGTTTCTCTCGCTTTTCTTTTTCTTTTTTGTATGTGTTGCTCAGCTATAGATGTTACACCTTGGAGAACTGAGTTTCACAGTTAGCCTGGAACCATGAACTCAGCATTTGCTCAAAGACGAGTTCATTGCTGAGCAAATACGAGTGCATGGCTCCATGTTAAGCGGTCTTTGATAGCAACAACACGTATCAATTACTGTATGCATCGACAGCAATTAACGTAAAACAATAGACATATGCATTATGACTACTTAACTGCATTGATTATTCACAATCTTTTATATGGCTGTTGAACCTAAGTTTAGACTACAGGTGTCCAAGTCATGATTTGCGCTAGATATGTTTCACACCAAATAACAATAATACACATCTTCTCCAGTAGGTTCAGTTCTCTTCGTTGAATCTGTATACAGCATCACATGGTTTGAGTTCTCTTCGTTGAATTTTGCTATCCCTATCTTCCGAAATGAAAAACCACGAACCAGGTTGGTCTTGTTTTCTTAACAGTGAAAGGGTAGGTGCTCGCATGGCCACTGGTTGCGCCACGTGTCCCTCTGACTTTACGTTAGGGGACTCTTCCCTTTGCAGAAGTGGTTCCTCTACACTACTGCCCTCTGCAATTGGATCACTGACATGTGAAGTCGGTGACTAGTAACATACTGTAGAGCAACCCTTCCCTTGCATGAAACTGTCGGGCTATCCTAAAAGAAATTCCCTTGCATAATCCTGTCGGACTATCCTAAAAGAAAAGGACTTTTTAAGATGGGACAATTGATTAATGTTAGGGTACGGCGGACCTACCATGTGTGCTGCCCGATCTCCTACATGAGGGTTAGCCATGTTGCGTTGCTCACTTCTCCGCGAAGTTTATATTCCAAGGTTTTAAATCTAACCAATCTATTGACGTCATGTTTGGTAACCGAAATTGGCACCACAAGCTTGATAAGCTTGATAGTATGATTGAATAATTTATTTCGTCGGATTGGTTAGGTTTAAGTTTAGTTCTCGGCTTCGTAGGCTCTATTTGAATCCATCCATCTAAAATTTAACTGGCTAAAGTTTAGAGGATTTTTTAGCCAACTAAACCTTAGCAAGGAGTGTTAAAAATAAATTACCATGCTACCCTTCATTAATTGCACATTTATCTCCTCTCCCTGCAAATAAAAAAATGCATCATCCTTTTTCCCATCATCACTTTCCTCTCAACGCGGTGCTTTTCTCCTCTCACATTAATGGTGCATCTCTTCCGCTCTAGTTTCTGGTTGCGACTTGGCGAGCTCCTTCTCGTACAATATGCCACTCCTATTCCCTTCCTGGCTGCGACTCCCCTATGCTCGCACCTCTTCCCTGCTCCCCCTTCAGGCTATCGTGACGCTCATACCTCACATCCATGGGAATGGTCGGATGGAGATGTTGCCGCACGATTGAGCTGCTGCCAGCCAGGTCAAGCTATTCTCCATCCAGGTGAAGGTCCTCGTCGCCGGCTTAATCTTCCCTCCCACCAAATCGAGCCTCATGCACTCCGATTAGGAGGTCTGGCGCCACGTGTCGATCTTGAGGCGAGGCATGTCGTCTCCATCGCCGTGGGAGGCGCACACGTTCGCAGCCTCAATGACATGCCAGTGGGAGCTCTTCAGCCACCGGTACGCGGGCGTGCCACACGCCAGCGGGACGTCGTCGGCGCCGCAGGATGCCGGGGGCTGGAGCCGCCGCCACCGAGGGGCGCGACACGGGTAGCACGCGCCGGCGGGAGGTCGTCGGTCCCCGGCACCACAAGATGCCGGGGGCTGGGCTAGGGTCGCTGCCGTCGAGGGGCGCGACGCGGGCAGCACGCACCACCCGCAGAGGATGGGATGATGGGCGGGTGCTTGCCGCGAAGGAGGGTGGTTGTCGGGGTGACTGCAGCATCGTTAGAGGGGTAGGGGCGCGGGGCGGCGCTGGAGGGGAGGGGCGGTGCGTGGGGAGGCCTGGCGGCGGCGGCAGGGTGGGCTGGAGGCGGCACTAGTTTCAGGAGAGGGGGAATTGCGGGAGGGCAAGAAGGGGAATCGGGAGGGAGCGCGCAGGTGGAACGAGGGAGGTGCGTGGTCGCGGGGATTTTACAAAGATTGTGGAGAGGTAAATCTATCTTTAAACATCTTTCCCTGGGTTTAGCTAGTTAAAACCTGCTAAAGTGCTAAATTTTAGCTGGGAGTCTTTAGCTAGATTTTAGCTACCTGGATCCTTAGCTGCTAAATTTAGCCAGCTAAACTTTAGACGGTGGATCCAAACAGAACCATAGCATGATCACATTATTAAGAGAATGATTACCAAATCATGCCATTTAATTCGGTTGTAGGATCTTCATTGTCCGGATTATAATTTGCTAGTTGGGTTGATTAGTAGAAAAGTCAGCATGTGCATGCAGGTCAACTAAGCAAAGGATTCAAAACGTATGATGCTTGTGAAATGTGAATAAATAGTACTGGAGGCATTGCGTGCGGCGGGGAAGCATGTCCAGCTGCGACACGTATTTACATGTTGGAGATCACAGGTGAAGAAAGAAAAATGGGAGCCAAAGAGGGATCAGAAAAAGAAAAATCGGTTCCGTGCCGAGATTTGGAAGGTACACGTTCGGACCATTTTATCAGCTTGTCGTAGGGGAGAAAACATGCCACATAAGTCTAACTATTTGGCTCAAATCATCTCTACATGGCTAAGGTCCTGTTTACAAACTCCTAAAGTTTAATAGTGTACTAAAGTTTAGAACCCTTAAATTGCTAGTCCTAAAGTTTAGTATAGGGCTGTTTGGATGGACTACTAATCTTTAGGACCTTAGAGGGAAAATATCATTTTTACCCCACAATACTCCTCTAAACTAGCCCTGCACTGTTCATGTCATTAATGTATGCGGGGGCAATAGGGGTAAAGGGGACTTGGGACCACTTTTAGGAGAAATAGGATCTATTAGGACCCATATTTGGATGCACAAGTCCTAAAAGTGTCCTAAAAGTGAACTTCTAATCTTTAGGAGGGTGTATCCAAACATGACCTAAGGCACTAGATCCCATTTATAAAAAGTAGACTAAAAATTAGTTACACCTCAACTAAAAATTATTCCACTAGTTTTCAAAACCCACCTAATTCAACTACTGAAATACCTCAGCTCGCCTCCGACCGCCCCTATCCATTCCGCAGCCCAACAGGCTAGAATGAGCTTACAGTCTTTTTCTCCGTATCCCAGCTTGGACCTGTTCGCTTCAGCTTATTCAGCCGGCTTATCAGCCACCAAACAGTATTTTCCTCCCAAACATCCATTACTAATTTTAGTCAATTAAATTTTAATCAGCTAATTTTAGTCCAACTAAACTTTAGTTCTACTCCATCCAAACATGGCCTAAGAGCAGCTGTCCTGTATATACAAATTAGAAACTAGTGTAGGACACAGACCATATGTCGATCAATTATTGCTATCTACTCCCTCCATTCAAAATTGTAGGTCGTTTCTACTTCCTCCTTTCCAAATTTTATAGATATTATTATGCACCTAGACATACACTATATGTCTAGATGTACAATAACATCTATGAACCTAAAAAGGTAAAACGACCTACAATTTGGTATCATGTACCTATGCAGTGGATATTGATGTTGCATGTGATCTGTGAATTAATTTTGTAAATTTGATGAATATAATATGTTAATTATCTGCTGCCAGGATTTGTATTGTTTGGGTGGAAACGAGTAGATATACTTGTATAGTCGGGTTTTGTTTACTATTATACAAAATACATTTGTACAGTCGGTTCCTGATGATAACGGTACAGAGTATAGACTATTTTCTACCGTCAGCTTACGAACGGTTTTGTACCCTCTGTGGACAAATTACAACTACTGTTCCCTCTTCTACTAGTATCTTATCTTCAATCACCATGTCTACCAATCTTACAACAACTGTTCCCTCTTCTACGAGCATTCATCGATTGTTTGGAAACGTATTCCTGGACGTACTCGTCTTTTATATCGGCGCCGAAATGACAAATCACTGGCCACATTTGTACGCCAGATCACGCATTCCGTAGACCCGACTGGTCCAAGATGTACGGCCGCGTCCGGACACGTGCACATGGAGGATAAGGCAAGGGTCAGAGATTGCATGTCCCAAAAGTCAGAGGTTGAGCCAGACGTGGCAAAGGCATTCTTTGTCAAAGATGCCTGATCCGTTGCAAGTTCCCATCTACCCCCAACTGGCCTATAAATACCAAGCTCCACGCACGAATCAGAGGACAGGAGGCACAACATCTCACAAAGTTCAAGTTCAAGAACTGGTTAGCACGCAGACCCTCTCTCTCTCTTCATCATCATCATAGTACCCTGAAACTGCTGCCAATTTTTTTTAGATTTTACAGGACAGATCGGCGAAAATGAGCGGTGACAGCGGTAAGAGCTCGTGGCCGGAGGTGGTCGGGCTGTCGGGCGACGCGGCGAAGCAGAAGATCCTGGCCGACCGGCCGGACGTGCAGGTGTTTCTGGTGCCCGTTGGCTCCATGGTGACCACTGATTTCGATACCAAGCGCGTCCGCGTCTTCGTCAACACTGCCGGCTATGTTGCGGAGGTCCCCAACATCGGCTAGGGCCAATGTATGATGGACGACATTTGTGGTGATCGATCACATATGTTAGCCGCGAATAATGTTTTTATTGTGATATGTCTCGTTTGTGTAGTTGTGTAATATAATAAACCAGCAAATAATGATGTTTCTTTGTATCCAATAAAAGAAGTGGCCTTGTGCCAGACTCATTTCAACATTATATGTTGATAACAGTTTTGTGTTTGTTGAGAGGATTGCTATTTGTTTTAATTTTGACCACCTCACCAAACACACACTGAAAGTGTACTTCCTATCACACGTCTACAACGGTGTGTTAGGTTATAGGCTCTAGTGTTTGAAGCCAAATTTTGCCATGCCTTCATGTGTGACCGCTATTTTTCTTGGAGGTTAGAATTTGGTTGTCTTGGACAAGCAGAGCCAAAACTTTCTATAACACTAAAGGGCCGAATTCGTGTGGCCTAACGAGATAAGATAGATACATACATCTTCCGTTTAAATTGTAAGTCGTTTTGACTTTAATAAATATATAGATTTTTCTATTTATCTAGACATAATGTATATCTAAATATATAACAAAAGCTACGAATCTAGAAAAGTTAAAATAATCTACAATTTAATTTGATGACAGTATAACAGAAAAATAGTTTAAAAGGAAATGCTAGCTTTGGTCAATGGTCAAAGATATTGTGGATATGACCAAGGCAAAGTAGATTTAAAATGGTTGCTGACTCTTTTGGTCAGCAGCATACTAAAAGTCGTCACCATGATAGAATATCACGATGATTACAAGGAGAGATTTCCCACGATTCGCTTCGTTACTTGTCGAGTACTCATGTTGCTGGCTTGCTGTGCAAGAGATCACATCGACACTCCTCGGCCGTAATAACGAGGCAGCCAGCGCCACCGGTGGAAAAAGGACCTTCCATCTTCAATAAAAATCTTGATTGTTTTTGACTTGGGACTAAACAAGCTTAATCTCGGGTCTAAATTTTGTAGTCTATGGAGACAATCCCTCCGAGAGCTTTAGTCCTGGTTGGTATTAAAGTTCCCCCACGAGTTACTACAAAAGGATTGCATCCCCTACTCAGTCAGATGTGTTGTATAGGTGAGATGGTAAGGAAGCTATGCGCGATGCTTGAGGTCATGGGTTCGAATCCCACGCACCACACACGCGCATATTTCGTGCGAAAAATCGCCGTTACGCGCACGTGGGGAGCCTCTTAAAATTGAGCCGATTCCGATGAGCTAGCTTTGTTTCAAGTGAATTCAAAGTTAGTTACTAATAAATCATAGCCACGGGAGTCAGCCCCGCGTCGCTCCTAGGCAACATGGGCCCCGCGCCACCACCCACCGCACCTCCCTCCCCCCTTCTCTCGCCTCGTCGCCGCTGGAAGCACTACTAAAAAATGATTTGTAGGAGTGCCCTATTTTTTCTCTAGAGGCGGGTGAAATTACCACCCGCACCTACAAAAGAAGCGGGGCTACTGTAGCAACCGACCCGTGGGTGACCCGCTCCCAGAAATCACCATTTTTAGGGGCAGATCACCCTATCACCCGCCGATGAAAATGGAAATCATTTCTAGGTGCGGGTGATGGCATCACCGGCTCCCGAAAACGATTTCCAGGGGCAACTGATGACATGGCCCGCCCCTAGAAATGGTACTGTGAAAATAAATTGATAACTTTTTCATACAACCTCAATGAAGATAAACTTTGTATCAAAATTGTATAGGTGAACGAGGCCTAAAACTTTGTAGTTCAAATTTTTTTTATTTGAGATTGTTTATTACTCCAAAATGTTATTCTAAGTTCTCTAGCTTTGAAATCTAAAACTTTTGAAGTTTCAAATGACTTCGGCTATACATAACCTCTACATCAAACTTGTAGAGCTCGATGAGATTTAAATGTTGAAGTTTACAAGTTTTTAATTTAATATTATTTAATAATCAAAATATCATTATAAGTTCTCTAGTTTTGAAATCTAAATTTTTTGAATTTTCAAATGATTTCAGCTATAGAAAGAATCTACATCAAAATTATAGAGCTCTATATGAAAGTTGTAACATTCAATAAAGTTTAAATGGATATAAGTATATATAAATAAATGAGTATATGCGTGAGTATATATTAATGTATAAGTATATGTGTGAGTTCATGTGAATGAGTTTGATAGATGTATTTTTTGAATACAAACTTTTTTATGTCATCTTGGATGAATACAAACTTTATATTAAAATTGTAGAGCTCAACGAAACATAAAACCTTATAGTTGACAACTTTTTTATTTGAAATCGTTTAATAGTTCAAAAGGTCATTCTAACATTTCTAATTTTGAAATCTTGAATTTTAAAATTTTTCAAATGACCTCGGATGCAAACAAGATCTATATCAAAGTGGTAGTGCTTAAGGAGATGTAAAATTTTGAAGTTTACAAGTTTTTCATTTGAGATCATTTAGTGGTCACAAACATACAAGTTATTCATTTGATGTTAAGGATGAGAAGGATTAAGTTTAATGGTTGTATTTTTTTTAATACAAACTTTTGCATTCGATCTCGGATGAATACAAACTTTATATCAAAATTATAGAGTTTGATGAGATTTTATACTTTGTAGTTGACAACTTTTTTATTTAAAACCGTTTGGTGATCCAAAAATATGTTATAAGTTTACAAATAAACACATCTCCGGCCACCTGATCAATCCACAACTTCCAAACCAAGCATTCATATTGGCTCACACTTTCCCTCTCAACCTTATCTCGTCCCAGTCCCATTGCCACCATCGTCCTCCCTCCCTCCCTCTCTCGTGTTGCAACCGAGGCACAGCAGCGGCGGCCCAGCCTATCAAGGATGATCTCCATTGGCAGGAGACGGCACATGGGGCCGGGGGCGGCGTCTGGCGGTGGCCCGAGCTCCCAAGGGCGGCCTCCAACGGCGCGCGGGGTGGCCTCCGATAACAGGGCGGGGCGGCCTCCAGCGGCGGCGGCCTCCCCAACCTTCCCGGCTGGAGGCGACACACGGGGGTGGGGGCGGCCTCCACGACCGGAGGTGGTGCACGGGACCGGTGGCCAGCAGCTCCGGCGGCGCACGGGGCTGGGGACGGCCTCCACGACCGAAGGCGGTGCACGGGACCGGCGGCCAGCAGCTCCGGCGGCGTGCGGCTCCCCGGCAGGGGCGCGGCTAATCAGTGGTGCGTAGCTCCCGGCGGGGTCACGACAGCCGGTAGGGGTGCAGTGCCCACGGCACGATGGGGTGGCCTCCAGCGAACGCGGTGGCGGCACGTGGCTCCCCTCGGGCGCACGGAGCTGCTGGCAACTTTTTTTTTAATCGATTACTAGGGGCGGGTGATGGGCCCCTGGAAATGGTTTGTAGGGGGAGGCCTGTTACCTGCTTCCGCCAACTGCTATTTGTAGTTGCGAAAAAAGGAGCGGGTAGCGCACCCGCTCTGAAATGCTATTTCAACTGCCCCTGGAAACCCTTTTTTTGTAGTGAAGCCCGCACGGGCGTGAGGATGATGGTGAGGCCTCCCCCATCGCAGTTATATGCGAATCGCGAGCCTCCTCGGATCCTGCTCGCGTCATCCCCCGGTGCAGCCCGCGACGTCTTGTGGCAGTCTGCTGGCAACCGGATGGCCCGAGGCTCGTCCGATTTGGTGTCTCCTTCACTGAATCCGGTGTCTCCCCAGGCTGATCTGGTTCGCTGCAATGATGGCGGCGGCCTGATAGGCGTTCAGGATTTGGTGGCTACGACGTGCAAGATGGCGATCGCCGGGGCTTGGTGACGGCAGTCGTGATGATGCACAACATTGGCGCTAGGTGGATCGTGGGGCGCAGTGATGGTGCTCACCTGGCTGTGGTTGCTGTGCTCCTCTGGTGTGGGGGCCTCTTCGCTCCTCTAGTGTGAGGGCCTCTTCGTAGGTGTCCCTGGTGCCAATGGGCGGCAATGATTCATGGAATGGAGGCCTACGGGTGCAGCAACAGTGGCCGTGCGCACTAGCTCTTGGCCGTGTGCTGCGGCTCCTGAAGTGCTGGCGGCCTGAGGTAGCATATCCTTTCATCTTCGCGGCAGTTTGGTAATTTTGGTCGCATCGGTGGCACCTTAGCGAGTCTTACGATGGCGGCGGTGCATGGTATGAGACGTGCATCGTCATCTTTGAAGGTAGTGTTGTGGTGCGTGTGCAGAGATGGCAGCACGGAGATGCTCAAGCCTAAGTTGGTAGAGGCATGGTATGGGACGCTCCTCATCAACAGAAGGTTATGATGTGACAAGGATGGTGTGTTGCTATGGCAGCGCAGTGGCTTGCGTTGGTCCTAGTGGTGTTAGTGTGGTATCGGACGCACTTCGTCGATGAGGGCTGCAATGGTTGTTGTGCTGCGATGGAGGCATAGCCGTTTGTGTTCATCGATCATGCTTGGGTGACTTTGGGGCAGCATCTGGGCAAAAGCCATTGTTCGTTGAGCCAACAGACTAATGACGGCGATGCCAGGCGTTTGTCATGGCTGCTCCCCCCGTGTCTTGGGTTCTTCTTGGTAAAAACCTTATCCGTGTAGGATGAGCGGCGTCGACGCCGATGGCGTTGTGCCCTCCTTTGGACGCGTCATTTTCGAAGTTCTCGGGTCTTCTCTGCTCCGTGTTAGCCGTGGAAATTGGTTTTGTCAATCCAGTGGTTCGTGGTCATAGCCTTAATTAGCGACCTGATGAAGAAGTCTGATAGAAGTACCTCTCATTGTTCGGAATTGGCCAAGCTCTGATGGTACTCTTATCTTAAAGATGGATCATCAGGAATCGACTTTACAAAGCAATCCATGAAGGATGACTACTTGAACTGCAATTTGGAGGGATTCTTTTCTTTTTTTAGCTACATGTCTCTTACGTATGCTAGCGTTATGCTAGCGTTGTAGTAGTGACCTTTTGTAATAATTGTGATCTGATGCATCCTGGATGTTTAAAGCCCATGAGAGAATATTAGGGTTGTATAATACTTGGATTCATACTCAATAGACATAATCAGTGTATACATATAGGCCACAAGGGGAGCCACTAGGGGCAAGCCCATGGGCCGTATATCTACTGTCTAACACACCCCCACAGTCGGAGGTGGGAGCACCGCGAACATTAAGACTGGACCTAAACTCTGTGAACACTGATGTCGGAAGTCCCTTGGTGAAGATGTCAGCATACTGCGAAGAGGTAGGGACATGCAGCACACGGACTTCTCCAAGAGCGACTCGCTCACGAACAAAGTGAAGATCAATCTCGACATGTTTGGTACGCTGGTGCTGGACTGGATTGGTGGAGAGATAAACAGCACTGATGTTGTCACAATAGACGATGGTAGCTCTGCGGAGAGGACAGCGAAGCTCACCAAGTAACTGACGCAGCCAACAAGCCTCGGCGACACCATTCGCCACACCACGGTACTCAGCCTCTGCACTCGAACGGGATACTGTTGCCTGACGCTTGGCAGACCATGAAATGAGATTGTCGCCAAGGAACACAGCAAACCCAGAGGTAGAACGGCGAGTGTCTGGACATCCTGCCCAGTCAGCATCAGAGTATACTGTAAGAGTGTCTGGTGCACTGCGAGAGAGGTGAAGGCCAAGGTCCTGACTGCCCTGCAAGTATCTGAGAATGCGCTTCATAGCAGCAAGATGTGGTTCTCTGGGGTCATGCATGAACAAGCACACTTGCTGCACTGCAAAGGCAATATCTGGATGAGTAAAGGTGAGGTACTGCAAGGCTCCGGCAATACTGCGGTAGTCTGTAGCATCTGTCACAGGTGTTCCATCAGCCGACAATTTGGAGTGAGTCTCCACGGGAGTACTGCAAGGCTTGCAGTCACGCATGCCCGCCCTGTCCAGAATATCCAAAAGATACTGACGCTGGGAGAGGAACAGGCAATCACCTCGGCGCTCAACTGAAATGCCCAAGAAGTGATGCAACAGACCCATGTCAGTCATAGAGAATTCCTGGCAGAGAGCTGAAATAATCCACTGAAGAAAACCTGACGATGAAGCTGTGAGCACAATATCATCAACATAAAGCAGGAGATAAGCCACTTCACTGCCTCGATAGTATGTGAATAAGGAGGCATCTGACTTCGACTCAACAAACCCAATCGAAGTGAGAAAAGTGGCAAACCGAGTGCGCCAAGCACGAGGAGCTTGCTTCAGCCCATAGAGTGACCGGTTGAGACGACAGACATGATTCGGATGTGACGAATCAACAAACCCCGAAGGCTGAGAGCAGTACACTGTCTCTGTAAGATGACCATGGAGGAAGGCATTCTTCACATCAAGCTGGTGCATAGGCCACGAGCGAGAGAGAGCCAGGCTGAGAACCACACGGACCGTAGCAGGCTTCACAACAGGGCTAAATGTCTCATCATAATCAACGCCAGGTCGCTGAGTGAAACCGCGCAAAACCCATCGAGCCTTATAGCGATCAAGTGTGCCATCTGTCAAGAACTTGTGCCGAAAAACCCATTTGCCAGTAACAATGTTGACTCCCGGAGGTCGAGGCACTAACGACCAGGTGTCATTAGCCTTGAGAGCGTCGAACTCAGACTGCATGGCCGCGCGCCAGTTCGGATCAACAAGTGCAAACCGAACGGATTGTGGTAGCGGAGAAAGAGCAGCAGCACTGAGGTTGAGACGATCGACTGGTTGCACGAAGCCGGACTTGCCTCGAGTGCGCATGCTGTGCTCGTTAGCTACTGGCGTGATGACGAGTGGCGCTGTGGAGGCAGTACGCCGGGTGCCGCTGGCAGCAACCTGCGGCGCAGGGGCAGCGGTACCAGGCGGAGCGCCGGTGCTACTGGCAGCGACCTGGGGCGACGGATCCCCAGGGGCAGTAGCACCGGGGCTAGCCGGGGCGACGTGGGCGCCGTTGGAGGCGCCGGGAGTGCCAGGGGCGCTACCGGCAGTAGCCTGGGATGGTGTGTCCGTAGGGGCAGCAGCGCCGGGGGCAGCATTAGCGACGGTCGGGGTACCTGCAGCAGCGACACTAGGCCCAATGGGCAAAGTGACAGTGTCCTCATCGCTCAAAAAGGTTAGGGTGGTAGGATCAATAGGAGATGTAGACATGTTGGCGAATGGAAAGGAGGACTCATCAAAGATAACATGTCTAGACACAATGATCCTATTTGAGTGAAGATCAAGACACCTATAACCTTTATGATCCTCGGAATAGCCGAGAAAGACACAAAGAGTGGAGCGAGGTGAGAACTTGTTTGCAGCAATGGAAGACAAGTTAGGATAACAGGCACATCCAAACACACGGAGATGATCGTAGGATGGAGGGGTGCCATGGAGCGCTAGGTAAGGTGTGCGGCCAGCTAAGGTTTTTGTGGGGTGACGGTTGAGAAGATATGTGGAGGTATGGAGAGCGTCAACCCAGTAAACAGGGGGTAAGCTAGCCTGAAAAAGAAGAGAACGAATAATATTATTAATCGTTCGAAGAATGCGCTCGGCACGACCGTTTTGTTGGGATGTGTAGGGGCACGACATGCGAAGGGTGGCGCCATGGGTGAGGAGGAACGTGCGGGCCGAGGAGTTGTCAAACTCGCGGCCGTTGTCGCACTGGACGGCCTTAACGGAGGCGCCAAACTGAGTGCGTGCAAAGGCAAAAAAACGGGACAGCAGCTCAAACGTTTCAGATTTGAGACGTAAAGGAAATGTCCAAGCATAATGAGTGCAATCATCTAGAATAACAAGATAATATTTATATCCCGAGGCACTCAAAACAGGAGATGTCCAAAGATCACAATGAATGAGATCAAAAGGTTTGGACGCACGACTGGATGACAAGCTAAATGGGAGCCGTACATGACGACCTAATTGACAAGCATGACATAAAGGGTCAGTCGTGCACTTATTACATGAAATGACATTGGAGCTAATAAGCTTGGACAAAGCATCAGACCCTAGGTGACCTAGACGGCGATGCCATAGGGCGGACGTGGATGTAGTGGCGGCGAGGGCAGTGGTGCTGGTGGCAGGTGCAACAAAGAAAGGGTAGAGGTCACCCGAACTGTTACATCTGGCGATCACGCTCCGTGTTTGAAGATCCTTCATAGAAAGACCGAACGGATCAAACTCAATTGAACAATTGTTATCAATGGTAAAGCGGCGAACGGAAATTAGATTCTTAATAATGCCAGGAGCAACAAGAACATTAGAAAGAACTAGTGACCGACGCGGTGTAACAAAAGAGGAGGATCCGACGGAAGTAACGGGGAAGGACGCACCGTTACCGACAATAATTGATGAAGGATGAGAGGATGAGGGATAGGAGGAGGTGAGTATACCAGCGTTGTTTGCCATGTGAGAGCCGGCGCCCGAGTCGATGTACCACTCGTTAGAAGGAGAGGGCACGTTCAGCGACATGGTGCTGAAATTGTCGATGAGGGAGCCTTGATTCCACGATCCACCAGCCATGGGAGTCCATGGCGCCTGCTGCTGCTGCTGTGCCATGGGTGAAGAGGGCACACCCCCATAGCCGAAGCCGGGTGGTACACTTGGCGCGCCCTGCTGCAGCATGTAGGGCACCTGCTGCGGCGCGTAGACGGGCTGCTGCTGGGCGTGGAAGGCGGCCGGCGGCTGTTGTTGACGATGCATGGCGCCGCCGGGGCCGTAGGGGTACGGCCAGAACTGAACCGTGCCACCCCACGAGTTGGGGATGGGGTTCATCGGCGGTGGAGGCCCAGGCCGAGGTCCGCCCCCAGAGCCACCCGCACCGGCGCTAGGGCCGCCGGGGCCGCCGTTGGATCCGCCGTTGTTGCCGCCGCCGTTGCCGTTGTTCTTGTTCTTGCCGCGGCGGCGGTTGTTGTTGCGCTGCCCGGCGTTGCCGCCACCGGATGGGGCGCGCCCCTGGCCACCGCCCGACTGCCCACCGGAGGGGTGCTGCGGGGCGCCACTGCCGGACGTGTAGAGGGCAGCAGGGGGAGGCGGATCATCGGCGGCCGCGTCCTGGAGATCGACCTCCTCGAGGAGAAGAAGGTTCCGCGCCTCGTTGAAGGTGGGGAAGGGGCGCTAGAGCTTCAGATGCGACATCATATGGCGGAAAGTGCCATTGAGGCCGCGGATCAGCGTCATCACCAGCGTCCGATCGCTGACGGGATCGCCGAACTCAGCGAGGGCGCTCGCCATCGTCTCCAACCGACGACAATAGTCGGTGATGTTGAGGGCGCCCTGCTTGAAGTTGCGGAACTCGGCGGAGAGGAGGAGGGCGCGTGATTCACGCTGCCCTAGGAACTCGTCGTCGAGGGCGAGCCACGCGACGCGAGCGGAGGGCTCCTTGAGCATGACCTGCTGCTGCAGATCGGCGTTGATGGTGACGTAGATCCACGACAGCACGGTGCAGTCCATCTGCGCCCATGCGGATCGCGTGGGGTGGGCGGCATCGGACAGGACGTGATCGGTCAGCGCGTACTTGCCGAGGACGACGAGGAAAACCTTGCGCCATCGATCATAGTTGTTGGAGACGCGATCGAGGGTGATGGGGATCAACACCTTGATGTTGACGACGGCGAGAGCCTGTGCATGGACCGCGGCATGCTTGGCCTCGAGCGCATCGAGGGCAGCCTCGCGATCGGCCGTGGCCTTGGCGGCGACCGCGGCGGCGGCGGCGGCGCGCTGCGCGCGCTCCTCCTCGGAGAGCACGTCGTCATCGGCCATGGGTAGGGGTAGGGTAGGGAGAGGGGAGCCGGCGAGGGACTCTCGGCGACGGCGCGGCGGGCACCGGCGAGAGGCGCTGCAGCGGCGGCTCTAGCGGAAGCGGGATCGAGAACCGACCCGTGATACCATGAGAGAATATTAGGGTTGTATAATACTTGGATTCATACTCAATAGACATAATCAGTGTATACATATAGGCCACAAGGGGAGCCACTAGGGGCAAGCCCATGGGCCGTATATCTACTGTCTAACAGCCCGGATTTTCATCCATTATGTAAAAAATAAAGCCCAAAATTATATAAACTGTCACACGACGTATGGTTATCCCGGTTGTCAGAGTCACAAGCTTGTCGCTTGTCGTATGTACATGGTCGCGAATTGCTTTCTATATCTACTTTGAGATTATATGGACATGCGTCTCATTGTCGATGCCGAAAGAATATTTGGCTCCTACGTTGAGTAGCTGGTGCAAATCTCACTCAACTCTAGACTAATGACCAAAACAATACACTAAAAGTCTAAACTAGCACCAATCAAGATCTGCTAATTGTCTTAATCTCTTTATAAGCACTTTGGTAGATGGAGTGTGTATTTGATCCCAAACTCAACACAATTCAAATGGCCGACTAATAGGGTATTTATAGCACCAATACGAAGAACTAGTCATTACATAGCCGTTACTTAAAAATCTTATTTTACTGTAGACACAGGATGATACGCAGATACGGTGATCCTATTGTTGACACTGTATATGTGACGGTGAGGAATATTAAATACGACGGTGAAAAATCTTCGTTGTTTTGCTCTCTTACTGTTGACACAGGATGATACTTTGACCTTGCTGTTGACACCTTACATAGAGGAGGCAAAACTCATCATGGAATCATCCGGTGAAGGCTAATGTTGATGCAGGACAATTCGGTGTGAATAATAACTTGTAGTAAGATAGCGGTGATATATGATGGTGAAGAATTTTTACTGTTTACTTCATTTCTCTGCGTGTCTTCGTCATGACTTTTCCTTCTGTGATGTCTTAAGTCTGTACACATCCTCTTGACCTTGTTTGTTTACTTCATTTCTCTGCGTGTCTTTGTCATGACTTTTTCTTCTATGATGTCTTAGGTCTCGGTACACATCCTCTTGACCTTGTTTGAGGTGTTTGATCACCCAATTTCATCACCTTGCATGCGACTAAAACGATATGTACTCGCAAACGTTGTTAGACTTAAAAAAAGTTAGTGTTGACACACAATCACCAAAATTACTAATGGGCTATGCTAGATTTATTTTCCTTACAAATAGTTGGGTGGGCATATTCTACTACAAGGAACTTAAAAAACCTATGCTAACCAAGTTACGCTCCATTTTATTTCATTTGTACATTTGAATTTTATATAGGTTTATATTTGTATTATTCACGTAGCCTTTTTGTTTTAGAAGTAATTCAACCCCTAGGACAGTGCTTGGGTAGGGCCCTCCTGTTCCAAACGTATTTTTAGCTCCAACTAGCTCGTTAATGATATAATCTATACCTATTTTGGTGGAATCACTAGGCTAACTCTTATACTAACGTATCATCTGGTCCACAATCTCACTTTATTACATCATGGACCTAGATAATTACTTTAAAGGTTGATGGACCTAAATGAAATATCAGGTATAGTTTAAGGGCCCGAAGTGAAACTCACTCAAAATATAATTAGAAAAGATGTCCTTTGATAGGGAATTTGAAAGTTCCTTTCGATGCAAGTAGCTTCGATTCTTGAATCCTAGACACATCTTTCCATGGAACATGTGCATTTTTTTTCAGACGGATTCGTTATGGAGCGAAAAAACTCTCATACACTCATTTCCATGCCACACTCAGTTATGACCACTTAATTAGACGGACAGTTACAGTCCAATTCTTAAGATTGCATACAAGAAAAGGAGCAGATTACAAGGACTCTGGCTACTGTTTCACAGTATTTCGCTCCACCTGTGGCATCCGAATCCGAGGGAATTATTTGGATTCCGTTCCAGGAAACTCAGCAGTTCAAAGTCGCAACTCATAAGATACCCTGCTCATGGTTTTTAAAAAAATGATTCTACATACCTGTTCGCAACCACTTCAGCAATATCAATTTGGTATAAGAGTTTGGAGGCAGACACATGCTTATTAGAAAGAAACACTGGATCCATTTCTATTTACAGGACAGGTGAGTTTGGGATTTTAACAACGGGACACATGGCAAGCGCAAATAGGTAGTTTTCACTCCCCATAAATTACAGGCGCTATAGTCTGCACCGACTCACGCAGCCAGCTGCAACTGAGATAAGATTACTGTATTGTCACACTCAGATGCACCTATTTTCTTGCGCTGTCTGTTACACTACACTGCAGGACGACGCATCGGAGATCCCGAGATCTTTCACTGCCGGTGGCCCTCCGGGAGGGCAACCACCCTATAGAATGGCACCGCTCTTTGCGGCAGAGACCCGTCCTCCTCATCATCATCAAACTCCAGAATATAACTGTCAAAAGAAAAGAAATGGTCACAGAATTGTTTCAGGCAAAGATGATATTATTGTTGCTTATTTAATATTAATCAAAAGGGTAAAATCAGAAGTTGAGTTGCAAACCTAAAACCTCTACATGAGCACACATATTTCATTTATTTCGTTTTAGGTATTGCTGTTTATGTTATACTGTCAGAGAAGTTCAGTGACATCTTAACGATAGTATGCAAGACAGAAGAGGATAAACTGGAAAATTTCTAAAGATTGGCTGCATGCATCCCTAAACAATATATATTTGAGAATGGAGTAACTAGACCTGATGATGTTCTTTGCAGAAATTATTTAGGCCCCGTTTGGATCCCTTCATTTTGATGGAATTGGAATCTACTTAATGGAGTAGGCTAATTTATGTTGGAATGTGGCATTCCACAACTTTCCAAAGTTTAGATATAAGTCTATCTTAAATTCATGAGGTGGGAGATGGAAATTGATTCTATAGATTATGGTTATTAGAATGGAATTCAATGCTTATAGCACGCTCTTGGACTCGCTTATCTATAGTAGAAGTGTAGCATATAAGTATCTCTCCCATATCACCAACTATAATATACAACTATATTCCACATACAATGATATTAGCTTAATTAATTTGTGTCTAAATTATGATTATTAGAATGGAATTCAATTCCAATGATCCAAACGGGACCTTATAGAAAAATAAACTGGAAAATTGGTACTAGTTTTTTATGACCCTAGATGGAAATTTCAGCAAAATTTAACCACTCCAGACTCCGGTGATACTCTGCAATAAAAATCAGCTAGCCCTACTCCATATAGAATTGTTTGAATCAAATGCCATGACCACAAAATTTTGAGAGCAGACTGCAATTTCCAAAGGTACAGGCATTAACCAAACAGATGTAGAACCATATGAAACAGAACCAAGAACAAATGGTAAACATTGGATTAGGATGCGAGGTTTTAAATGGGCGGACAACTTACTCATCAGACTTCCTCTGGATTTGTTGCAGCGCAGTTTCACATCAACATGATGACAAAAAGACAAGAGCATTAATGACTAAGCAAGCCAACAAAAAAATAAATTAAGAATCCAGAGATGGATTCAACTAAATCAACAAATGCCCAGCAATTACTTGTGCAATAACCATGTTAACGGAACATGACTGTACAATGCATATAAGCAGATCAATTTATATACGGCAACATTTATGGCCACTGTGTTTCATGGAACAATATTTCTTGCATAATACTCCCTCCGTTTCAAGATGTAGGTCGTTTTGACTTTTCTAGATACATGTGTTTTGCTATGTATCTAGACAAAACCTAGATACATATGTAGGCAAAACCAGGGGCAATTGTGCAATGTTGAAAACATTATTATGACTCAAATTATCCATGGTGTTTATGTGCATTTTGAAATGTTACCTTACGATGGGAAGCTACAGTAGCTCTGTATAATGCTGTTGTGCCAGGATAAACCGCTAAGACTTGTCGACCATGCCCAAAATCTGGAGCACTGGAAGGATCCCCCTTCTTTGGAAATGGAATAATGCAAGACATAGGTAACTTGTACTTCCTGAAACGCGTTGAAAAAGGGCACCATCAGTTTGAGTCAAACCGTGTAAGGTCAATGAATACCCAAAGTTTGGTTAATTTCAAAATACCATTTGATTTACGCTGAACTTCATAAACATTGAAAAGGGCACCAACAATATTTTATTGATTTATTCAAACCTTTACCCAGAATTTTCTTAATTCCAAAATAACATTTGTTTAAAATAATTTAAAAAATGTACAGATGCGTGTCTATAAAAGATGTCCAGCATAAAAAATTGTATCCTGTAAAAATCAATGTCGCGGTTCTGTGAGATGTAGAGGAAAGATGCCAGCTGTCCGGAGATCCAATCGTTGGGGCTGGCTTGGTTGACATTGAAAACCATCGCACTAAAGCTTTTACCTCCAGATTTGGTAAAATGTCATTGGTCTACCCTCCAGGTTTGACATTAACCATATTACAAAATAGTTTAATGCTTCAATATCATTGCAATGCAAAACCAATGTCTAACTAAACCAATGGTTCCATTTATATAAAATAGGTGTTTTCATCAACATAAAGAAATAACAAATTTGATATAGTAGGTGATATTGAAGGCTTCCATGAGACAACTCAGAGTTCAAGGAATTGATCAATAACAACTCCAAGTTCAAACTTGATCACTCCAGAGATAATTTTATTAATTTCATATGCTACAAGGAAGTGCAAAAAGGAAAGATAGTTAGGAACTTAAACCTCTCGTACTTTTGGGTGCTCTCTTCGTCGTCACCTGGCTCCTCGTCAAGTACTTCATACCTGCACATCCATTAAGAGTAAATAAGTGAAACTTTGTAACATAGTACAGGTTGATGGTCACATATAAGGTACAGGCACACTAATAACACAATGCTGCATGTGTCCAGCAGCAGCCTTCACATGCAATTTGCACTTTTGCAGAAACATGATATAAATTTCATTGAACTTCTACATGCCAAGCCAATAAGAGATTATCATTACCTCATCTCTAGATGTTTTTTTTAATCAAATGTCTCATCTCTAGATGATAAAAAATAGTCAGATTTCTTTTTTCTTTATTTACGTGGATTTTTTTTTGTGCTGCATTCAGTGCTGGAGATGTCATCCCCATAACTCTCTTCGTTTTTGCAGGGCTCTTTTTAGCAAAACAATGGATAACTCAAAATTTTATATTTGTTCATTAATAATGCCTTACCTACCCAGGGATCTTGTAAGAAAGGTTCATGATATCATGTTATGGGCTTTAGATTGGTTGGAGAAGAGGAAGGGCGGGGCGGCCTTGTACTGAACACGGCAAGAGAGCAACAGCCAGTTGGTAAAGGGAGATCCCTTCTATCTGCTTGCCTTCCAAAGGGTCTATTTATACAGGAGACTCAACTTGACGGCTAAGGTACTTGTATTGTAATCATGATCTTTCCTAATTTACATGAGATGGACTTCCTAAAAATGACTTAACTTGATGGGAAAGCGGCAGCGACATCCCCACCTGGCGCTACATAAATAGTACTGTACAAGCGGGTGACCAGCACCCACGCACAGTACCATCTGGGCCACAACACATCACAACTCCAGTTTTAAGTAACAGTCCAGGCAATAGTTTGTTATTAACACTACCTCCATTCAACAGGTTAATTTTTCCTCCAGACTAAACTTTTATATCACAAACAAATGCTTGCACTACAAATGGAAAGTTATAAAATAGATGCATACTCTTTTGTTTCCTTATCGAAATGTATGACCTTCACCACAAACCACTCATCTTTTTCATCATCTGACTTCACCCTAGCTGCAACCTGAAATGACACAGCATGAATGTTACTACTAAATAATTAAATGAACATACATAAATCATGCATGTGCCCAACAAGGGGGAAGAGCAAAGCTATGCACAAGCAATGTCATTGATAGAGTGCAAAAACTGAGTTACCAAACTCGGTCATCGTCCTAAGTTATGGTATTTATAACTAGTTTCAACTTTTATGACTGATGTGTAGTCTGATTGATTGTATAAATGTCAATTGAATTATGAGGAGAATTTATAACAGAATAATATACATAACAAACTTTAATATCTGTGGACATTGATGCACCTAACAATAAGTTTGCTTTACTATTTAACAAGTTTACAATTTATAATTATGTAAGTGAAATTGGACAGTTTTTTAGTTTCTTTAGAATCAATCTACTCTATTACCACGCTTTTAAGCATGAAGAAACATGCTAAAACTGAACATGCTTGCACTAGCATGTTTTGCGACATAAATATCACAAAAAAATTCATAAGAACTGAACATTATCCACACTAGAAGGAATTAATGTTGAGTTGAATACTTGTATAAAAAACAACAAAGCCTTATATAGTGAAGTATTTTTCTTATAGTATACTAACGACTTAGTTTCCTACAACACAAATTTTGTGTCCGCCAAGTTATTTAAGTCAGCATTCTAAACATATAATAATAATAATAATAATAATAATAATAATAATAATAATAAGTTTTTGTTTGAAAAATTGGATGTAATACAACAAAACTTGATTGATCGAAACATGGGTTTTGATCCATTAAAGATCTGATCGCAAAGATGGATTGCATTTGCAAATTTGTATGATCAATCTACTACTTGCTCATAACCAGAAATTTACGGAGCAGATTTAACATATTGCTTTTTTTTGTAAGATAAACTGAGCCTAGCAAACAGAGTTGCTAAAATTTGATCCAAGTCTAAGAATCATAGGGTTTGATAATTCTAGGAAAGCCATAAAAAATCTGTTTTATATTACCAATGAAGATCCCAGTAAAGGTCAGTGATTAAGAAACTGTTTCTAGAAAAGAAGAAAATACTTACAAGAATGGAATTTTTTTAAAAAAAAAAGTGAACCCATCCAGGTACCAGGAGCAAGACTGGTTACTTTTTCCTTGTATTTCAAAACTAACAAAAAGTTTATGAAACAATACTTGAAAGATATCAGAACAAGTAAGAGCACTCAAGTCCAATTTTAGGATCATATAAAAAAATAAGAGTCAAATAAGAACTACTCCCTTCATTTCAAATTGTAGGTCGTTTTAGCTTTTCTAGGTTCATAGATATCATTATGCATCTAGACATACACTATATATAGGTGCATAGCAAACATTATGCATCTAGAAAAGCCAAAACAACCTACAATTTAGGACGGAGGGAGTATAAACAAGTTATAGCAGAAATAAATGAAAACTTATGCAGTTCGTTAAAAAGAAAAGGAAAGTCAAGCATTTACGTGTAAGCCAATTGGAAGGATTGATGGATCTCCCATTTTCAAACCAACGACAAATCACATAATACCATGCTAATATATAAGTTTTGTGCACTTCAGAAGTCCAAAATTCTGCCATTCTAACAATATCCAAATTCAAACACCTGAACAGCCTGGTTGCCATCACTGATGTTTTGAGGGAGGACAGCTGCAAAATTGGTACCTTTAACAAAGTGCAGAAAGTCCTATAGTACTAGTTCAGGATACAGGAAAGTTCCTGTCTTTTCTTACATGGAAGGTAGAAGCTTTGCCATTTATGCACCATGCACTGATGAATATATGAAATACAAGGACTAACTGAGGTTTCTAAATACAGCTGAAGTTGAGACCTGCTCTCCTTTCAGGTTTGCAGCCTGGTCAAGTTGGTTCCTCACAGCAGAAAATCGTGCAGTATCTGTATCAGACTTGATCCTCTTCTTTTTCTGATCACCAACTTCTGCAATGTAGAAAGAAAATATGGTACTGCATTTTCTGAACTAAAAACCATGATCTTAGCTTGCAAAATCTTACTTCTAATACTCACCCATCTTTTTCCTCTGTGCAGTTGAAGCTCCAGATTGCAACAAGCCATCTAATAATCCAATCAAAGCAGTTGAGGCACTGCAAGAAGACATCATTGTGAAATTTTTCCACTGCTGCACTTCGCATTCTTCGAATAATTAAAATTTGCATGCAGCAATAGCAAAAATAAAAACACAGAGAGTGACAGTCCAATGTGTGGAGCTATATGAGTCTTCCAGACATTCAAACAAAATGTTAGACTTACTGCGTTGAAATAATTACTTTGGTCAAATCTTTTTTTTTATAAAACTATACAGCGAGGGAGACCCCCACTGTGGTAAGATATATTAAAAATAAAGGAAAAATACTGTACACGGACAAGAGTCCAAAGGGCACCATAGCGCCCAAAAAGAAAAAGCCATCAGGAAGGCCTCTAAGAAAGCTAAGAGCTAGGGCTAAGTCTGTACATTGTTGACCCAGTTAAGAAAGGTCTGTTTTTTGTTATCCTTGATTCTGTGACCTTAGCCTCATCTATAAAATTGGACATACAGTCTTGGACTGCTTGTCTTTTTCCTTCAAAGATGAGATTATTCCTTTGCTTCCAAATGTGCCAAGTGGCTATTATGAATACCTTGCTGATTATTCCTTTGCTTCCAAATAGTTTGAAAGACAAAAAAATCCTTGCTGATTTATCATAATATTAGTCCATCCAGACAACAAGAGGCTAGCACATCATAATTTTACCTGATTTCACTCTCAGAGAGCTCCTTCGCACGTGCATATAAACCACGGAGCTTAAGCAAAAATGAATCAACTGCTTTATCAACCGTCTCTGGAGCTATAAAACAAAGCAAAGTTGAGCAATGTTAATGTTTGTCCTTACAAATAGTATAACAGCTTGTAAGTGATACTAACCAGTAGCCACATCAACTAGTAATGAAAAGGAATAGGCCAAGAAAACAGAAACTAATATGTTTCATTGCTGTACAAATGACAAATAACTTTGCTATAGTTTTGATAACCAGCTGAAATCTTATATTTGGATTACACTAGTTTAGCTGCACAGTTAAAAACGAGTTCTGTAGACAACCAGTTTGAAGCATTGTTATAGCTTTGGCCCGACAATACCAGCTTTTACTGGAATCATATGTATTTGGATCAGTATGGTTTAACAGGACTTCTATCATGGTTTGCAGGCCAACAGAGTAGACCTCACAAGGCACGGCACACACAAAGCTCCAACCAAATGCAAGTTCTTTCAAAACTTACCTTTGCTGTTATGCAATATATACAACGATCTAATGACAGACAAGAACTGTGGTGTTCCAATTTATTCCATATGCAAATGTCATTTCTCTGAACTTTCTACGACTAATCCAACCAACATAATGGTGTTCCCAACCGAAATGTTTACATGACAACTATTAATTGAACCAAAGTAAAAGACCATTTGAACTATGAGGTTAATGTTTCACATCAACATTGTGTTCTGACTATCAACATATCCAGCCATCATAAAAGTAGCAAATTTTGAACTCAACAAGCTCAGGCAAATACAAGCATTTCATCGAGATTCTGCAAAATAAAAAAGATCCAACAACCTCTAGTACAGATAATGATCTTCATGTGTGAACCCAAAAAAACTCAGGGAATCTTTTGGCGGGTAAAAAAGGTAATTCGTAATACGCTAAACAGACCTACAGGAATAAAGAAACCAAATAGGTGGCTTTTCCCTCTGCACATGGATAGGTTAAGTGTAGGGTTCAGAGCTCTCTTACAGGAACAAATCTTCCTGTGCATGTTGTTGATCTCCGTGATGACAATCTCCTGCTCTTTCTGCAGCTGATCCAGATCGCTGAACTTCTCTAGCAGAACCCCCAGTTCCCCTCCCCCTGCCGGCGGCATCTCCTCCTATTCTCCTTTGACTAAGAACTTAACCAGAACTCAATAGGAAAGCTGGGGCAGATCCACTGGTACAGCTTTGGGAACTCTATGGGAGATGGTGGTTGGTTTTCTGGGTAGTGGTTTTTAGGTGCACACTTTAAACAAGGTTATTTAGATGTGAATAAATGAATAGTACGTTTCCAGATGGCAGGATCAGGTGCGGCCAGGTTTCCATTGTTGGTTATAGGAGCAACGCATCAATTTATAGAAGATCAATTATGCTTTGCAGTACCAATATTTTAGTTTAACAACTTACCATTATAATCGTTCTTGGATACTAGAGGATTAAGTAAACTAACAGAATCAATGACTTCCTGTACTATTTATATTCCATTACAACAAAATTATTAGAATTTTTTAACAATAGGCCAAGGTATCATATGAAATTAGAAGCTTTCTCAAAACAATAGATCAGTATTTGCCAATTAAAAATCTTCACCTGCTGCACCACTAATAAGCAGGTAAGATCAAACTAAACAATGCCCAGATCTTTTCCATAGCAGCTTTTGCCACACGCCCACACCACACCACACCACACCACACCACACCACAAAAGTCTACAGACTTCAATCACAACCTATCCTAAGACGTAACGTAAATCAGAGGCCAGCATTAAAGTTATGCCCAGGCTTGACCTTCTAGCGCCAACAAACAACTGGAAACACACAACTTTGTTCTTTTCTTAAATGAATACCTATTGTTTTCAGAAAAGGTTCAAAGCACTTATTTTACATCAATTTAGTCACAGAACTACATATCAGGAAGACATGCTGAACATTTAAAGATAACTTCACAACCAGCATAAGTATCATTTGACATATATCACGACACATAGAACACCTGACCTTACTCAGTCACCACGCACATGCAACCACAAGTTCACTTTCTTTTTTGCAAGGAGCGACTACAAGTACTCAGAAGTGAAACTAGCAGGTCATGTGGCATAATAATCAGGCTCCTAATGCCTGGTTTGGAGGAAAGTAGACGGAAAAAAGATAACATAAAGAAAAACAGGAAGGTTCAAAAATATGGCATCACATTTTATATTCTCACACAACAGAAAGTATACACCCACTTCAGCAGCATATCTCTCAGTGTTTGTTAGGTTCATCGCCTGTTATTGTAGTGTTTTCTACGATAAGGCCAAAGTTGAAGGTCACAAAATGGGCGTGAATTCAAGCTCACAAACCAGCAATGATTTTGAGCTAAAACAGGAAACAATTATTAACACCCCCACTTACCCCCACACGCAAAAAAAAATAGTATGCATTGACCAACAATCCTTTTGTTACATATTGGGATTTCTTAGAAACTGCCAACATAGGATTATTAACTCTGTCTTTATCTGCCTTCCTTTCTCAATAAAGATAGTTGCCTGATTTAATTAACACAAAATGGGATGTTCTAATGATTCCTAATCCACCATTCATCACCCTCCAAAAAAACATTCTGCCGACCTCCATGGCACATTAATTTAGTTCAATGGCAGGCGTGGATAAAGACTAGCATCTCCTTCATTTTGCAATAGGAACCATTTGCATTTATGTTTTGACACATGGCTCGCACCTTGAATTGTGAGCCCAATCACACATGACATTTCAATTAACAAAAGGACAAAAATAAGAACTGGATGTCTAACACCTAAAGCCAAAAGACAAAAGACAGACTTAGAGCTTTCTCCAGTGAGGACAGCCACCGTTACAGCCATGCACAAACCTACGATTTCAAACAACAAGCAGTAAAGAAGCTAAACACATGCCAGCACTCATAGATGCATACATTCCAGCGGGGGAAAAAAAAGCATTCCATCATTCCAGTGGACATTCCAGCAGCCAGATGCAGCACGAGCCGGAAATCCTTCTCAACCGCCCTAAACTGACAATAAAGCAAACCCATTCGCTCACAACTAATTAGCCTACGAATCCAAGCAGCGGACCAATCGACCAATGAGAAAGTCAGCGCCGAGAGGTGGAACAGGAAGCAATAAGTGGGGCGGTGGGGTAGGAAGCAGCAGCTGAAGAGAGTATCTTACTTGCAAGGACCTTCTTGTGCATCTTATTGATCTCGGCCACCACTTCGTCCTGGTCCTTCTTCAGCTGGTCCAGCTCCTTGGCCTTCTCCAGCAGGCTGGCGATGTCCGCCCCGCCGCCGCCCCCGCCTCCCCCGACCGACGACGACATCCCCGGCCGCGCCTCCGCCCAATCCCGCTAAGGATCCAACTCGGGAGCGTGGGGGATCGATTCGAGTGGGCGCCGTGCAGCTCGGGGGTCCGGCGGACGCGTGCAGCTGCCGGCTGCGGCAGGCCGCAGGGGAGAGGGAGGAGAGAATCGGGGAGGGTGGTGCGTCTCTGCAGGGGGTGGTTAATGCGGGTGCGCGAAGCGGAAGCCGAAGCCGATGGTTGCCGGTTTCGGCATCCTTGGGCGGCAGACGGTCTAAACGCAGCTGCTCTGGGATGAGTCCGGGAGCGTCCGCAGGAGTTGGAAGCGTTTCAGCCGTCTGGGCAATTCGTTTTCGTGCCACGTGCTGGGAAGAATCGGTGCTTCCATATGAACACTCGGGGGTGAACGATGGAACTTCCATTTCAAACGCAGTTTATGTTTTTTTTTGGTAGATTTTCGGAAAAGTTGCTTTCGACAATGTATAAACAGGTGGTAACAATTTGAAAATGATTATAATTGATGGCGCACGAGAAATGTAAATGTGCATTTCTACCATGTTTAGCTGGTGATGTTGATTTTTTATAAGGTATGTTTTATATATTTATATTAAAGCACAATTAAAATCATTCCTAAAAAAATTGTAGGATTTAAGGTAGTCCAAATCAGACACGTACAACACAAACAACGCCACGTAGTGCCTAATAGTAACACGTGTTGAGATGGAGGACAAGTGGTAACACGCGTCGAGATAAAAGGGACACGCTTATACGCACTCTATGTGTCGTAGGACAGAAAAAGGATCTCTTGCAACATAGAGCAAAGGTTGAAGTGGGCATAAAACTTTGAGGTGGTGTTTGGATATAGGAAAATGGGAAATGTGATAGAGCTTTTTCCTTTGTTTGGTTGAAAGGCTTGGATAAGAGGGTAATTTTAGGTGTGGGCAAGTGGTAGAGGCAGAGTTACACATAAGGAATTTTCCTTCATCTTCCATCTCCATTCATTCTTCTACTTTTTCTTCTTATTTTCCTTTCTTCTCCTCGTCTTTCTCCTTTGTTTCCAATGGAGTCGCTGAGTGGGGTAGGATATTAGTTAGGGACTTAATTACGATTTTGCAATGTTTTCCCTCATCGGCTCTGTATTTATTTTTCGAAGAGTATTATAGTCCTTGAAAGTTACTTCCCTATCTTGGATATCATGGGCGTTGGAGATAGGCAACATATCAGGTGCAAACCAACCAACCCGTGGAAACTTGGAAACTAACAATCAGGGACACACGATGCGAATCCAACGGATGGGGCGAGAGGTGGGCTGATTTTGCGATTAAGCCCCCCCCCACCTCCCGGATTTTTTTTCAGAAAAACTCCCTAACGGCGTCCCGGTCACCTCCACCCTCCGCGATTTTGCGCCGCATCCTCCGTCACCCCAGCCCTCCGCCGCACCTTGCCCTCCGACGCCTGAGACCTCCGCCGCCCCTTGCCCGCCGCCGCGCCTTGCGCTCTGCCGCCCCTTGCGCTCTGCCACCCCTTGCGCTCCGCCGCCGCCCCTTGCCCGCCGTCACCCCTTGCGCTCGGCCGCCCCTTGCCCGCCGCCGCCCCTTGCCCTCCGGTGCCTGAGACCTCCGCCGCCCCTTGCGCTCCGCCGCCTGAGACCTCCGCCGCCCCTTGCCCGCCGCCAGCCTGCTGAGGGCGGCGCCGCCCCTTGCCCTCCGCCGGCTTGCTGAGGGCGCTGCAGCCCCTTGCCCTCTGCTGCCTGGTGAGGTCTCCTCCACCCCTGGTGTTCTGTAAACATGATTCAAATTGTTCCATTCTGGAATGGTGACTGAAAATTGGTCAGTGAACTGTCAAACGTTGAGGATAAATAAAGCAAAACACCTGGTGGTCTCAATGCAGGTTGTCATTTTTATCGTGACAAACGTACGGTTTCGGTGTGATTTTACAGTTAATGGATCAGAAGACTTGTGTTTTTCCTGCTGTGTTCTGAACTGTTTCCATGTACATCCTCTGCTTTACATTGAAATCAGGAAATGGAATGATCCCTCTAGAGGACATCAGTCACTAATGTATCCAAAGCATAACTTATGTTTTCGTAGCTGGTATTCTCTTATATGTTTATATACAAGGCAACATATCAAATTGTGTAAACATGATTCAAATTGTTCCATTCTGGAATGGTGACTGAAAATTGGTTAGGTTTGTCTCCATTGACTGCCATGCTGTTGCAAGGTGCATTGGCGGGAGCACACTGGCAAGAGCAAGGTTGCATTGTTCTGAAGATGTGCCATCCTGAGGTGCATTGGCGAGAGCAAGGTTGCATTGTTCTGAAGATGTGCCCATCCCGAGGTGCATTGGCGAGAGCAAGGTTGCATTGTTCTGAAGATGTGTATTGGCGAGAGCAACTGAACAGGAGGATTACTTCATTCTCAAGATGTGTGCTGTCATGAGATGCATGGAAGCATGTGTGCTGTAAATCGGGTTGTGCCTCGTGTTCCGTAAACCTTGCAGGTGGTAGCAAGTTGGGCAAGTTGTGATTGTATAGGACACATCAAAGACTATAGAAATTGTATAGATGGCAAATTGTATTCTAATTTGTGCTATCACTGGAATGAACAGAAATTTGCACAAATTGTACTCTAGTTTCTCAATTTGGGCTCTATTGGAATATATAATATTGTTAAGTATGATATATCTGTTCTGAGAGCATTCAATCTGGTGTATATAATATTGTTAAGTGCTCTTTCCTCAGTATTGTTGTACCATCTTTTACCATTATGCTGGTCAAGCAATTTTTCATTGATTTGATAATTCTTTAAAAACCTGACATACGATACAGCTGATTTGGGCCATTTCTCTGTCAAATCAATACAGGTTAACCCCTTCCCTCTCTCTGTTCATTATCTGACACAGTCAGTTTCACCACTCTTTTTTCTCCTTCGTTTTTGGGTTCCAGATAGCAGCTGAATGATGTCACTAGTACATTGTAGAATCACAAGCAAGTACATAGGATAATGTAACACTTTAAATTGGCACATAAATGATGTCACTAGTAAACAAAGTGATTACACAAACTTGAAATATCATCCAACAATATTGTTTGGGCACGTGCGTGCATCATGATCCCCTACTTGCTTACATTTTCCACACTTCCGTTTACTTTTACCCTTGCTTGCAGTCTTCATCTCCTTACTCTTCTTAATTCGTTTGCATCTCCCTTTCGACTTGATATCATTTGGTGGATGTATATCGACTTGATTTGGAATTTTACTACCAAGGAAAGATTCATACTCATCCTGTTTATTAACTCTCGTAGCAGGCATGATCATTTGGAGAGGTTCCACTAGGTTGGATAAACTAGAAAATAAAAAATCCATCCCTTGTTTAGAGTTCTTGGCCATTTGGATAAGATCTTCAAACTGGTTGCGTGAATCTGAAATCTTTTTTCGCATTGACACCTCCATAAGATCTTCAGGCTTTTCATCTAGCAGGTTACCTTCTTCATCAAAGAATAGACCCCTGTAAAATTGAATATCTGACCAGTACTATTGTACAAAACACCCATAGAAAAAATGATACAATACAAACCTTTTACATCTTTTCTCCCATCTCTTCATAATATAAATAGATGGTATCTCACTTTGATTCTCAGCTCTAAGCACTTGTACGATATGACGACACGGGATGCCATAGGACTCATAAAATTTACAGGAACACCTACCAAACATGTCTGACTTGTTGAACTGAACCAATCGCTCATTTCCAGATATACTGCTGATGGTGACAATTTTTATATCTTCACACTCTGTAATGCCTTGAATAATGCAATGGTCTCTTGCAACTACGATTTGTTCTTGAAATTTACTAAAAACTTCATGTGTATATATCACACTACATTGCTTCTCCATGGCCCATGGTGTCATCAATTTAGGAGTCCTGTGAAGACTTGCATTGTCGGTCTTTAACTCCTCTTGGCGCTGGCACTCCAAAGCTGTGTCAAACCTCAGCCAAAACTCAACAAAGGTCAATTTTCGATGAATGAAACGGTTAAAAAAAGAATTTGCACTCTCCGATTGTGACGTAGTCCTAAGGATTCCTGCTAGAGGTATATCCATAAAGTATGCCGGAATCCATGATTGACGCATGGCAAACTTTGTGGAAAACCAATCATTTCCCATGAGGTCAAAATCAGTTATGATAGAATTCCATTGTGACTCAAAATCATCTGCAGTCTCAGAGCCCCAAACACATGTGTGTAATCTATCCCAGAACTGTTCATCCTCTCTTATAGAGGGCCCAATCTTCTCAGGAACCTTTTCCATGATATGCCACATGCAAAGTCTGTGAGTTGTATCCGGTAGAATATTAGCAATAGCAGCCTTCATGCTCGCATCTTCATCTGTTATGATTAGATGAGGTGCTACTCCACGCATAGCCTTAAGAAAGGTGTTAAACAACCACTCATATGACTCGATCTTTTCATTTGCCAAGAATGCTGCCCCTAGGAACACACTTTGCAAGTGATGATTGACTCCAGTTAATGGCACAAAAATCATGTTATACTAGTTAGTGGTGTAGGTTGAATCTACACAAACCACATCACCAAAAACACTATAGTTTTCTTGCATAAGGCATCTGCCCAAAACACACGAACAAGTCGTCCTTGTTCATCCACCATAAAGTCATAAAAGAAGGCAGGATTTACTTCCTTCTTTCGCTCAAGTTGTGCCACAAACATTTGTGCATCTGCATCCTTGATTTTGCTCCTGAGGTCACGGTAATAGTTTTGCAAATCCCTTAGCGTGCACCCAACATTTTGAAACCCACCCTCACTGACATGGAGAAGTCTATATGCCTGTGAGGTGCCAATGCTAGCCTTATGACAATTGAACAAAGTACTCTTTGCCCTCTCACTAATATTACGGTTGGATCTTAGCAAATGCCTCTTATCTGGTGAGACAAAACCATGGCTGTGCTCCTCAACCATTGAAACTATCCGATACTTCTTGTCACTGCTGAGCTTGACAACAATATGTGCCTCACAACCACATCTGGTTTCCATCACATTATGCGTCTTTCTCTTTTTTCCGGAATCGTCAATAACATTTTTTACGTTCTCCTTTCTATACCCTTCCCTTGAACAATAATACCGCTTGAATAATATTTCATCATTTTGCTTCTTATGCTGACCAACACGAACAAAGAAACTAGCTTCATGTGCATACGATTTATAAAATTTCTCCACATCTGTAAGTGTATCAAACATCATTCCAACCACAGGCTTCAAATGATCCATGGCGGCGGCCTCAAAACTTGTTCCTGTAAGTCTCGCGACGGCGGGATCAACGGCGACGGCTTCAGAGATGGCATCATTCCCTGTCCTAGGCGGCTGCAGCTCTTGTTGCCGTTGGCTATCGCCGTTGTTCAGCATCATCGCGCCGTCCGGATATGTTCTCTGGCAATCTGATTAACAAAAGTTGCAATCAAACAGGAAGGAAATTGGGCCACGAAAATGAAAACGAAAATCAAATGTCACGAAGAAGGAACTCACACACACGAGGAGAACAGTGTGCAGACGTATAATTGGTGTGCTGCCGTAGAATTGGTGTGCAGACGTATAATATCAAATACGAGCTAGTAAAGCCCCATCACAACAGCATCAACCCGATCATTGCTTCATATCCAATCATGTGGCGATCCAGCTAGCTAGTTATTCCACGGAAGCACTCTGATTTCAGAGCTTGAGATCCTCCTCCGACGTAACACAGATATCACAGCTTGAGATCCTCCTCCGATCTCCTAGCCTCCTAGGCCAGCCACGAACCCACTCTGCGCGTGGCTGGGGCTAGTCACCGGCGCCGGACGAAGGTACGTGATCGCTGGCAGCGGTCGCTCGTCGAAACAACCGCCTGGCAGCACTCGCGAAGGGAACGAAGGCGTCGAGGAACAGGCCTAGCGCACGTACTGGCGGCAGAACCGGCACATGTCCTGGCGGCGGAAGAGATCTGGCGCACGCTTAGGGAGTTTTTCTGAAAAAAATCCGGGAGGTGGGGGGGCTTAATCACAAAATCAGCCCACCTCTCGCCCCATCCGTTGGATTCGCATCGTGTGTCCCTGATTGTTAGTTTCCAAGTTTCCACGGGTTGGTTGGTTTGCACCTGATATGTTGCCTTGGAGATAAGGGGATACACTTGATGGGATCCCACATCCCCGGCAACCAATAGACGGTGAAGCAAGGCTTCGATTTGCTTGCCGACGAGTGACCATAGATGGTAGAGAATGGGAACTAATTGGATCTGAGGCGGGATCAGGTACATCCAGCTAATTGAGAGGATAATTCCCTGTTTGATATCAGAAAAGTTACTCATTCCTTTCCTGGTCCTTAAGAATTTTCCGTTCTCTATTGGACACCGGGTATAACTTTGGCTCCTTATACGACACTCTGTTACATTTTCCATCCGATCACTGTTAAATGCCATGTCAAAAGATAATTTTACCCCTCTGGAAGAATATGGGCCCCACCACAGCCATCCTTCTCCTTCCTCTCCTCCTCTTCTCTCCCACTGCCTACCACGCCACCATGCCTCCCCAGCCGTGCGGGTTGGCCGCGCCACCCCGATCGCTGTAAGCGACCACGCGTGCCGGCCGCACCTCCAGGACCGGCCGCGCCCTTCCCTGCCGGTCTATTCCGGCCGCAATGGCCATTCCCACCCCTCCCCACGCGTGGGCGAGTGGGCTGCGGATGAGCTGGCGTCGATGCCGGAGCAGCGAAGGCGGAGGGCGGCGCGGCGGGGGAGGGAGTGGAGCTCGACGAGCACGCCCTCCTCCCCGCGCCGCCTCGGCCAGCCTCCACCGCACCTCCACTAGCACCCCGTCACCGTCCCCACTGCCGCCGCTCCCGCTCGAGTTCCCGCCGCGCCCGCGGGCAGCCACCGTTCGCCGACGGGAGATCGAGACGCCAGAGAGGAGGGTGGCTGTGGTGGGGCCCACTGGCGAGGGTGGCTGTGGTGGGGCCCACATTCTTCCATAAGGGCAAAATCATCTTTTCACAGGGCATTTAACGGCGATCGGATGGAAAATCTAACAGAGTGTCATATAAGGAACCAAAGTTATACCCGGTGTCAAATAGGGAACGAAAAAATTTTGAGGGCTCAGAAAAGAACAAGTAAATTTTCTAGTGTCAAATAGGGAATTGTCTAGTCTATTTCATTCAAGCTCACTATAGTTCCTTGTGAGTCAATGACACGACATCGGTGAGTGTTGGGGATAGATCCCCAGTACCCGCAAGGAATAAAGACAACGGACTCCTACTAGGATTACAGCCTTTGTAATCCTACTAGGACTCGTATCATGTAATCCTACTAGTACTCCTCCTTGTAACCAACTAGTAATCCTACCCCCTGAGTATACAAAGGAGGGCAGGGATACCTAGATCGGCAGCTCAAAACCATAATCAATATCTAACAATCATGCTACACAACACCCAAACGCAAGGCACAATATACAACACCCCAAACAGGACGTAGGGTATTACGCTATTCTGGCGGCGTGAACCTGTATAAATCCGTGTCTTGTGTCCTCGCTTTTACCTTCGAGTTTCAGGTCCGACGATCCCCCACCAACCAATCTACTACCTTGGGATACCCCTCGGTAGGTTGCCGGGTATAAAATACCGACATCTAGCATGTCAGGTAGGGGTAATCGTCGAGATCATCGAGCGAGCTTGAAGGACATCATCATAAAGATCAATCTACTCAACACAGCATAATTGTTGTTATGTGTCGACGATCACAACTCGCCGACTCGATGAAATTCTTCGTTAGTACAAGATCGACTTGAGGTGAAATCAATTTCATGTTACCGTTAAAGGTTGTACACCGCCGAGTCCGAAGCGGAGAGAAGCAATTCAGCTGCCATTGTCCACATCAAGATCAAGGTGTTGGCATTGGACCAGAATCCTAGTAGGAATTGGTTTCGGTACTCGAGTCCGAAGCTTAGGGGCTGTTTGGATACCAGAGGCTAAAGTTTAGCCCTGTCATGTTCGGATGCTAATTAGGAAGACTAAACATGAGCTAATTATAAAACTAATTCCAGAACTCCTAAGCTAATTCGCGAGATGAATCTATTAAGCCTAATTAATCTATCATTAGCAAATGGTTACCGTAGCACCACATTATCAAATCATGGACTAATTAGGCTTAATAGATGCATCTCACGAATTAGTCTCATCTGTGTAATTAATTTTGTAATTAGACTATGTTTAATACTCCTAATTAGTACCTAAATATCCGATGTGACAGGACTAAAGTTTAGCCTCTGGAGCCAAACACCCCCTTACTCGATCTCGTAGAGTTTCCTAGCTAATCATGCACAAAAGCTGGCCCGCTGCACGCTGTTGTTCATCGAACGGATGCCAGGAATCCCAGAACGATGTTTCAACAGCATGCACATGGATCAGTGCAAGGGACAGAAGCAATCAGGAGGGCTGCTGTTCTGTCCGCACAAACCAGGGCCTTGTTTAGTTCACCCTCAAATTCCAACTTTGGCACTATGCAAAAAGAAGATTCCCCATCATATTAAACGTGCGGTACATGCATGGAGTACTAAATGTAGATGGAATTAAAAATTAATTGCACAATTTTGGTGTACTTTGCGAGACGAATCTTTTGAGCCTAATTAGTTAATATTTAGACAATAATTCACAAATAAAAATGAAATGCTACAGTGTTGCTACAGTAATTTTGGCACCCCAAAGTTGGGCAACTAAACAAGGCCCAATTTCGTGAACTTGTGCTACGCGCACATAACCAAGCTGCCAAACTTGTAGTATCTCCTTGCTACAAGTAGCAAGCCCGTGATCTATAACTACTTCGACTCAGCATAGCGCTCGCCAACAAGCTAGCGACAACCTCGACTACATCGATATCCGGCCACATCGACTCACCAGCGACTACTTCAACTACTCATCTCGACTAAAAACTAGTTGGGGCAGGCTTCATACCATCGACAATTAGTCGGAATCGACTCCGACTAGTTGGTTCATCAACAATCAACACGGCTTCATCGACAATCGTCCATGAATCAAGTTAAGTCACCTTTTTAATTATTTTTCGGCTTGTTTTCCGCATGCAGGGCAACGCGACGACTACCTATCTATGTGCGCCTCTGGATGGTAATTATCCTCCAGAGCTACACTTTGCCAACTATTCCTAGGCATGTTGACCGATAGCCACGGACTTGGTACACCGAATTACGGAGGCTACGTCCACGGGTTTGGTGCACTGAGTTTTTGAGGCACCGCCACGGGGTTTGTTATATTGTATTTTGGAGGCAATAGCCACTGATTTGATGCACTGAATACAGGAATCTCACAATGGCTACACTCTAAGGAGGCACAAATCCTATGAGCACAAAATCAACTCGTTGGAAGGCAGAAAACTCTTATGCGATTGCAGTTTTTTTTGTCGCAATGTCGACTACTTATTTTTGTTGTCTTCTCTTAGCGGTCACCAATCTCCTCGAGCAGAACACGCCTTAATTCGTGATAGCCTCGGATCTTTTGTCAAGCCTAAATGCTAAGATGCGAGACACAAAGATCTACGTAGTAGCAGTGCCAATATGTGTAGACGAGACACAAAGATCTCACACACGCTATGGCTAAACAGGGACTGAGAGCCAAAACATAATAGGCTAACTACTCGCGAGAAATATGGCCAAAACAAGAGCATGACACACAACATTTACATTATATTCATCACTACTTAAATTTCAGTAGTTCCAAATTCTACAAATATGCCACATTATGTATGCATTTCTATTTTCAGGTCAAGCTTCGACGATGACTCTCCAGGACGCTCAGCGTACCTCCAATGGCACCGCTAGCTAAGCTCGGGGGCTAAGCGCCAATTACTACTCAGAATATCTCCAATGGCTCAGCTATCTTCCAAGCTCGGGGGCTATAGCGCCAATTACTACTCAAAATACCTGCGGTAGCTCCGTTTGCTCTCAAACTCGGGGGCTAAGTGCTAATAACTACTCGACATGGCTCCTATGGCTCACTTGGCGCATAAGCTCGGGGGCTAGATGTTGCAAAACTACTCGGATGATGACTTGTGTGAAGACTAAAGACCCTCAGATTGATTAATTAATCATTCCAAGGCTCAGGGGTTGATAAGCTACACCCAACAATTGATTTTTTTTCAAGGGCAAAGAAAGAAGATTCAATATTTTATTGACCCTCAGCTTGATTCTTCGATTCAACCTAAGGCTCGAAGGCTACTCCATATGGAGTGCAACTTCCGCCACCCTCCATATCACATTCCAAAGATGAAGATTACAAAATCAAGATGATCAAGGGCTTGAGCACACCATAGCCTCATCGAAACTTTGAAGATTCAGCCAGACAAGTACTCAAATAGCACCAAAACTACTCAGCGAGGATCTAAAAAATACTCGAAGACTGTTGCATTCGACTATGAAGCGCTCGGGGACTTGTCGGGGATAGATCCCACCTGCAAGGAAGGAAGAAGACGGACTCTTACTAGGATTCCTTTATAATCCTACTAGGACTCATACTATGTAATGCTACTAGGACTCCTCCTTGTAACCGACTAGTAATCCCGCCCCCTGAGTATATAAAGGAGGGCAAGGGTACCTAGATCAGTAGCTCAGAACCATCATCAATAGCCAATGATTAGGCTACACAACATCCAAGCGCAGGGCGCAATATACAACACCCCAAACAGGATGTAGGGTATTATGCTAGTCTGGCGGCCCGAACCTGTATAAATCCGTGTCTTGTGTTCTCGCTTTTACCTTCGAGTTCAAGGTCCAATGATCTCCCACAACCAATCTACTACCTCGGGATACCCCTTGGTAGGTTGCCGGGTATAAAACACCGACAGTGAGGTCAATGAGGATGAGGAAGCCATATATAAATAGGGTCATTGGCGCCATCTCTCATAGACACACACCAAGGAAGTTAAGCTAGTTTAGTTCGAGAGTTAGAGTCGTGTCGAGCTTAGCCTTGGATTCCGGAGTCATCTTTAGGAGTTTCAATATAAGCTTTTGTAACTTCTACTTTCCTCTTGTAAGACTTTTAGTTACCAATAAAGCATTATCTTCTATCTTGAGTCATTTATATTTTAGTACTACCTTGCTCTAGTACTAAATATGTAGTTTAGAGTATAGTGGTTAGAATACAATCCTGAGTGCTTTTATCATAGTCCTTTGTTTACCGGTATCTTGTTGTACCAAGTCTCGGTAGATTGCTTGCTCTCTGGATCTAGGAGTGAGTATTAGGGTATTCCTATAAGCACAATGCTTAGAGTTATAGCCTGGCTTGAATTACACCTAGCCCCACAGATTGCTTGTGGTAGCCGGCAAGTGGTGATAGCACTATCCAGCCTATGTAATCAACCATGTGACAGTGGTTAGTTATCTTAGGCAACCCTTAAGAGAGGTGTATGTGATGGCTCCCTTCTCATCCCTTTCCTTAGCTGAAGTATGCATCTCCCACATGTACAAAGGTCGCTAGGATAGTGATGAGGATCTCCCAAGCTTCTCACATTCTTCTACTATAGTTGCTACTCCGAATGATCAAGACAATATTCCCAATGCATACAAAGGACCAATAACATGAGCACATGCATAGGAAATACAAAATAAGGTGAATCTGTTCCTTAGTAATGTATATATTTTTTATGAGGATAGTATACTACCTAATGCATGTAGTTTGCTTGTTCTCAGGTTTGAAGGACTAGTATCATTGGAGGTCAAGACTAAGGAATAAAACAAGAGGATTGTTGAAATGAAGTTGTGCCTAACAACACAATCATCTGATGATGGAATCATGAGGGAGGAGAGGGAGGACGGTTCTAGCACTAGAGGGAAAGTTCAAAGGACATGGGAGATGTCCTATTGTGGTTCTGCATGGATTCAAGCCGAGTCAATCATGAAGATAAAAGATAGAAGAGGCTTAATTCAGTTCGGACTTGGTTTGGACCCACCAGATAGACACAGAGTAAAAATAGCATAACTCCTCCATATGAAGTCGGATTGGGGTGAGTAAATACTCGTTGGAAAGCTTATTTCATAAAATTTCCAACGGATCCAGCCATGCTATCATATTCTTTCTGAGGCGGACGGAATCATCAAACCAAGGCATCGGTTGTAACTTAGGTTTTTTGTTTTGTAACATAGTCGAGTCCAAGTCGGTCCAAAACTATTGTAGGGTTATATATAATCATGTACACAACCTAAGAGGTCAGACCATGTTTATTATACATCAAAACTTGCAGCATATGCTCTTGTTCTCATCTAGGAGTTTAGCCTCTTGCAAACCAATAACTAGATAGGGAATTTGGAGTTCCTGCCATTAGATTGTTCGTGCTTTTCCGCTGGGAATTGAGGGGGCAATTTAATTCACTTCTGTGTGGTTGAGTGGATTGCTTATCAATCGTGTGGTTTTGCGAATTCGAGGTGAAAGGTGTGTTGCACGGGCAGCGTGTTACTCACCCAATTCGTCGGATTTTACGGCATATCCAGATTCTACTATGAGAAGGTCGGGCACCCTGTATCAGATAGACTCTAGGATAGACTGTCTCTTGGTTTATATTTCTACCACTATCACTATGCTTTAGAGATGATCGAAGAACGTAGAAGTATTAAGGAATTTATCTCGGTCTCGTTGTCCTCTCGACTAGCTACACCATGTTTATCTTTTGAGAAAATTTAGAATGGTTGGAAAAATGTGAGCCATCCATCCCGAGAAATCTAACAATGCAAACAAAGAAAGTACCTAAAGAGAGGTACCAAGGACTACCAAATTGGTGGGACCAAGTATAAAAAATAGTCCTTAAATTTAATTTTTAATTGTTTTTCCAGATCAAATGGTGAACAAAATCATAGACAAAAGTAGCAATAAATACAAGTGGGTACTTTTAAACCACTAAAAAAAGGAGCTCCAATCTTTTACCTTTAAAGTTCTCATGTGTCATGGTTATCACTCCTATCTATCGTTACCCCGGCTGAGTTGTAGCTCGTTAAGTTGTGGTATGTTCGAGGATTTATTTTGTCAACGCAGTCAGCACTAGTGTTTCCCTGTGGAAAAAATGTAAATACAATATTCTGAAAATATTTCCGGGTGAAATGCTATAATGGTGATTTTGTACGCTTGTAGAATTAATCTTGAATTAATTTTAGGAGTATAAGAAATACCAACAGCATCACGGCCACAAAATAAAATATTAAAGCTATTTTTACAAGTAGATCTAATAGGGGTGGGTCCATGCTCCTCCCTACAACTAGTGACCTTGCTGGAGGGAAGGGGGACCAAGCTAGTAATGCTCGAGAACTAAGCGGCAAGAGGAGGCAGGCAAGCAAGAAGGAAATTACAGGTGGCTTTGATTGTGTACAGGAGTTTGGCGACCTTAGGAATATGCCCACTTGTGTTCCTTCCTATCCATGTATGAATGAACTCATTTTGTCCCAAGTAAACACAAGGAAATATTTAATAGAGAACGTATGTTGCTTGAAACTCATACCAACATATTCTCTATGAAATTCCATACTTTTATATAATGTTAAAATATGTAAACTTTCAAAACTTTTTGTGTCAATTCATATAAATAGGTCAAACTTAAGTCGGCATTTACTTCTCACCCCTCAACTCAAACTTGGTACTAATTTCAATTGTGCACTAATCATAATACATGAGTGAGTTGAATTTCAACTAGCCCTTATTTAGATTTTTGGGTGAAGTTTAAACTTGAATCTAGTTTGAATTTAAAATGAAAATTTATATAAATAAAATTTATTTTGAAAATCTTATTCTAATATGGGCTTAAACCCACCTAAACTCCAGCCCAACTTAACCCACTAACCCAACTCTTCTGGATCATATTGCAGAAATGCCCCAACTTACCTGCACTGCTCTCCTCTCTTGCACGCTCGACGACACCACAGGCCATCCTCACCTCAACACAACGCTCGCACAAGGCACCCAACCCCTGCTCCCCTCGCTCAAACGCTTGATAGCACCCGTATGATGAGGTGGTGGCCTTTCGCGCCTCCTCAGCATCTACCTCGCCTCACTACCATTGTGTCCGACCTGCCTTGCCCCCCTTATGCCCTTGCTCCCTCACGCTCCACACACACATCATACCACCGCTCCCATTGTCGCTAAGTCCAAGTTCGGACACGCTCATGTGACCCACTCTACAGTGCCTTCATGTGTGCCACATTACCCCGCTGTGACATTCGACCCAATTCAGATGGCCTAGTAGTGATCCATTAGTGTTGTGTGCATAGATATAGAACCACATTGCTAGTTAAGTAAGGGTGGGACCGACTTATAAGTCTTTATTCTCCAGGAATAGCACCTCCAGGTTAATCCTTTCACACGAAATGATGGTGAAAGTATAAGTGGGGTGATGTGTGTATGCGTACCTGCGCCTCAATGCAGCTTTGGAGTGGAGGTGTTACAAGTGGTATCTGTAGGATCTAGGATACCGACTAGAGGAGGAGGGCTAGGTAATGTAGCTTTGTAGTGGGGGTGTTACAAGTGGTATCTCTAGGATCTAGGATACCTACTAGAGGGGTGAATAGGTAGTTTTAACTAAAATCACAACGCTAAAAAATTGAATTAGTAACATAAGAGAATCCCTATTTTTACACTTCCTAGACTAGGCAAGGGTTTGCAACCTAGGGTGACTAGATGCAATTCAATCTCTAGGAAAGTAAATGCTCAAAGTAGATTGAAAAAATCAAATTGAGCAAACAAAGCAACTGAACACAAGAGGCAAATTTGATTACATGGTGTCGATGACTTGACGATTACCCCTAATCCACATTGAGGTGGATTTAAAGTTACAACCGCTCCTCTATCAAGGCACCACTTGATGTTTGAGCCAGCTTTGATCAAAGAACTACTCCATACCGATTCCACAAAAGTTACTCTTCATCACTCCAGCTAGACGAGCATAATAACCTCTCACAAGAATAACCGAGGCTCCTCCACAATCTTCTTGAAGGACTTGATGGTTTCACAACCTCCAAGCCATCTAGGAGGTGGCAACCTCCAAGAGTAACAAGTCGATGACGCTTACTTGAAGATCCACTAGTGCCACAAAGAGCAAACACTTGATGCAATGCACTAGAATGCTCTCAATCTCACCAGAATGTAGCCTCTAAGCAAAGTGAGTGAAAGAGAGGAGAAGGATGGATCAAGAATGTAAATGCTTCTTCAACTTAGCCTTATGCTTTCTCTTGGACATTTTAAGTCTTTAGTTCATGACTTGTGAGCATTGTTCAACCTTTGGTTTAAAGGCAAACTTCTCCTGCTGCCCATTCATATTGAGCTAGATTTCTCCAGCTCCGAGATTGATGTGTGCATTTGCTGTGCTCAAGAATGACCTTCCCAGTATGAGAGGGGCCTTGGCATCGGCCTCCATATTGAGAACGACAAAGTCAATGGGTACAAATAAGTTCCATATTTTCATGTGAATGTCTTCAGCAATTCCCGCGGGGTAGGCCAGCCTGGTTGGTCGAGGTGTTCAGCCAAGGAGAAAAAAAAAGGGAATGACTACCTGTCTTTCCAAAACAGAAGGGAAGAATGAGAGAAAAAAAGAGGAGCTACCTTGCGCTTAGGCCTTGTTGGATCCCTCATCTAAAGTTTAGCTGGCTAAATTTAGCCACTTTGGATGCAAACAGGATCCCGCTAAACTTTAGCTGCAGCTAAAGATCTTTAGCTGGTTGAACCCCAGCTAAACCAGCTAAAATTGGTAAAAGACCATAGTACCCCTCCACCCACTTGTCGTTGTCAAGATTAGCGGATCAAGACTACGGCTAGTAAATTTCTTTTATGCGCGTAAGGCTTCAGATGGTGGTGTGGGAAGACACGGGGTTAGACTGGTTCGAGCAAGAAAGGCTCTACGTCCAATATGAGGAGCTGCTCGTGTTGTCCACGCGGGGTCTGTAGTAGGGGTTACAAACGGGTGAGAGAGGGAGCCGGTTCCAAGTCTCTTGGGTGTGCACTGATGCTCTAGAGGTGAGTGTGTGGGTTCTGTTGACTTGAGAGTCCCCCTGTCTCAGGGCCCCCGGTTCTCCTTTTATAGCGCAAGGAGTGCTCAGGGTTACAGGTGAACCGGGTGTGTGGAGAAGTAAAAGAGATAAGCTAAGTAAAATAAAGTACAAAGAGAAGAACCAAGTCCCCGGGTCACCGCCTACTGCTCCGGCCTTCGGCTCCTGTCAGTGCGTCCACCGGAGGAGGGCAGCTGTCTTCAAATCTTGTCGATGATCTTCCTGGCGACTGCTGCTGCTAAGCATGATGATGGTGTTCGGTCGTGGCAACTATGCACGCTGGGGGAGACCGCCGACCCCTGTAGTCCTATTTACGGCCCGTGGAACACGGACGTCGCGTCCCTGTCGCTCCCTCCTGTGTCGGGCGGCGCGTGCCATGAGTGCCATGTGGCGAATCAGGGGGAGCCACGACCACTGTAGCCGGTGTGGTCGTGGCTCCAGTGTTGCGCTTGGGTACTTGTGGTGAGTCACGTCGAGGGGCGCGTGCGCCTTTCTGCGCGTCAGAGCCGCGGCGCGTTTATGGCGAGATCGGTAAGGGGCCCCCGAGATCCACGCCCTCGTCTGCCGGTCCGCGCCTGAGGCGGACCCTTATCTTGTGGGCCCGGATGAGTCCGACCCCCTACGCCCGGGGTCGGGCGAAGCGGAACCTTGCGTTGAGGGGTAGGGCGCATCTGACCCTGGGACCGTGGGTCGGGTGAGGCGGAGTTTTGCCATCGAGGGGTCGGGAATGTCCGACCCCAGGACCCTGGGTCAGACGAGACGGAGCTAGATGTCCCCTTCCCATGCAGGTGGGCCTGGGCCTTTATGGTTGTTGTTTTGAGGGACCTTAGGAGGTCGTTAATATTTCCCCCCAACACCACTGGCCTCGATTAGTCCCCATCCACCCTTCCTCATCATCTCCATCCTTGATACCCTTTTTTCCTGTAACCCGAGCAAGCGCCGCCGCCACCCCTTCAATCTCCACTGTGCCGGCCCTGCGCTACAAGGGCTACCGCTGCTCCTCTAGCCCTTCTGGGTCACGGTCCGTCAGTGAAGCGGCAAGGCGGAGCTGCGCACTAGTGTCCCATGAGTGGTGGCTGGCGAAAGGAGCCCTCCCGGCGGCTCGACCTTTCCTCCATTTGTGCCCCCAACAGCAAGCCAGAGGAGGAGGAGAGCGAGGAAGAGACTGCTAGGTGCCCCGCCCAAATTTCTACTGAGAGGTTCGCCCCCTTTGATTCCTCGTGCTGCTAATCCGTGGATGCGTCCACCACCGTCCACATCCGGGGCTCGCAGCCAAGCACGAGGATGCCCACGTGGCTCCTCATCCTCAGGGCCGCCGCTCACTAGAACTTCGTGTCGGAGCTTCCCCGACCTGTGTGCCACCACCGCCCACCTCCATGGTGCGTGGGAGGGCGCACCACATTGCCGCTGCGTGCCTACGGAGGGTGGTTCGAGGGGATATACGGAGTCGGGGATGGCCGGGAGATGCTTTTCAGTGGTGAGGGGAGCTTCAGGTGGCGGGACGCACAGGCGGCCACGGGAACTAAGATTCCTAGTGGTCTGGTCATTGGACCTCATCGAAGATGGGTCAGGGGCGCAGCCGGGGAGGTGGACGAGCTTCAAGTGTGAGCGATTTGGAAATGATGGAGGGGCTGCGGTGAATTTTTGGCCAGCGACAATGAGACGGAGCTTGGAGCCAGCTGTAACAACCTAGATTAATTAAATTGTGTTCTAATCCTAAGATAAGTCACTAGAGCTTAAAGAAGAGCTTTGGCAGCATTCTAGCAAGTGAAAGTACCCTTTTGCCCTCACAAGGTTAAAGCGCTGTCCAAACCGTAACTTCAATTCTTGCTTAAGAAGTTAAAGATCTATCCAACTAAGAGTTGTAGGACTCCACCTTCCTAACAACTTTCATTTTTGGTGTTTCCCTTAAATCTGAGCAGAATCCCTCCAAAAACTCAAAATACCAATCTGTGTTGTTTTATTCTAAAGCAAGCAAAGTCCAAACTTTGGGGCTCTCTATTTTGAAATTTCTAATGTCATCTTTAGCTGAGCCCTATATAAAAGTTTTAGAGCTTCAAGACCTTAACAACTTTTGTTCTAAGGAGCAAGTTTGAAATCTACCCCAAAAAGCCTTCAGAATCCAGGTCAAAGTCAGTTAGGGTGTGTTTCGTTGGGCTGTGGCTTTTGGAAAAGCTGCTGTGAGTTGTGGGCTGTGGAAAAGCAGCTGTGAGAAAGCAACTGTGAGAAAAGCAGAAGACCATTTGGTTAGAGGAGCTGTGAAACTGTAGGCTGTGTAAGACATACCTGTAATGCCCCTAAAGGTCTGTGAGTGTGTTTATATCCAAATTGCTCGTAACAAAATAATGCGTTCACTAGTTCAAATGTAAACCACTATTTTAGAAAGAAAAAAATAAATTTTATATGTTTTTCATCCATTAAAGTGATTGGCCCATATAAATAGAACTATATCCATCAAAAGTTCTATACAAGGATGCCATCCCTCAACATTACTCTACCCCTCTCGCACTAACAAAGCATCAGCTATCCTAGTACGAATGGTATTCATGGTATCCTCATTCTCCACATCATCACTCTCATCTCCTTGTGTTTGTCTCATACCACATGTATGTTGTACCAATTAATCCTCATCATCATCACATCTCTTGAACTCCTTATCACACAAATTGCTGTCACGAATAACATTATGCAATGCAAGATAAGCCATAATGATATGTTTCTGAGTACGAGGTGAGAAACTTGGCATGTCCTTCAAAATACGCCACTTCTGCTTTAAGACTCCAAAAGACCTTTCAATGACATTACGAATAGATGAATGCAAGAAATTGAACATCTCGTACTTTCCTTGAGGAGGCCCCGAACGATGCAGAAATTCTGGTATATGGTATGTGCTTCCTTTGAAAGGTGCAAGATACCCAATTCGGTTTGGGTAACCTGAGTTCAAAAGATAATACTTTCCTACAAAATCAAGTTAGTAAGGTACATAATAATACAAATATTTCTAATTTGTTGAAAAAACCATGTATACCTTTAGGAGGCATGGGAAATGAAGGAAAATTTGCCAATGCATGATTGAGGATACATGTGTCATGTGCAAAACCCGACCACCCGGCAACCGCAAAGGTGAACCTCATATCAAAGTCACAAATAGCTAGCACATTTTGAGATGTATATCCATGACGGCATGTGTGGTTAACAACTTCGTCCACTGGTACTACCACTTTAACATTGTAACATCTGCAAAAATTACCAACTTAAATCACCCGTTAAAAATCGCTTTCAAAATCTTACGACCGTTGAGCTCCCGAAAATCCCAGAATCTTTTCGGCGATTTCGCCGTCCCGGCACCCAAAGCCGACAGCCATCATTTTTTCCTCTCCCGTAATTTTCGCCGCATGCCGGTCAACAGACCGCCACGCGTGCTCCGACCGCGTGCCGCAATCGCTGTCGGCTTCCCCTTTCATTTTCTCTTTTTCCTCCCATTTATTTTCTTTTTCCTTCCTCTCTTTCTCTCTCTCTTTCTCCTTTTCCTTCCTTCTTCTTCCTTCTTCTTTCTCCTTCCTTCTTCTCTTTCCTCCTCCTCCTTCTTCTGGCGCCTAGCACCATTACTCCTCTGGCGCCCAGGCGCCCGGCCTCCAACTGGCACTGGCCCCCGGCCCCGCCGGCCGTCCCGGCCTTGCACGTCCCGGGCCTCCCCATTTTGCCGTGCCGCGCCCGCTCTCCCTGGCGCCGCTCTCGCCGGCACCCAGCGCGCCCAGCGCCGGCGCGCCGCCCGCAGCCACCTCTTTCATCTGGCGCCCCCCGTCCCCGCTCCACGCGCCAGACCCGCCGGCCCCTACCGCCACACCACCGGCGCCGCGCAAGCCGCTCGCCGCTGCTCACCTACCGGCCCTCGTGCCACACACCACCGCCGGTCCCGACCCCCATCGCCGGCCACCTCCGTCGGCTATAAAATGCCTCAATGCCCAGCTCCCCTCTACCACCTCTCAGTCGCCAACATACCCCGCTCCCCGCCTTACTCCTGCACACCGCCAAGTCGCCGCCGCCACCGTACCGTGCGCCGCCGCCCAAGAAGCCACCACCGTCTGCCCCCTTCCCCTCTCCAAATCTCCAAGGTAACAGGCAAAATAGATCCCCCACGGCCTCCTCTACCCTCTCCCGCCGCCTCCCCTCACCGCCGGCAAGCCTAGGTCGCCACCCCCAGGCCGGCCGCCCCTCCCCTCCAACTTCTCTGTCTCGGTACAGGAGAAAGGAAGAAGAAGCCCCAAATTCCGATCTAACCCCCCACTTTTCCTCTATTTCGTGAAATAAACCCTTCCACCACTCTCAAGAGCTTCTCACAGATCAGCCCCTCCACTCCTGAAAATATTTACAAATAGGTTCCTGGTTTCTCGCGGATTAGTCCTAAACTCTCTTTTAAGCCCGTAATCCATGTTTAACTCGTCATTTCATGCGCCAAACTTCCTCCAATTAATCCCAAATTTGACCACGTCATCCTCCAGTATACTTCCGCTAATCCATATACAAATTTCCCAAAAATACTCATTCTACCTATTTTCTATTCGCGTTCTCTGTTCGGAGCTCAACGGGTAAAATCTTGTTTTCTTTTATTTATTTGTGTGCCCGTTTGTGTGTGCCGTAGATCGCGGAGTACCCGAGTAGGAGCACAAGGAGGAGTTTGACTGCGAGCCCGAGCCTGAGGACCAACAGCACGAGCCGGAACTCCCGGAAGGCTTCGAGGACGGCAAGTCCAATCTCACCCTTTGATGCATATTTATCCCTAGTTTTTCAAACACGACCTATCGGCCTGTTTTATAAAAGTACATATTGTTTTATTGCAAGACATGGTTGGATAGCCACCCCTTGGTTGTTATGATTATTCCTTGTTGTCCAATAATTATCTCTAAATACGACTTGCTCTGTTTAGATGATAATTACTGCTAGAATGCTTAGGACCTTGTTACTCAAATTCAATCATGACTACAATGGTTTATTTAGAGGTTAAATGTGTGAGTGTTTGCAAATGAGAAAATAGGTTTTCGGGTATAAAGGCAAGAAATGCTTAGATAAGATGGATGGGTGTTTCTTGTGTGAAACACCAGAATGTTGAGCTCGTACCTTAGTGGTTGAGCAAGGTTGGGAGATATCCATCTTGTCATGGTTAAGGACCGAGTTGATGTGTCATCTTGCCTAATTCAATCATCGTGCAACCACTCAACCGTTGTATGGGCAACGGCTTAGCATAAATCCCACTAGCTAAACTGTTAGTCTTCAGGTGAGCTGGTGAGCAACGGAAACCCATGGAAAAGGAGTAAGATCTTTGTGAGTTAGGTCCCGGTTACGACCTCATGGATAGGTCGTTACCCCTTGGGTTCTTCCGTGTTGGCTAGTCAGTCTTGGCTAAGGTGGGTAATGACTTTGTTAGGATCCGCACCGGCACTAAGGTGATCGTATTGCGGTACCCTACTTGTGGGAAAAGTGTACAACCTCTGCAGAGTTAAACCTATCCGGGTAGCCGTGTCCACGGTATTGGATGAGTTACGGCTTGGTCACATAACTAGCATTTGGAGATGGATGGTCTTTATGGCATGTGTTGGATTTTGCAAGTGTCCGACAGTTGTGCCGTGAGCTATGGCGGACGGGGAGTCCGATAGCAATAAAATTTAGATCCTTTGTGTAGGATGAACCCACTCAATGTTTTGATTACTAAAAGAAAAGCTTTGCAAAAACTCCTTCGAAAATGAACCCGTGCATGTGTTGAAAATCTAGCTTTATTGCAAATAAACCTTAACCTTATTCTTGATATATCCTATGCATATTCTTGATTGTATCCCCCTCCATGGATGGGGTTGACTTGTTGAGTACTTTTGTACTCACCCTTGCTTCGTTGCTACAGAGGAAGACCCGGACTTCGTCGCCGAGGACTTTGAGTAGGAGGTTGTGTCCGCACCCAACGCTGCCTGTGGTGTTGGCCTTCACAAGATGCTTCTGCTGCCGTGTAGTCCCCAATGCTGTCTTTTAGCAGTCGCTTGGTTAGCCGCTATTATTTATTTGCTTCTTATCGCGGCGTGGCTTTCACGCCCACTCCCTCGGGAGTTGTACGGTAATTGAGCTATCTGTTGAATAAATGTGCTATCAGCCTCCTGGGACTGATATTTGCATCACATATAGTCTCTGCTGATGTGAGGACGCTTCAGACATGTGAACCATCTATTGCTCCAATTGCGCCTTTAAAGTATGGCAAAAAAATGGTCCTCTCTCACCCTTCATGCTCCGTAGAAAAAGTAGGATCTCTTGGCTTAATATTGTCCTTAGCTAACTTGCGCAAACATTTCAACAGTTCGTGAAACTTCATGTGAACTGTCCAAAGTGACCGTGTGAAACGATTTTTAGCTTGTGAAAAATATTGTGGTCCTCCGACAATCCACAAGAACATTGCCAATGACTTAGTACACGAAACATTGTTGGTTGACGTCAATCCGTAAATAGAGACTAGCAAGTTATGAAGTTTATCAAAAATCTCGGTGCTCATCCAAAACATCTTGTAAAAATACCTCGGACGTGACATACACCTCATCACCCATTGAATTCTAATTTCTGACGTTTCCCTATATTCAGCTTTGTGCAAATATTGCTCAGTATACAAGTTGCCCATTTCTCCAATAGCACCAGCATGCTGTGTAATTCAGCTAGCAGTAGTAGTCCTTTTTATCCTCCTTTGATCACATCTCCCAATCTATCATTCATCTACATGAGACATTAGTACATTAATAATTAAATACAACAAATATCTTGACAATACTAAATGAAAAAGCTCAACATAACACACTAATAGATAAATAATGTTTCAATATAGGGTAACAAATTATGGTTCAACATAGGAAAATTGTTGTCACATATGACAATAAAATAATTTGACAAACATGGAAACAAATCAGTGGCGCTTCATTATCTCCTTTTCTAGCTCCCTCTCAATCAAATCCAGTCTTCCTTTAGTTGTTTCTAGAGAGCTAAAGAGCTTCCTAAATTCAGGTTTAACAATTAGGGAAGCGGTTGTGTGCATTAGAGCAGTTCCTTCTTGCACCCCACATTCTTTCACCATTCTTATAGTCTCTGTAATGGTAGGAACTACATTAGTTGGAGGAGCTGATGATGCTTCAACTTGTGGAGATGCTCTCTGCAGCATTTTCTATCTTCCAACAAGTGGACTTGTACAAACAAAAGAATGGGCTCTTTTCATCCTTCTCTTCAACACCAATAGAGGTACCCTTGCGTTTCCTTTTTCCTAGGTTCACTGTCATATCCTTCTGCGTAGGTTTTGCTACCTCATCCACATTCTCATCACTTGCCTCATCGGATGATATATCTCAAGGACAGGATGCAGAAGACCCAGTTACATGTGCCTTGCCAAACAAGATATGTAGGTCATCAAGAAACTTGGGTCCTTGTTTTCAAAACTTAATATGGTGGCATTTGATTCCTTTCTCACGATTTTTGCATCTCTACAATTAGAAAAAAAAATTAGCAAGGCACACCATAATGAAGAATGGGAAGAATATAATTACAATGACAACATAGTTCTTACAGCAAGGTGTTCATCCCACCATTCGTCTAAACAGTCAATAGTTTGTTTTGCCTCATCCCATCCAAGACCAGTTGCACAATTCTTGAACTCCATAAACATTGCATAATCCTTTTTCAGAAGATCTAACTTATTCTTCAATTGTTTTTTTCTCCTGTCACCGGATTTTTCTACAAACTTGAAAAAAACATTCTTCCAACCGTAGTAGTGAAAATTCCCATCGGCCTATTCCCTGCTTCAATCTCTTCTTTGCAGGCATCAATGAAATGCCTTAAAAAAGTATCACCCCAATCCGCCTTATCACCCATTCTTCAACCAATCAAAGAAAAATCATAAGAACTAAGCCAAGACATAACTATGAAGCCAACTATCCAACTATTAAACTAATGGGAAATAAATAAGCATAGATGTCCAAGTACAAATGTTCACTGATTATATATTTTTGAATTATCATTTTGCATTTAACCATACTGAGTACAATTGATTATTCATACCTCAAGAAATTCCTTTTCGCAGGTAGCTTCCTATTTGATTTTGTGTTGTAATTGTACCTGACACATAAAAACAATTAGAATAGTGTAAATGATTTATACGAAACAGTGTTATAAAAAAAAATTGG
>NC_028452.1:38192544-38267641 GCF_000263155.2 Setaria italica
ATGTTCTTATGATCATGCCCTTAACCTGCTTGCGCTGATAGAGGTGATCGTGGCAGAATCTTTCTTGTGTAAGGTGGGGGGTTTCGGGATCCGGAATGGAGGTGTAGATTTAAAGATGCTTTTTACTAAGATCATATCTGTGTTGCTTTGCTATCCATGCTCAGAATTACAACATATGCATAGTCTAGGTTGCTCTAGATTGATTACCTTTCCTCTATATGTTATCTGTCTATACATGCTTAGTAGATTGGATCTGAATTTTTCATAAATACCAAGTTAATACTAACAATGCTAGTTGAAATAGATCTTGTGCTATAAATTCCATGGATTGATAAACCTTGGGGAATACTCTGAGGGAAGAGCTACAACTGATCCGTACGCTTGCGGTTCATAAATTAGCATGCTAATAGCAGTCAACACCGACAGGTGGTGACAGCCCTATTGTAGGATCGAGGAGGCCGATTAGAGGGGGGTGAATAGTCAATATTAAAAATTCTAGCAAGACATAACCGATAAAGATGCGGAATTAAAATGATAGGCTAAAACATGACTACACCTCCAAAATTCAATGTCTCAACTATGTGCAACAACACCCTATGTCTGGATCAAGGTTTGCAATCCTCAAGTGACAAGCAAGCAATTCAAGTTCGTCTAGTAAGATAAATTGCTTGAAAGTAATTGCACAAAGTAAATAAGTTCAAGTAGACAAACCACAATGGAGACACTTAAATTTTTTCTCGTGGTCCCGGTGACTTGTCGGCCACCCCTAATCCACGTTCAGGTGGATTCAATATTCCAACCGCTCCTATATCAAGGCTCCGCTTGATCTCAAACCGGCTTGGATCAAAGAACCGTTCCACACCTCGAGTCCACTAGAGTTGCTCTTTACCACTCTGGTGAGGCAAGCACAATGCCTCTCACAAGCACACCAGGCCTTCTCACAAGCTTCTCTTGAGAAGATCACCGGATCATAGCACCACCATGCCGTCTAGGTGTTGGCAAACACCAAGAGTAAGAAGTCAAGGCACACTTGACCCTCCACCAAGTGCCTAAAGCTCAATCTCTTATGCAAATGCACTTGAATCTTGTCTCTCACCCTCTCTTATGTGCAACACATGCACAAACTCATGGGGAAGATTTGCACAAGCTCAAGAATGCTCAAATGGATGCATAGCACTAGCCAAACATGCTGGAAACTGGGTATATATAGGCCACCCCTCCAAAACTAGCCATTACATTCAAATCCCGTGGAAATAGAGTTTTAGCGGATTGTCTGCCCTTACAAGTACAGACAGTCCGCCATTCAACCCAATGGCTATGTTTTCAATAAATGCACTTCGGAGTCGACTATTACGTCTACGGCGGACTGTCCGCGGTAGAAAGCCCGGACAGTCTACTAGTCAATTCCTATTGCAACCACATAACAAACATGTTTCTGTCCAGCCTCAAAATCGATACTGGCGGACCGTCCGCTCCTCCGTGGTGGACCATCCGCTGGTCCATTTTCAGCACAACCGAGGCTTGATAAAATGGCTATAACTTTTAACTCTAATGTCCAAATTAGGTGATCTTGGACTCTATAGAAAGCTTGTTCATAGGACAACACATACCAACTGAATGCTTGACCCAAAGAATATTGGATCAACACAGAATTGCAATCCAATATACACCACAAGCCATTACCATCAACCATTTGCTAAGCGGCTTTTGCAAACTATCGGTTCCATGCCAAGGCTAGTATGCATATGCAAGATTGAGCTTTTCAACACCTAGTAAATACTCAAGCATTATCAAGACCCCTCTTAATAGTACAACATTCTATCTTATCAACCCGGTTTTTTCTCCACTAATCACCGAGACCGGCAACATAAAATGCCCTACATTTCATACCTTTGCCTTGCGCAAATCCACTTGGGTCTAGCTTGATGCTAATATGCATATCATGTCGATCACCATCATTTCTTTTGGGCACTTGATGTTCATCAACATATAGACTCTACCCATTTCATCTCATCAACACACTTGATGTCGGTCAACATATGATTTCCATCTTCTAACTCCTCACTACATCATTTGACAAATTCATGGCCATCCCGCACTACGTGTACTTAGTACTTCAGATGCTGGGACCTAAGGGAGTACTCTCCCTACGCAGAGACTTGAAGAGGTCGTACGACTGCGACACATCCAAGTACCAAACTCAATGATGCAAGTCTTCACCACATCCAAGAAACTATCCCCATCAGAACTCAAGATCCCAGAAAAGAAGTCAGAGACAACCAAGGTCAAGCCGGCAAGTGAAGTAGACATCAAAGCCATTGACCATGAGACTGGTGATAGCTCCAAAACAGTCCTGATTGCCACAGAGCTGGATCCTAAATAGGAAAGCGCGCTTATCAGCTTCCACCGGGCCAACTAAGACATCTTTGAGTGGAAACCAGCGGACATGCCGGGGATGCCTAGGAAATTGATCGAGCACTCACTCAACGTGAATCCAAAAGCTACACCTAAAAGACAACGCCTACGATGATTCAGCCAAGATAGAAGGGAAGCCATCAAGAAAGAGCTGGCCAAACTACTCATGGTGAGCTTCATAAAAGAAGTCTATCATCCAGAGTGGCTCACTAACCCCGTCCTGGTGCGAAACAAAAATAACAATGAGTGGAGGATGTGTGTCGACTACACAGACCTCAACAAACACTGTTCAAAAGATCCTTTTGGGCTCCCTAGGATTGATCAAGTCATCGACTCCACAGCTGGATGCAACTTACTCTGTTTCCTCGATTGCTACTTGGGGTGTCACCAGATAGCTCTCAAGGAAGAAGACCATATCAAGACCGCATCCATCACCCTATACGAAGCTTTCTGCTACACAACAATGTCTTTCGGGTTGAAGAACGCAGGTGCTACTTATCAACGGGCAATCCAGGAGTGCTTCAAAAAGTAACTACACCACAACGTGAAGGCGTACATGGATGACATGGTCGTAAAGACTAGATATCCCGACAACCTAATTGCGGATTTAGAAGAAACTTTCGCAAGCTTACAAAAAATTCCAGTGGAAGATCAACTCGATGAAGTGCGTCTTCAGTGTGCCTTCTGGGAACCTACTTGGGTTCATCATTAGTCACCGAGGCATTGAAGCTAACCCTAAGAAGATCTCCGCCATCACCGACATGCATTCCCCATCGGTAATCAAGGATGTCCAGAAGCTGACTGGATGCATGGCGGCCCTCAACAGATTCATCTCAAGGCTTGGAGAATGGGGCCTACCCTTCTTAAAACTATTCAAGTGGCAAACAAGTTTCAGTGGACCGAGGAAGTTGATCAAGCCCTGCAACAATTAAAGGACTTCCTGTGAAAGCCATCGGTCCTCATAGCACTAAATCCCAATGAAGATTTGTTGCTTTACATCACCGTGACTACTCACATCTTCAGCACGGTGATCATGGTTGAAAGACCAGAACCAGGCCATGTATACAAAGTACAGAGGCTTGTTTACTTCATCAGTGAGGTGTTGTCAGACTCCAAAACCAGATACCTGCCAGTCCAAAAATTGCTATAAGCAATACTACTCACCTTGCGCAAGCTACAACATTACTTCTAGGAGCCAGCTCAAGGGTGCCAGCGCAGGAGTACTCTTGATATCTCCCAAAGGCAAACAACTCAAGTATGTCGTACAAATATTCTGGGAAGTATCCAACAACGAAGCTGAATACGAGGCACTTCTGCACAGGCTCCACCTAGCAATCTTGCTAGGAACCAAGCGATTGTTGGTCTACGGCGACTCACTGGTGGTGATTAATCAAGTCAACGATGAGTGGGATCGCCACAAGGAGAACATGGATACATATTGCCTAGGAGTACACAAGCTAGAGAACAATTTCTCTAGTTTGGAATTCCACCATGTAGTTCGTGACAACAACGTTGCTAAGAACATCCTATCCAAGCTTGGATCTACTCGTGCTCAAGTTCCAACAGGGGTTTTCATCCATGAGCTAACAACATCAACAACCACTGATTGAGGTCCTATCGCACCAGATCGGGAGGTTATGATGATCGACATAGACTGGAGAAATCCCTTCATTGACTACATCAAACAACACAAGCTACCATCAGACAAGACAAAGGCCGAGCAAGTCTTACGGTGAAGCAAGAACTATATTCTAGTCGGAGACAAGCTTTACAGAAGAGGCACAACGTCAAGAGTACTCATGAAGTGCATCGTACGGCAAGATGGCAAGGACATACTGGAGGAGATCCATAAAGGCATTTGAGGCAATCATGCATCTTCACGCACGATCGTGGGCGAAGCTTTTAGAGCACGATTCTATTGGCCTACAGCTCTCGCTGACATCGAGGAACTAGTCCACCGATGCCAAGGATGTCAATTCTTCACCAAACAACAGCACGTCCCTACCTACAAGCTGATCACCATACCACCATCTTGACCCTTCGCATGTTGGGGGTTTGACATGATTGGTCCACTCCCCACGGCGCCTGGAGGATTCAACCGAGTGCTAGTGGCAATTGACAAGTTTACTAAGTGGATTGAGGTAAAGCCAGTAACCTGCCCAAAGGCACACAGAGTACTCGACTTCCTCGATGAAATTGTCCACCGCTACAGCTTCCCCAATCGCATTATCACAGACCTGGGCTTCAACTTCAACAATCACAAGTTTTGGGAATACTGCAAGAATAGTGGGATCAACATCCGGTATGTCTCTATCGCTCAACCGCGGGCCAAGCCTACAGGGCAATTGCGCTACTTCCTAGTCTACGGATCTGAAGTTATCCTACCTGCCGACGTCATGAGGAAAATCTCCTATAGTCAAGCAGTACAAGGAAGGTGTAGCAGAAGAAACAAGGCACCTAGACTTAGACAACGTCGAAGAAGCCCGCTGTTCAACACTCGTCCAGTCTACAAGGTACTTTGAAGGAATCTGCCGCTATCATGATCGCAATGTCAAAGAACGTTCATTCAATATAGGCGATATGGTCCTCAAGCGTGTCCAAGACACTAAGGGGCTGCACAAGCTCAACTCACCATGGAAGGAACCGTTCATCATCTCCAAGGTCACTGGACCTGGATCGTATAGGCTCCAACATCTCTCTAGTGAAGACGTCGACAACTCATGGAACATTGAGCAACTCTGTTAATTTTGTCCCTAAATTTTATATTCATGTTAATCGGTCGTCGGCCCTAGTGTTAGAATTACAATTCAATAAAGCAGCCATACTTTTTTGTCGTAATTCAACTACTTATTACTGCCTAATTGCGGCTTGCAAAAGCAAGTTCGCAGAGTTATTCAGCTCCCTGAGCAAAATTGCCCAAATGCGGCTTGTAATAACGTCTACAAAATTTAATGAGTTATTCAACTCACTGGACAAAATTGTCCAATCTTGGCTCGCAAAAGCAAGTCAAGTACAAAGCCATACCAAGAGTCGTAGGTTACGTCCCCAACCGACCCAAAGAATAGCCTAGCACTACTAGAATTTCAGCTCTAGCCTAGCTCCACTAGCCTAAGGATTACAAGAGTAGCAAGAGAGAGAGGGAGAGAGGCTTCAAGTGTGGTGTGTGTGCCGTACATACATCTATGGGCCTACCAAAAGGTTTGGACAGTCGTAAATATGGGGTTGGACACCAAGACGCATCTAACATGGAAACTATAGGTATGCCCTAGAGGCAATCATAGAGATGATGATATTCCATTTGTATCCATGATTTATATTGTGTTCCTTGAATATCAATTAAAGGCTACTTAAATTGATTTGCAATTATGTGAATTGTATGTGAAACTTGTATGGTTATTCTAAAGTTGTCCCTCGTCGGAGTTCATGTGAGGACACACATGAATATTAGACTAGCACATGTATTAGTTGATGACTATGTTTCACGAGTCATGGACATGGAGATGTTGAACTAATAATGTGGGCACATGTGGAGACATGTGCTAGGACTGACCCAACACGAGAAGTAGTTCTCTCTTTACACAACATCTACGCTTTGTCCTTAGACCTAAGATTGCCGCATGTACTCAAGATGTGGATCGACTTACTTAGGGGCTATGCCGTAATAGGGTAGTTATAAAGGTAGCTTTCGGGTTTGTCAAGAAGCATGCTATGAGACATGGTCAATCAAGATGGGATTTGCCGCTCTCTGATTGAGAGTGATATCTCTAAGCCCCTCGAGTGACCGGATCTGAAAATGCATGGCCATGCTACGTACGGTTAAGAGTTAACCTACAAAGGGATTTCGAATCATAGGATCGAGAAAGAGCGGTCGGCTTGAAGCTAGACCAAATATCGTGAGGCAAAGGGAATAGCATGTATATAATGTTATGATGGTTCGTTTGATATGATCTTCGTGTGCGTATAGGAGTTGGCACGTCTTGCTAGAGGCCGCTACCGACTATTGGGCCGAGTAGGAGTACTCGGGCCATGTCTATACGTATCCGAACCCATAGGGTCACACACTTAAGGGATTGGAAGCCCAATTCGGATGTGATCCGAGTTGGATTAGGTTTAGAAGTACTAATGGGCCTCGGACCCAGAGGCCCGTTAGGAACCTCTATAAATAGAGGGGTGGGGGCGCCCTAGGGTTTACACCTTTTTGGTGAAACACATCTGTTGCGCCTTCCACGCCCTCGCCTGTTGCAACTCGCGGATCTAGCAGTCTAGCTTGCGACGCTTCCTTCCTGCATGTGTGGATACCTTGGAGGTGTTGCGCCTGCAGCACTTGGACGAGCTGCTGACGAGCCACAACGAGCTGCCGACGAGCCACGACGAGCCGACAACGAGCCGCGGCACGAGGGCAATCTTGCTGCACGTGGACGAGCTGCTAAGGAGCTGCTGGATGTCGACGTGATCGACTACGTACAACTACGCTGATCGACTTCGCTGCATCGACGCGAATCTACATCTTCTGCATCAGTGCGTCGAGTGGTAATCCCATGATCCTTATACAACAGTTTTTATTGGTTTACGCGGTAGAAAATTTTGATTTGCACTAGTGTAGCCTACCTCGTATCCCAACAACTATGGCACAGGACGGTGTAATCTACATGGAAAGACAGGAACTAGTAGAGGATTAGAAAAGTACTTGTAGTAATAAGAGTTGAACTCCTCTAGTCGAATCCGACTAGTATTCTTGTAACCAACCGACCTGTAACCCTGCCCCCAGCAATATAAGGTGAGTAGCGACTCCCTCCAAAGCAATTCAATCCAACCAACACATAGGATGTAGAGTATTATGCTATTTAGCGGCCTGAGCCTATATAAATCGTGTGTCTGCATTACCTTCGAGTTCCTGATCTCAGTGAGACCCACTAACCAAAACACAACCTCGGGCACCCCCCTCGGTAGGTTATCGGGTCTAAACATTGACATACACTATTGATTACTACTGCAGTCTAACTATGTCTAACATCCCATAGCAAATGTATAGCATTCCATAGTAATACAAAGCAACGAACCCGCGAATAAGAGATCTAATCTCACTCAACTATAAGAACTCGAATATGAACTTACTTTATACCAAAGGAAGTCAAAATTTGTAGATGTACAAGCTTGGAGAAGGGCGCCGACAGACTCGGTACTTCCCCGAACTATCCCTCATCTCTCCCTACTCTAAGCACTAGCTAAGTAGCACCTAGCCTTTGCAATGAAGCTCTAAACTCCTCTTGGATTGTGTCTCTTGAAATGAGACCCCTCCCCTTCTATTTATAGGCACTTGGGGTCCGCTCTCGAAGGAAATATTTAGGGAATCTTCTACAACTGCCATTGCAAGGCCGGTATCTAGCGACACGTGGCGGCTGGAGGCGAGCGGAGCCAACAGGGGTTCGGCTGACCCCTGGTAACCATCTTAGCCAACCGCCTTTGGCTAGGTGGCTGCCAGATGGGTCCTCACTTGGGTACGAGGTGCTTTGTGGTGAATCTAGTCAGTTTACTCCCATTTATGGGCCCTTCAATCCGTGTGCTTCCTCCTGATTGGTTGAGAGTGTGTTTCTTTGCTCTTTGAGTGTGTTTTCTCCTTTAATGGACTTGCATATAAATATTCACCAACACTTGTGGAATTTATTAGTAATAACTCCTACCACTACTATTGATGCTCATCTTTTATGTGTTTATGCAAGAGTTGACGGTCTAGATTTGATACTTAACAGCCGTCAACAATACCATGTAGAGCACATCTACACTCAAAGCACTAAATAAAGCATTAGTAGCTTGAGCATCAAGATGTAGGTATTTCTCTTGCCCTTTTGTTGGAGCATTATCATCCAAAGCATGAGAAAAGCCCACATCTATGATCCACCATATTTTTGGAATCATGGCACGAAAATAGATAGACAATCAAATTTTCCAAAGAGCATAATTTGTTCCATCAAAATAGGTGCATCACCGGTGTGTTCTATACAACTAGTGGCCATCCTTATACTCTTGGGATGATTAAGTCCACCAAAATGAGAGACCAAGCTCTGATACCACTTGTAGGATCAAGGAGGCTGACTAGAGGGAGGTGAATAGTTGGTACTAAAAATTCTAGCAAGACTTAACCGATAAAGATGCGGAATTAAAATGATAGGCTAAAACATGACTACACCCCCAAAATTCAATGTCTTAACTATGTGCAACAACACCCTATGTCTAAATCAAGGTTTGCAATCCTAGGGTGAGAAGCAAGCAATTCAAGTTCATCTAGTAAGATTAATTGCTTGAAAGTAATTGCACAAAGTAAATAACCTCAAGTAGACAAACCACAATGGAGACACCGAATTTTTTCCCATGGTCTCGGTGACTTGCCGGTCACCCCTAATGCACGTTGAGGTGGATTCAATATTCCAACCTGTCGTTGTCAAGAATTACGAGTCAAGACTATGGCAAGTGAATTTGTTTTCTATGCGCGTAAGGCTCGGATGGTTGCGTGAGAGGACATGGGGTTTATACTGGTTCGGGCAGGAATAGCCCTACGTCTAGTGTAAGAAGCTGCTCGTGTTACTCACGCAGAGTTTGCAGTAGGGGTTACAAACGGGCGAGAGAGGGAAGCCGGTCCCAAGTCTCTGTGGGTGTGCACTGATGCTCATATGGAAGGGTTGTGAGTTGGGCGTTTGGGTTGCTTGAGAGCGATCCCTAGCTTGGGCCTCCTGGTCCTCCTTTTATAGCGCAAGGAGGGGACTGGAGTTACAATTAAGCCAGGAGTAAGGAGAAGTAAAAGAGATAAGCAAGTAAAGTAAAGTAAAGCACAGGAAGAAGGACCGAGACCTCGGGGTCGCCGCCTTCCCTCCTTGTTTTTGTCTCCTGTCAGCATGACTGCCAGAGGAGGATGGATGTCGTTGGGCCCTGTAGATGACCCAGCAGTCGTCCGCTGTAACCGAGCGTGCGGGACGTGCGTGGCGACTGGCTATTGTAGCCATGCGTGGCGATGATGAAGACTGGTCGTCGTAGTTGTGCACGTCGTGGAGGACGATCGGCCCCTGTTGCCTCACGCTGCTAACCGGGAGGCACAGCTACATGCCCCTGCCGCCCGGCCGAGCGTGAAACCGGGCGGCGTCCCCTCCTGTGCTAGGAGGCGTGGGCAATGAGTGCCCTACGACAAACAAGGGAGGTGGGACGGTGCAGCTGTAGCCCCGTGCGGTCGTGGCTATAGTGTTCCGCCCGAAAACTGTGGCAGGTCATGTCGAAGAGCGTGGACGTCTTTCTGCGCGCTAGAGCCGCATTGCATTTATGGCGAGATCGGTGGGGGCCCATGAGATCCGCGCCCTCGTCTGCTGGTCTGCGCCTGCCCTTGGGCGAGGTGAAGCTCTATTCGATGGGTCCGGATCCGTCCGACCCCTTCCGCCTAGGATTGGGTGAGGTGAAGCCTTGCGTCGAGGGGTCGGGCGAGTCCGACCCCTTCCACCCGGGGTCAGGCGAAGTGGAGACCTGCCGTGAGGGATCGGGCGCGTCCGACCCCTCTCGCCCGGGGGTCAGGCGAGGCGGAACTCTTTCGGCTGAGATGAGGAGCGGCCTCAGGGGGTCGGGCACGTCCGGCCCCTTGTCCAAGGGGTCGTGCCAAGTTAGCGGAGGTTATTGTTGCCGGAGGTGGGCCCGGGCCCTTATGACTATTGTTTAAGGAGCCTAAGGAGGTCGTTAATATTTTCCCCCAACAGTAGCCCCCGAGCCTTTGGTGGAGCAAAGATGCTCCTCCAGAGGCTTTATTCGTCGTCCGTCGGGGATCCTTGTTTGTCCTGCAACCTGCATTTGATTAGGGAGAGAAAGTTTCGCTCGTTCAGCTTGGCCGGGAAGTTTGGGTAGGCAGGTGTTCCGAAGATGGCTCTGCGCAGGAAGATTCCTTATCGTTCCGGTGACCACCCCTGCTCCAAGACCCCAAATTGTGACCACACGCGTGGTCATCAGTTGCGACGCTAGCCCCCGAGCCCCCGCGCGTTGCAGGAGACCGATCGAGAGACTAGATCGACTTTTGATCGTTACCTCTCAGGCGTCTGTTCGTTGGGACGGAGGGGGTGAGCCGTGCCACGTTATCCTCGTTGGACGAACCGTGGTGCTCGTTGAGCTGCGAACGGGTTGGTTCGAGTGGAGTCCTGATCCCCGTTCGAGGGGTTCGGCTCGGGCCAAGCTGGTGGCGTACTCCAGATGCCGGACAGCCAGTTCATATAGTTCCCGAGTCCGTTCGATTGGATTTGGGGGCTCATTGCCTTTCTTCGGGGAAAAACCATGAACTTAAACGTCGATTCGAACTCAAACGTGAGGTCGGGACGCCCTTGGCTTTTGCTCGCCTGGGTGGTGGTCGCTAGCGGACCCATCCCTTCTCACCCCTTGCTCGGGGGCGTCCTGGGGCGACTGTCAAACCCACAGTGGGCCAGCCTTCGAACCCCTGGACCGTAATGAGCCATAGGAGCATTTTCAGCTCCGTATCCCCTTTTTACCTATTGGTGGGCCCCAGACCGTACGTGGAGGGAGTCCCGCACATGAGCTCTCTGGGAGGTGAAGTGGCGGAGAGTACCGGGCCCGCAAAACGAGGGAGGGGGAGACGTTCCCTACAGCAGATCGTGCACGCGGTTTCCAAAAAAGGTAGGGGTGATGGGGTACCTGGCGTTGCATTAACTATGATTGGATTGCTGCTTTCGCTTCTCGCGTGCCCCCCTATAAGACGAGGGAGCCGCCTTGCCAGTTCCGCCCCGCACTCGTCCTCGAGCCTTTCTTGCTTTCTTGTGCACTTTTTGCCTCCCCTCGCCCCAGTACAGCAGCTTTCTCCCCCGCCATCGAGCCTTCCATCCCCTTAGCGATGCAGTCCTAGATGCGCTTGAACTTTGGCACCTCGTGCGCCAACGGCCTCATGAAGAAGGGCCTCCTTTTGCGAGAGGTCCGCCAAGGACGAGTGGCGGTTTCCCGGGAGGGAAGATGCGCCGCAGCCGGATTACGGCTACGTCATCTCGTTCGCACACTTCCACGAGCGGGGGTTCGCGGCTCCGCCGAGCCTCTTCTTCCGCAGGTTGCTGCACTACTACGGGCTCGAGCTGCAGCATCTCAACCCCAACGGGATCCAGCACATCGTGGTGTTCGTTGCGCTGTGCGAGGGGTACCTGGGAATCAAGCCCAACTTCTCGCTCTGGAAGTACTTCTTCACGGTCAGCCTGTATCAGAAGACTGAGAAGAAGGGGATGCAGGTGCGGGCAGTTCTGGTGCTGACGGGGTGCGCCATCATCCACCTCCGCCAGAATCGCGCCAAGGACTACATGGCGATGAAGACCGCGGCGTCCCACAAGGGGTGGGACCAGCAGTGGTTCTATGTGAAGAACTTCTCCAAGTCCCCCTTGCCAGAGTTCACCGGCTGCGTCATTACGGCGGCACCGGACCACTGGTCGTACGGTCCAGTTGAGAAGGAGAAGAAGCACATCACCGGTCTTCTTCAGGCCATCGACCGCCTGAAGGAGGAGGGCCTGACCGGGGCTGGAGTTATCGGGGCGTACCACGCTCGGAGGGTGGCACCGCTGATGCTCCGGGCCTGCGCACTCGGCGATATGGTTCCCGGCATGGAGACCGAGGGCACCGTCCTTGCGACAGGTGTACTTGCCAACATCGAGATCGAGCAGCACATCTGGGAGGCGCTGGATGACAGGGACGTCATCTACCCGGTGCCCGGTCACCCTCCGATGCGCCCGGACGAGGACTTCATCACGCTGGTGAGAATTTCATACTCTCGTTCTTCTTTCCTGCATTTCTTGGTCTGTTGTTCTGACACGGAGTCTCTGTATCTACAGGGCAATCTGACCCAGGTTGTGGCCTCGCGCCCGCTGGTGCTATAGGACGCAAAGCGGCGGTGGCAAAACCGCCTCCTCGCCGAAAAGTAGAAGAGAAGGAAGGACAAAGAGACAGCGAGGAAGAAGAAGAGGGCCGCGAAGGTGTTCCAAAGGCGGGGGAGGGACGCGGCCATGTCGGACGATGACGACGATGATGATGATGAAGACGATGAGGAAGAGACCGAGGAGGAGGAGGAGGAGGAGGAGGAGGAGTATGTCCTGGTCCCCGCGCCAGGTGCGCTTGTCATTCGGGACCAGCCCCCTGAATCGGCCGCGGGGGGCAGGCCGAGCGGACTACCCGCCCAGGGACCAGCTTCGTGGGGCTCGGTGGCCGCGCCCCAGGGGTCGGCACGGGGCGCGCCTCGGGGACCGACAGAGCCGACCCCCGACCCTCTACCTGCATCACGCGAGCAGAGGAGTAGTGCCAAGAGGCCGCTATCGGATGTCCCGGGTTCGGCGTCGAGCTCAGAGGCAAAGTGCGCTCGTTGCCCTCGCACCGTGGCGATGTAAGTGGAAACTTCTCGCGTACCTTGTTCCTTTCCTGGCATCGAGCTGCTTTTGATGAAGTTGTCATCATCTCGTAGTGCTGCTCCTCGGGACTTCGTCCCACCACTGGCGCCGAAGAAGGCGCTCCGGGTGTCGACCACCTCCGCGGGGCCAACCGTGGCCCCGCTGGGAGCGAGCGACGGTGTTGTTGGAGAGGCTGCGGTGCCTCCTGCGGAGGTAGCCTTTGCGGCAGCGACTGGAAAGAGGGTGCTACAGTCGGGCACGGAGCTGAGGCCGACCCTTGTTCCGCCCTCTGCCTTCATAGCCGACCCTGCGGAACAAGGTGTCGCCCTTGGGGTTCCTCCGCTCGGCGAGGTGATAAACCTTGATGACGAGGCGGAGGAGCTGGCGGGGGAGGTGTCAGCGTCCAGGGCGTTGGTCACGGTGGCGGCAGTGATGGCGGTGGAAACAGCAGCGGTGGCGGAGACGGTGGTGCCTGCTCCGACGATGACGACGGAGACGGCGGCGGCGGCGAAGACGGTGGCGCCTGCTCTGGCTGTGACGACGGAGACGGCGGCGGCGGCGAAGACGGTGGCGCCCGCCCTGGTGACGACGGAGACAGCGGCAGCGGCAAAGACGGTGGCTCCCGCCCTGGCGATGACGAAGACGGCGGCAGCGGCGAAGATGGTGGTGCTGCCCCGGCGGCGACGATGGGGACGGTGGCGTTGGGGCGGGCCGGAGAGTCCTCCCATGCCCTCGTCTCGCTTGGTCGCGATCCCAACACGTGGGGAGGGACAACCGTGCGCTGGATGTCCCTTGAGGACCTGCAGAGGCCCCGCTTCATGCTGGACAACGTCGGGGAGCGGAAAAGATGGCAGGCGGTGCAGGGCGGCCTTGAAAACGTCCGCGCCGCCCTGTCTTCCGCGATGGGGGAGTTGGATGGCGTTGTTGTCCCTGGTGGTCAGGTACGGTGTCCTCCTTGGTGGTTATTTTTCTCTCATTTCTCCGTCCCTCTTTTCTCTCGACAGTTCCTAAACGTAAATCGTTCTATAGGCCCTCTAGGAATGCAGCCGGGGAAAGTCCAAGTTCCTCCGGCACGAGTGGGGGGTCTGGGAGCGCTTCGCCGCAGAGATGCGGCGGACCGGGGAGCTGACCAGGCAGCTCACCGCCGCCCAGCAGAACGTCACCGACCTGCAAGCGCGAGAGCAGGAGGTGCGGGAAGGTGCGTGGCGGGCGGAGGACAAGTTCTAGGCCATTGTTGAGAAGGCTCGCCTTGATGCCAAGGAGTTCCAGGCCATTGCCGAAAAGGCCCGCCATGATGCCGAGGAGCTGGCGCGGTTGTGGAAGGAGCATGAGGCCCTTCAAAAAACCGTTGAGCGTATTCGGCACGAGCGACATACGACTCGACAGGAGCACGACCTCGAGGCGGGCCGGAAGGTTGAGGCAGAGAGGGTGGTGGCCAACCTTGGGGCGGAGGTCAGTCGCCTTCATTTGCAGATGCAGGAGCTTCAGGTCGCCGTGTCCCAAGGGCTCGACCAGGAACATCTGTTGAGAGCTCAGTCTGAGGGTAAGGCTTTCGTTGTCTTCTTACCTGCAGCATTGTGCTAGTTTCTGACTTGGCAGGCTTTTCTGGGTAGGCCTTGAGGCTGACCTCACCCAGCTGAGGGACGCCACCGATTCGGAGCACGCTGAGCTCGCCAACCTGCGGGACGCTGTTCGCATCATCTGCGAGGACCTCCACGTGGTCCAAGAGGAGGGGACGAGCACGCTGGTGGTTCGTGTCCTCGGGATGTACCGGCAAGCCCTTGAGATCACTCGGGAGGCACTCCACGTTGGCGTGAGGTGGGCTTTCATCGTATTTGGCTCCCACTACTCCGGCATCAACTTCGACGCGATGAGCGGGGGATATGCCTTTGGCTACTCCGAGGCCGAGCTGGATGAGATTGACACGTCGGTGCTCAATCCAGAGGAGGCCTTGGCGAAGCTCCTGGAGGATGAGGCCATCCCACCAGAGGACCCAGGGACGAGTTAGCTGTATTAGGCCCGGACGCCCAAAAATATGTAAATATGTTAAGTAATGTCGAACTTGCTTTTGCAATGGCTACAGAGGCCCTTTCGGTTCATGCAATTTTTTCGGAAAAGTTTTTGATCCTCTTTCTATTTTTTGGGTTTGGAAAGATCAGAGCATAAGTCGAGCATGTTAGGAAGCGCCGATGAGTGAAGGCACCGTAGCCGCTGGGGCGTAGGTTTCTCACGGTCCGATCGGTCCTGCCCGAGCATCATTCGCACACTCGTTTCTTTTCGCGCCCAAATGTTTAGGAAGTGGGTCGGTTTGGAAAAATGGTGTTTTTTACAAGAAGCAAACTGTCTTGGGCCAGTGCCCTTGATAGCCCCTGAGGGATATGCGACCCTGGGGTAGAGCCAGGGTCAGATATCCCTAAGCTCGGGATGAAACTCTAGCGAAGGCAACTCAAAACTGCACCCTTTTTCACAAACTAAAAGATGATAGAAGTATGTGTGTACAAACTTGGAAACAATAGCTAAGGGTAGAAGCATCTTAGCTGCTTGATGTTCCAAGTGTTAGTGAAGATCTGCCCGTCGGGGGTCGCTAGCTTGTACGTGCCCGGGCGTAGTACTTGCGCGACGATGAAAGGGCCTTCCCACGGAGGGGTCAGCTTGTGCCGACCTCTGTTGTCTTGGACAAGGAGAAGCACCAGGTCGCTGATGTTGAAGGCTCAGCCTCGTACCTTACGGCTGTGATAGCACCGCAAAGCTTGCTGGTACTTGGCCAAGTACAGCAGGGACACGTCACGCGCTTCGTCGAGCTGGTCCTGCGCGTCCTCGAGAGATGCTTAGTTCCCTTGTTCGTCGTACACCCTGACCCTTGGGGACGCGTACTCCAGGTCGGTGGGGAGGATCGCCTCGGACCCATAGACCATGAAGAACGGGGTGAAGCCGGTTGCCCTGCTGGGGGTCGTCCTCAAACTCCATAAGACCATGGGGAGCTCCGCAACCCATCGGCCGTCGAACTTGTTGAGTCGGTCGAAAATTCGTGGCTTGAGACCCTGGAGTATCATGCCATTGGCCCGCTCAACCTGTTCGTTCGTGAGGGGATGTGCCACGGCTGATCAGTCCACTCGGATGTGGTGATCATCGCAGAACTTGACGAATTTCTTCCTGGTGAACTGCGTGCCGTTATCCATGATGATGGAGTTAGGGACTCCGAAATGATGGATGATGTAGGTGAAGAATTGCACTGCCTGCTCGGACTTGCTCTGCGCGACCGGTCGAGCCTCGATCCACTTCGAGAACTTGTCGACGGCTACGAGTAGGTAGGTGAAGCCCTCGGGCAGGGCCCGACGAGGTGACCCCAGACCGCGAAGGGCCACATGATGGGGATGGTCTAGAGTGCCTGGGTGGGCAGATGGGTTTGTCGCGCGAAAAACTAGCACCCTTCACAGGTGTGCACCATGCGGGTGGTGTCGGCTACCACCGTCGGCCAGTAGAAGCCCTATCGGAAGGCGTTTTCAATGAGGGCTCTCGGTGTGGTGTGGTGGCCGCAGGCTCCGGCGTGGATGTCCTGTATCAGCGCTTTTCCTTGCTCGATCGAAATGCAGCATTGCAGGATGCCGGTGTGGCTCCACTTGTAGAGCTCCTGGTCGATAATGACGAAAGATTTGGCGCGGCAGGCAATTCTCCGCGCCTCTATCTTGTCCGTCGGGAGCAACTCACGGAGGAGTTAATCGAGGTACAGGGTTCTCCAGTCAGGCGGGGGGTTGGGCCCCTCTGCTGGGTTCGTGTCGATTTCCATGACCTCGGGGTCAAAGGGATCGACCTCTGAGTCCAGGACAGGTGGCGTGTTGCCGACCTCTCCTGGGTCGGCTCCCGAGTTCGGGACAGGTGGTGCATTGTCGGCCTCTCCCGGCTCCTTGTAGCGGATCGAGGGCTTGTACTGATCGTTGATAAAGACGCCGTCGGGGACTGGCTTTCGGCCGGGCGCCGCCTTGGCCAGCTCGTCGGCTGCCTCATTGAAGCGTCTTGCGACATGGTTGAGTTCCAGACCGTCGAACTTGTCCTCGAGCTTGCAAACTTCGTTGCAGTATGCCACCATCTTGGGATTGTCTCAGCTCCACTCCTTCATGACTTGCTCGACGACTAGCTGAGAGTCACCTCGGATGTCCAGCCGTAGGATGCCCAGCTCGATGGCAATGTGAAGCCCATTGAGAAGAGCCTCGTATTCAGTGACATTGTTAGATGCAGGAAAATGGAGGCGGATCATGTACCTCATGCACACGCCGAGGGGAGAGACGAAGACCAGACCCACTCCGGCGCGAGCTTTCATCAGCGACCCATCAAAGTACATCGTCCAGTACTCCTGCTTCTCTGGCGCTAATGGTGTCAGGATCTCCGTCCACTCTGCAACGAAGTCGGCTAGTACTTGGGACTTGATGGCTGTTCGAGGGACGTAGGTGATGCCCTGATCCATGAGCTCGAGCACCCACTTCGCGATCCGCCCCGTGGCGTCCTGATTCCGAATTACTTCATCGAGGGGGTATGATGACACGACCGTCACCGGGTGGGAGGTGAAGTAGTGGCGCAACTTCCTCTTCATGTGAGGACTGCGTATATGAGCTTTTGGATTTGAGGGTAGCGGGCCTTGGATTCGGACAAGACCTCGCTGACGAAGTACACCGGGCGCTGCACCTTGAGGGCGTGGCCCTCCTCTTCTCGCTCCACCACTAGAGCCGCGCTAACCACCTGGGTGGTCGCCGCGATGTAGAGCAGGAGTGGCTCTCCGTCGGTTGGTGGGACCAGAATCGGGGCCTTCGTCAGGATGTGCTTGAGCCGGTCAAGCGCCTCCTGGGCCTCGGCGGTCCACACAAAGTGGTCGGTCTTCTTCAGGAGTCGATAGAGAGGGAGTCCTCGTTCACCCAGGCGTGAGATGAAGCGGCTCAGGGCCGCAAGGCATCTCGTGATGCGCTAAACTCCCTTTAGGTTTTGCATCAGCCCCATATCGCTGATGGCCACTATCTTCTCCGGATTGGCTTTGATGTTGCGCACGGAGACGATGAAGCCGAGCAGCATACCCCTCGGGACCCCGAAAATGCACTTTTCAAGGTTGAGTTTGGTGCACTTGTCTCTCAGTCTTTCAAAAGCTAGTTCGAGGTCGGGGATGAGCTGGTCGCCCTTCTTAGATATGACCACGATGTCGTCTACGTAGGCCTCAATGCTTCGCCCGATGAGGTCCCCAAAACACTTGACCATACATCGTTGGAACGTAGCCCCCGCGTTTTTGAGGCCGAACGGCATTGTGACGTAGCAGTAGGACCCGAAAGGTGTGATGAAAGAGGTCGCGAACTGGTCGGACTCTTTCATCGCGATTTGGTGGTAACCGGAATACGCGTCAAGGAAGCTAAGGGTTTCGCACCCTGCGGTGGAGTCGACTATCTGATCTATACGTGGCAAAGGAAACGGATCCTTTGGGCATGCTTTGTTGAGACCTGTATAGTCAACACACATTCTCCATTTCCCATTCTTTTTCTGTACAAGAATAGGATTGGCTAACCACTCAGGGTGGTGCACTTCCTTGATGAACCCGGCCGCCAAAAGCTTCTAGAGCTCCTCACCGATGGCCTTGCGCCTCTCCTCGTCGAAGCGGCACAAGCCTTGCCTCACCGATTTAGAGCTAGCCTTGATGTTCAAGGAGTGCTCGGTGACTTCCCTCAGGATGCCTGGCATGTTCGAGGGTTTCCACACAAAAATGTCACTGTTTGCACGGAGGAAGTCGACAAGCGCGCTTTCCTATTTGGGAGATAGGGTAGCGCCTATCCGCACCATCCTGCCGTCGGTGCAGCTGGGGTCGAGGGGGACCTCCTTGACACCTTCTGTGACCTCAAAGGAGGTGGTGGACTGCTTGGAGTCGGGTGGATCCTCGGCGCCCTCCGCAAGCCAGACCGCGAGGTCCTCTGAACAAGTGATGGCCACGGCGTACTCGCAGCACTCGACGTCGCACTCATACGCCTTCTAGAAAGACGTGCCGACGGTGATGACCCCGTTGGGCCCCGACAGCTTGAGCTTGAGGTATGTGTAGTTGGGGATGGCCATGAACTTGGCGTAGCATGGCCGGCCCAAGATGGCATGGTAGGTCCCGCGGAAGCCCACCACCTCGAAAGTGAGGGTCTCCTTCATGAAGTTGGAAGGAGTCCCAAAAGTGACGGGCAGGTTGATCTGCCTGAGGGGCATTGCACGTTTCCCAGGCACAATGCTGTGGAATGGTGCCTCGCTAGGACGGAGACGGGATCAGTCGATCCCCATGGCGTCAAGGGTCTCGGCGTAGAGGATGTTGAGGCCGCTGCCTCCATCCATGAGCACCTTGGTGAGGCGTTTCATGCCGACAATGGGGTCGACGACAAAGGGGTAGTGTCATGGCTGCAGGACACGCTCCAGGTGGTCGGACTGGTCGAAGATTATGGCGGACCTTGACCAGTCGAGGAAGGCCGGGGTTGCGGGGTCGGCTGCATAGACCTTGCAGCATTCTAGCTTTCGACAGCGCTTGGAGTCGTAAGCCGCCGGCCCGCTGAAGATCATGAAGCAGCCGTCCACATTGGGGTTCCGTCTCCGGTCGCCCTTCACTAGATTGACTACAAAGTACCTCTTCATGAGGTTGCAGTCCTTGTAGGCGTGCTTGGCGGGGAACTCGTGGTTCGGGCATGGTCCCTCGAGCAGCTTGTCGAAGAAGCCGGGGGTGCCCTCGGGAGGCGGTTGTCCCCGTTTTCACTCGGCAACGGCCACGAGGGGAGCCTCGCGCCGTTGCTTGTTCTTCTTCTTTTGCTAGCGGTTGGAGGTGCCCTCGTCGGCGTCCTCCTCCCGCTTCGCCTTGCCCTTGGAGCGATCAAAGATCGCCCCAATGGCCTCTTCGCCCGAGGCGAAGCTGGTGGCGATGTTGAGGAGCTCCTCAGTGGTCTGCGGGCTCATGCGTCCCAGCTTGTGGACTAGGGGTCTGCAGGAAGTTCCTGCCAGGAAGGCTCCGATGATGTCGGTGTCGGCGATGTTGGAGAGCTCGGTGCTCTTCCTAGAGAAGCGCCGGATGTAGTCTCGGAGGGACTCATCCGACCCCTGGCGGCAGCTCTGGAGATCCCAGGAGTTTCAAGGGCGCATGTACGTGCCCTGGAAGTTCCCTACGAAGATTTTCTTTAGGTCATTCTAGTTACGGATCCGTCCTGAGGGAATGTGTTCCAGCCAGGCTCGCGCCAAGTCGGCCAAGAACAGCGGGAGGTTGCGAATGATGAACAGGTTGTCATCCGCTCTACCGCTGACAAGCAAGCCGGTAGTCGCTGAGCCAAAGCTCGGGGTTTGTCTTCCCGGAGTATTTGTCCATGTTGGTGGGCTACCTGAAGCGCGCTAGGAACGGCGTGTTCAGGATGCGTGCGGAGAAGGCCCTAGGCCCCGCTGGGTCGGGGCTCGGGCTACCATCTTCTTCGCTATCATAGCGACCACCATGGTGGACGTGGTAGCCGCGGTCCGTGCCATCTTCCCTGTCCGCGCGGGAGCGCCTCCATGCGTCCAGAGTGTCGCGGGCGTCGCGGACGGGACCGACGCGCCGATGGACAGATGGTGCCCCACCAACTGCAGGCGGTAGGGTCCATCGAGCGGGCGCAGCCCGGTTTCCACAAGGGGGAGGCTGGTCGACGGATTCCCCACTCCTTTCGGGAGGCGTGGTGGATGCTGCCCTGCTGGCATTGTGCCCGCATCGTCAGAACGTGGAGCTCTTCGCCTGCTGAACTGCGGCGCACTCAAGCAGGTTGCGCACCTCTTGGTAAGCCTGTCGCTCCTCGGGCATCACCGGCTTGAGGAGTCACCGAAGTAGGGCCACTGCGGCGGTGATGTTCTGGCTGGCGTGTGCGAGGAGTTGAGGACGATCCTTGTCCTTGCAGATGCGCCGCTGAACGTCGCGCGCCCATTGATGCGCCCTGCCTTCGTTGCGGGGGTGCTCGACCTCCTGATTGGGCGTTGCGCGCGCCTCCAGCAAACGTGGCCGCTCCTGGACCCTGGCGAGGGCCCCGATTGGAGCTGCGGCGTGCGGTGGGGGGTGCGCTGCCTCCCTTCAGTGCCATTGTCATTGGACCCCTCGGAGTGCGTGTCAGCTATGAAGCACTCACGCGAGGGGTGGTGGCTCCCGTTGTCGGAGCCAGCATCGGAGGTTGTCCCCATCACGCCCACGAACTCGTTGTTCATGGGTGGCATGATCATGGACCGTGCCAGGAGATGACCGTAAGTCATCACGGCATTGCACAGGCCAAAGGGCCACTCCTCCGAAGGAGGCCCCGCGGTGCGCGCCCGGCGGCTCACCACCATTCCGGCAGCGGAGCCGGAGGTGATGGGGTGAGCGGGCAGGATGAGGTGAGGAATCAGCTCGATTCCCTCCCCCGTGGCGAGGAAGTATAGGCTCCCAAAGCGGACGTGGGAGCCGGGAGCAAAGCTGATGTTGTGGTTGGCCATCCGAAGCCAGTGATGTACGCGCAAAGGTCCCCTACTTGGCGCACCAACTGTTGTTGTCAAGAATTACGAGTCAAGATTACGACAAGTGAATTTGTTTTCTATGCGCGTAAGGCTCGGATGGTTGCGTGAGAGGACACGGGGTTTATACTGGTTCAGGCAGGAATAGCCCTACGTCTAGTGTGAGAAGCTGCTCGTGTTACTCACGCAAGTTTGCAGTAGGGGTTACAAACGGGCGAGAGAGGGAAGCCGGTCTCAAGTCTCTGTGGGTGTGCACTGATGCGCGTATTGAAGGGTGGTGAGTTGGGCGTTTGGGTTGCTTGAGAGCCATCCCTGGCTTGGGCCTCTTGGTCCTCCTTTTATAGTGCAAGGAGGGGATCGGAGTTATAATTGAGCTAGGAGTAAGGAGAAGTAAAAGAGATAAGCAAGTAAAGTAAAGTAAAGCATAGGGAGAAGGACTGAGTCCCCAGGGTTGCCACCTTCCCTCCTGGTTTTTGTCTCCTGTCAGCATGACCGCCGGAGGAGGATGGATGTCATTGGGCCCTGTAGACGACCTAGCGGTCGGCCGTTGTAACCGAGCATGCGGGACGTGTGTGGCGACTGGCTGTTGTAGCCATGCGTGGCGATGATGATGACTGGCCGCTGCAATTGTACACGTCTTGGAGGATGGTCGGCCCCTGTTGCCTCACGCTGCTGACCAGGAGGCGCGGCTACATGCCCCTACTACCGGGCCGAGCGCGAAACCAGGCGGCACCCCCTCCTGTGCTAGGGGGCGTGGGCAATGAGTGCCCTACGACGAATAGGGGAGGCAGAACGGTGCAGCTGTAGCCCCGTGCGGTCGTGGCTACAGTGTTCTGCCCGAAAACTGTGGCGGGTCATGTCGATGAGCGCGAACGCCTTTCTGCACGCCAAAGCCATATCGCATTTACGGCGAGATCGGTAGAGGCCCATGAGATCCGCGCCCTCGTCCGCTGGTCCGCGCCCGTCCTCGGGTGAGGCGAAGCTCTGTCCTGTAGGTCTGAATTCTTCTGACCCCTTGCGCCTGGGGTCGGGCAAGGCCGAGCCCTGCCTCCAGGGCTCCGCCGCGTCCGACCCCTTCCACCCGGGGTCGGGCGAGGCGGAGACCTGCTGCGAGGGATCGGGCGCGTCCGACCCCTCTCGCCCGGGGGGGGTCGGGGGAGGTAGAACTCTTTCGGCTGAGATGAGGAGTGGCCTCGGGGGGTAGAGCACGTCCGGCCCCTTGTCCCAGGGGTCGGGCCAAGTTGGCAGAGGTTATTGTTGCCGGAGGTGGGCCCGGGCCCTTATGACCGTTGTTTAAGGAGCCTATGGAGGTCGTTAATATTTCCCCCCAACACAACCGCTCCTTTATCAAGGCTCCGCTTGATCTCAAGCTGGCATGGATTAAAGAACCGCTCCATACCTTAAGTCCACCAGAGTTTCTCTTCACCACTTGGATGAGGCGAGCACAATGCCCCTCACAAGCACACCGGGCCTTCTCACAAACTTCTCTTGAGAAGATCACCAGATCACAGCACCACCACGCCGTCTAGGTGTCGGCAACCACCAAGAGTAATAAGTCAAGACACACTTGACCCCCCACCAAGTGCCTAAAGCTCAATCTCATATGCAAATGCACTTGGATCTTGTCTCTCACCCTCTCTTATGTCCAACACATGCACAAACTCATGGGAAGGATTTGTAAAAGCTCAAGAATGCTCAAATGGATGCCTAGCACTAGCCAAACATGTAGGAAACTAGGTATATATAGGCCACCCCTCAAAAACTAGCTGTTACATTCAAATCTCGTGGAAACAGAGTTTTAGCAGACTGTCCACCCTTGTAGGTGTGGACAGTCCGCCATTCAACCCAACAGCTATATTTTCAATAAATGCACTTCAGAATCGACCGTTACGTCTACGGTGGACTATCCATGGTACAAAGCCCGGACGATCCGCTAGTCATTTCCTATTGCAACCACAGAACCAACATGTTTATATCCAGCCTCAAAATCGATACCGGCAGACCATCCGCTCCTCTATGGTGGACCGTCCGCTGGTCCATTTTCAGCACAATCGAGACTTTAGTAAAATGACTATAACTTTTAACTTCGATGTCCAAATTAGGTGATCTTGGACTCTAAGAAAAGCTCGTTCATAGGACAACACATCCCAATTGAATGCTTGACCCAAAACATATTGGATCAACATATAATTGCAGTCCAAGATGCACCACAACCCATTACCATCAACCATTTGCTAAGCGACTTTTACAAATTACCCGTTCCATGCCAAGGCTAGTATGCATATGCAAGATTGAGATTTTCAACACCTAGTAAAGACTCAAGCATTATCAAGACCCCTCTTAATAGTACGGCATTCTATCTTATCAACCCGGTCTTTTCTCCACTAATCACCAAGACTGGCAAAATAAAATGCCTTAAATTTCATACCTTTGCCTTGCGCAAATCCACTTGGGTCTAGCTTGATGCTAATATGCATATTATGTCGATCACCATCATTTCTTCTGGGCACTTGATGTTCATCAACATATAGACTCCGTCCATTTCATCTCATTAATACACTTGATGTCGGTCAACACGTGATTTCCATCTTCTAACTCCTCACCACATCATTTCACTCTCACCAACACATGATGATCCTTCATTTCCATTTCTTCAAGCCACGTGATGTTCTTCACCACGTGAAGTATATCATTTTATTTCACTACTTATCTTCTTGCATTCTTCATATGATTGATGCGGATCACTCATAGCTTCATATGGCCTCTCATGGTCCATCGGCCACAAGCCTTTACTCGCCCTTCACCATTGCCTTGGTCCATCGACGCCAAGCCTCTTGCTTGCCTTCACCCTTGCCTGGTCCATTGTAGCCGAGTCTTGCTTGCCCTTCACCATCTTACCACATGAAACCACTTTGTATCATGCATCTTAAATGCATTCACTTTCTCATTCACTCCATTCAACACCATATACTTGTTGATCATAAAATCATCATGCCCGTGCTTTTGATCTCCATCAACTCATGATGTTCATATTTCTTCACACCTTCTCAACAAGTATCCATCAACACATAATGCCTTATTGTCATCAATCACAACCTCAACTTATTGCTCCTCAACCAATGAGCTATCAACCCTTATCTTGATGCTGGAACTCAACCTAACACATCAAATCATGTAAATAGTTAGTCCCGTGCATCCGGTGTTAATTATCACCAAAAGTCACCATAGCACAATGGTAGGGGGGCTAGGTCCTTCACCTGTCCAGCCTTTGGATTCCACCATGTGTTAGCGGTTGGACCTGTAGGCACCCATAAGAGTTGTTGACGCCAGATTTCGTCACTAGTAGAATCGGCGCCAAGAAGAGGGGGAATCGGAGAAGCACAGTTGGGAATCATCCAAATGGTGCTACAGTGTGAGATCGGCCGGTGACTTCTGTCTCGCTTCGGGTCGAATATACCAGAGTCCCAATCGGTAATCTTTTGCCGATGAGGAATCGGCCGATTAGGAGGATGGGCTAATTGGGCCTGTATGGGCTTAGAAGGGAATAGAAGGATTGTTGGAGGTATGCCCTAGAGGATATCATAGAGATGATGATATTCCATTTGTATCCATGATTTGTATATTGTGTTCATTGAATATCCATTAAAGGCTACTTGAATTGATTTGCAATTATGTGAATTGTATGTGAAACTCTTTACTTGTATGGTTATTCTAAAGTTGTCCCTAGTCGGAGTTCATGTGAGGACACACATGAATATTAGACTAGCACATGTATTAGTTGATGACTATGTTTCACAAGTCATGGACATGGAGATGTTGAACTAATAATGTGGACACATGTGGAGACATGTGTTAGGACTGACCCAACATGAGAAGTAGTTCTCTCTTTAAGCAACATATACGCTTTGTCCTTAGACCTGAGATTGTCGCATGTATTCTAGATGTGGATCGACCTACTTAGGGGCTATCAAACACTACGCCGTAACAGGGTAGTTATAAAGGTAGCTTTCCGGTTTGTCAAGAAGCATGCTATGAGACATGGTCAATCAAGATGGGATTTGCCCCTCTCTGATTGAGAGTGATATCTCTGGGCCCCTCGAGTGATCGGATCCGAAAATGCATGGCCATGCTACGTACGGTTAAGAGTTAACCTACAAAGGGATTCCGAATCACAGGATCGAGAAAGAGCGGTCGGCTTGAAGCTAGACCAAATATCGTGAGGCAAAGGGAATAGCATGTATATTATGTTGTGATGGTTCGTCTGATATGATCTTCGTATGCGTATAGGAGTTGGCACGTCTTGCTAGAGGCCGCTACCGACTATTGGGCCGAGTAGGAGTACTCGGGCCATGTCTATACGTATCCGAACCCATAGGGTCACACACTTAAGGGGCTGGAAGCCCAATTCGGATCTGATCCGAGTTGGATTAGGTTTAGGAGTACTAATGGGCCTCGGATCCAGAGGCCCATCAGGAACCTCTATAAATAGAGGGGTGGGGGCGCCCTAGGGTTTACACCTTTTTGGCGAAACACACCTGCCGCGCCTCCCACGCCCTCGCCTGTTGCAACTCGCGGATCTAGCAGTCCGGCTTGTGACGCTTCCTCCCTGCACGTGTGGATACCTTGGAGGTGTTGCGCCTGCAGCACTTCGACGAGCCGCCGACGAGCCTCGACGAGCCGACGACGAGCCGCGGTACCGGAGGCGATCTTGCTGTGCACGTGGACGAGCTGCTGAGGAGCTGCTGGACGTGATCGACTACGTACGACTACGTTGATCGACTACGTACGACTACGTGATCGTCTTCACTGCATCGACGCATATCTACATCTTCCGCACCAGTAGTGCGTCGAGTGGTAATCCCGTGATCCTTATACGGCAGTTCTTCCTGGTTATACGCGGTAGAAATTTTGATTTGCGCTAGTGTAGCCTACCTCGTATCCCAACAGTGGTATCAAGAGCCGTAGCTGCTTAGTTTTGGATTTGGGATGTGGGCATATGGAGATATGCGAGTTCTCTGTTTGATCTATGTCCTGATTTCGTGCCCTTGCTGCAATGGTAGTGTAACGACATACTCCTACCGGTCGGTTTCCGCCATCGGAGTTAAGTGATACACGTAAATCCAGTTGCAGTGAGGGAAGATCAATATGATTGGTCAAATTGAAATCCAGGGTCATACGCCAGGCGCATTAGATGTGCAATAGTAGATGGGATCTACTGCCGGGGTCGGGTTTTTGCCGTATGCGTATGCTTCGGTAAATCAGCCGTAACTTTTCGATACGATCTCGGATCGAGGCGATTTTTATACGAAAATTGATCTACAGAAAAAGTTACACTTGAATTTCAACCGCTTCGCCGTTTTCGGCGAAATTAGATTTCCCAAATTCGGCTTGGAAGATGGAGTTTCGGGCCTCCCAAGTTTGGAACGTAAGGACGCCTAACTCTCTTTTGCAGGATGTATGTATGTATCTTGTGATCAGTATGGCCCCCTTGTGTATGTGATGCATGTGTGTAACTCATTTGTGACCTGCGTGTCGCGCGTACGGCAACACGGCAGGAGCCATATGTGTTGTCACTTTATTGTATTTAATGGTCTGCGTACCAATCTGTGATGATCCAAGCAACTATGTAATCTTCATTACTAGATTCTTTACTAGCTATTAGGCGTAATAGCATGCTCTAGTTCTTGGAGGACTCATCACCAGGAGGATGGCGCACATGGAACATGGAGATGGAGATCACCATGGTGAACAGGTTCTATGGAGATGGAGATCAACATATGAAAACGGGCCATACTGTGTCACAAGCTGTGTGAATGCTATTCTGTTTATGTTTTACTTTCTGCATGCTGTGATGTTAGAAGTAGAACAATCCCTCACAAAGTTTAAATTAGTATGCCCTCCCAACTAAAACTTTCACCGTCCCATGTCTTGTACAATTAGTGGTGGGTCTATGAAATTAGGGTGCCACTAGTTTTCCTTGACTACACGGGTTTGTGTCGGACACTTACACGCATAAGGGTTGGTTTGCTTAACAAGGTTATCTTAACGGTTAAGGACCTTGGGGCATAAAGGTTGGGCGCCGAGACATAGAGATGTCACCCAACAACAGGAGTCATATGTGATATGATTAGCAAAAGATTGCTTACCGATCTACCTCGTTTGCTAGCGGTGATGCTAAAGCTCACTAGTAGACTTGTTAGTTGTGGATCCTGAATCACTAAGTTTCAATAGAGGGATATTGATTTTAGTGGGAGTAGATTCTGTTAAAATAGTTTAATGTAATTTGCTCTATCATGGAAACGTTTGTCTTAGTGTATTTTGCATTACTTTTGTTGTAGATTAAATGGCACCTAGCAACACCACCACATCGTTTGCTTTGCGTTCGGTCCTTGAGAAGGACAAGTTGAATGGAACAAACTACTCGGATTGGATCCGTAACCTGAGAATTGTTCTCAGGGCTGAGAAAAAGGAAGATGTTCTAGACAACCCACTACCAGAAGAACCTGCTGATGATGCACCCGCTGCTGCTAAGAATGCTTACAAGAAAGCATGTGATGCTAACCTCGAAGTAAGCTGCCTTATGCTTGCTTGCATGGAACCTGAGCTGCAGATGCAGTTTGAAACAAACCATGAGGCGCACAATATGATCGTGGCGCTTAGAGACATGTTCCAAACACAGGCCAGGACTGAAAGGTTCAATGTGTCTAAGGCCTTTGTTGAGAGCAAGCTAGCAGAAGGCGCAGCAGTAGGACCACAAGTAATCAAGATGGTTGGTTACACTCAACGGTTGGAGAAGCTAGGCTTCCCACTGGGCCAAGAGTTGGCCACTGATTTCATTCTTTCGTCTCTTCCGCCTAGCTATGGGAACTTCATCTCGAACTACCATATGCATGGGACGGAGAAGGGTCTGAATGAGCTGTGTGGCATGCTTAAAACAGCAGAGGCTGACATCAAGAAAAGCGCTAGTACCAGCCATGTGATGGCGATACAGAACAAGCCCAGCTTTAAGAAGAAGGGCAATTCTTGGAAGAAGAAGGGCAAGGCTGGAACGTCCAAGCCAAACCCACCGCCCAAGGTTAAAGCTGGACCTGGACCTGCTCCAGACAAAGAGTGCTTTTACTGTCATGAACTTGGTCACTGGAAGAGAAAATGCAAGCAGTACCTAGCTTCGTTGAAGAACGGCGGAAGTAAGAGTACTTCTACCTCAGGTACGCTTGTTGTTAATGTTATAGACAACATATTTCTCGCTGATACAATTATTAATTCTTGGGTATTTGATACCAGATCGGTTGCTCATATTTGCAATTCGATGCAGGGAATGATAAGAAGTAGAAGCGTGGAAAGAGGAGAAGTTGATTTCCGCGTGGGCAATAATGCAAGAGTTGCTGCTTTGACCGTCGGGACGATGCAACTCCACCTCCCGTCAGGATTTATTATGGAGTTGAATAATTGTTATTTTGTTCCTAGTTTAAGTCGAAACATTTTATCTCCTTCATGCTTGATGGAGGATGGTTATTCATTTGCGAGTGAAAACAATGGTTGTGTGATCTCTAAGAATAATATGTTTATGGCTTTTGCACCCATTGTGAATGGATTATTTGTTTTAAATCTTGATGGTTCACCTGTCTGTAATGTAAGTGCTAAAAGGCCTCGGCCTAATGATTTGAGTCATACCTACTTGTGGCATTGTCGTTTGGGTCATATAAGTGAAAAACGCATGAAGAAGCTCCATTCTGATGGACTTCTAACTTCGTTTGATTTTGAATCATACGAGACATGTGAGGCTTGCTTGCTAGGCAAGATGACCAAGACGCCTTTCACAGGATTTCCTGAGAGAGCAGTAGACTTGTTGGAACTCGTACATAGTGATGTATGCGGACCAATGAGCACGACGGCTAGAGGAGGATTCCAATACTTCATAACTTTCACTGATGACTTTAGTAGATATGGCTATGTCTACTTGATGAGGCACAAGTCTGAAACCTTTGAAAAGTTCAAGGAATTTCAGAATGAAGTTGAAAATCAGCGTGGCAAGAAAATTAAGGCCTTACGATCTGATCGTGGAGGCGAGTATTTGAGCCACGAGTTTAGCAATCATCTAAAGAGTTGCGGAATTGTTCCACAACTTACGCCGCCTGGAACACCTCAGAGAAACAGTGTGTCCGAGCGACGTAATCGAACTTTGTTAGACATGGTTCGATCAATGATGAGCCAGTCGGACCTACCGTTGTCATTTTGGGGATACGCTCTAGAAACAGCAGCTTTCACACTTAATAGGGTACCATCTAAATCCATAGTTAAGACACCATATGAGATATGGACTGGAAAGGTTCCTAGTTTGTCTTTTCTAAAGATTTGGGGATGTGAAGTGTTTGTCAAGCGACTTCAGTCGGACAAGATCACACCCAAGTCGGATAAGTGCATTTTCGTGGGATATCCAAAGGAAACTTTGGGATATTATTTCTACAACCGATCAGAAGGCAAAGTGTTTGTCGCTCGGAACGGGGTTTTTCTAGAGAAAGAGTTTCTCAAAGGAGAAAAGAGTGGAAAGACAGTGCATCTTGAAGAAGTTCAAGATGAGCCGATCGGGCAAGAATCAATGAGTGATGCTAACGTAGCAGAACAGGTTGAGATACCCATGGCAAGAGAAGCACCGCCACAACCACGAAGGTCGGCAAGGCTCCGCGAAATGCGGGAAATATTATTGTTGGACAATGATGAGCCTGCGACATATGCAGAAGCAATGATGGACCCAGACTCCGAAAAATGGCAGAGTGCCATGCAATCCGAAATAGAGTCTATGGGAGACAATCAAGTTTGGAACTTGGTTGACCCGCCTGATGGTGTTAAAGCCATAGAGTGCAAGTGGATCTATAAGAAGAAAAAGGACATGGATGGAAATGTTCACATCTATAAAGCACGACTTGTCGCAAAAAGTTTTCGACAAGTTCAAGGAGTTGACTACGACGAGACCTTCTCGCCCGTAGTGATGCTTAAGTCCATTCGGATTATTCTAGCTATAGCTGCATATTTCGATTATGAGATATGGCAGATGGATGTCAAGACAGCTTTCCTGAATGGAAACCTAGCTGAGGACGTGTATATGATACAGCCCGAGGGTTTTGTCGATCCGAAAAATGCTGGAAAGGTATGCAAGCTTCAGAGATCCATTTATGGATTGAAGCAAGCATCTAGGAGTTGGAACATTCATTTTGATGAAGTGGTCAAAGGGTTTGACTTCACCAAGAACGAAGAAGAGTCTTGTGTTTACAAGAAGGTTAGTGGGAGCTCTGTAGTATTTCTAATCTTATATGTGGATGACATATTACTGATTGGAAATAACATTCCTATGCTTGAGTCCGTAAAGACTTCACTGAAAAATAGTTTTTCAATGAAGGACTTAGGGGAAGCGGCATATATTCTGGGCATTAAGATCTATAGAGATAGATCGAGAAGGCTTATAGGTTTGAGCCAAGATACTTATATTGACAAAGTGTTGAAGCGGTTCAGCATGGAAGAGGCAAAGAAAGGGTTCTTGCCTATGTCACATGGCATACATCTCAGCAAGACTCAGTGTCCTTCGACTGCTGATGAGCGGGATCGCATGAGTAGAGTGCCATATGCCTCGGCTATTGGATCTATCATGTATGCAATGATAAGTACTCGCCCAGATGTTTCATATGCGCTAAGTATGACAAGCAGACACCAATCTGATCCAGGTGAGAGTCACTGGACAGCGGTGAAAAACATTCTTAAGTACTTGAGAAGGACTAAAGATATGTTCCTCGTCTATGGAGGTCAGGAGGAGCTCGTTGTAACAGGTTACACCGATGCTAGTTTCCAAACCGACAGAGATGATTCAAAGTCACAATCAGGATTTGTGTTCACGCTAAATGGTGGTGCTGTTAGTTGGAAGAGTTCCAAGCAGGAGACGGTGGCCGATTCTACGACAGAAGTCGAGTACATCGCGGCTTCGGAAGCCGCGAAGGAAGGTGTTTGGATAAGGAATTTCCTCATTGAGCTTGGTGTGTTCCCGAATACGTCCAGCCCATTGAATCTCTACTGTGATAACAATGGGGCAATTGCGCAAGCAAAGGAGCTAAGGAACCACCAGAAGAACAAACACGTAATGCGGCGATTTCATCTCATTCGAGACTTCGTTAACCGGGGTGAGATCAAGATATGCAAAATACACAAGGATCTGAACATTTCTGATCCGTTGACAAAACCACTCTCGCAGGCTAAGCATGATGCGCATGTAAGAGCTATGGGTATTAGATATCTTCTAGATTGACTCTAGTGCAAGTGGGAGACTGTTGGAGGTATGCCCTAGAGGCAATCATAGAGATGATGATATTCCATTTGTATCCATGATTTGTATATTGTGTTCATTGAATATCCATTAAAGGCTACTTGAATTGATTTGCAATTATGTGAATTGTATGTGAAACTCTTTACTTGTATGGTTATTCTAAAGTTGTCCCTAGTCGGAGTTCATGTGAGGACACACATGAATATTAGACTAGCACATGTATTAGTTGATGACTATGTTTCACAAGTCATGGACATGGAGATGTTGAACTAATAATGTGGACACATGTGGAGACATGTGTTAGGACTGACCCAACACGAGAAGTAGTTCTCTCTTTAAGCAACATATACGCTTTGTCCTTAGACCTGAGGTTGTCGCATGTATTCTAGATGTGGATCGACCTACTTAGGGGCTATCAAACGCTACGCCGTAACAGGGTAGTTATAAAGGTAGCTTTCGGGTTTGTCAAGAAGCATGCTATGAGACATGGTCAATCAAGATGAGATTTGCCCCTCTCTGATTGAGAGTGATATCTCTGGGCCCCTCGAGTGATCGGATCTGAAAATGCATGGCCATGCTACGTACGGTTAAGAGTTAACCTACAAAGGGATTCCGAATCACAGGATCGAGAAAGAGCGGTCGGCTTGAAGCTAGACCAAATATCGTGAGGCAAAGGGAATAGCATGTATATTATGTTGTGATGGTTCGTCTGATATAATCTTCGTATGCGTATAGGAGTTGGCACGTCTTGCTAGAGGCCGCTACCGACTATTGGGCCGAGTAGGAGTACTCGGGCCATGTCTATACGTATCCGAACCCATAGGGTCACACACTTAAGGGGCTGGAAGCCCAATTCGGATCTGATCCGAGTTGGATTAGGTTTAGGAGTACTAATGGGCCTCGGATCCAGAGGCCCATCAGGAACCTCTATAAATAGAGGGGTGGGGGCGCCCTAGGGTTTACACCTTTTTGGCGAAACACACCTGCCGCGCCTCCCACGCCCTCGCCTGTTGCAACTCGCGAATCTAGCAGTCCGGCTTGCGACGCTTCCTCCCTGCACGTGTGGATACCTTAGAGGTGTTGCGCCTGCAGCACTTCGACGAGCCGCCGACGAGCCTCGACGAGCCGACGACGAGCCGCGGTACCGGAGGCGATCTTGCTGTGCACGTGGACGAGCTGCTGAGGAGCTGCTGGACGTGATCGACTACGTACGACTACGTTGATCGACTACGTACGACTACGTGATCGTCTTCACTGCATCGACGCATATCTACATCTTCCGCACCAGTAGTGCGTCGAGTGGTAATCCCGTGATCCTTATACGGCAGTTCTTCCTGGTTATACGCGGTAGAAATTTTGATTTGCGCTAGTGTAGCCTACCTCGTATCCCAACAAGGATGAGGTGGAAATCAGCCCACGAAGCGTGGAGTAACCAACCTAGCACGAATCGTGCTTGTAGATATTCGTTTTCTGTTTGAATTAGGAATAGAATTCTAGTCGGTTAAGAAGATATCTGTACGGGGCTATAAATAGCTGCCTTTGTAAATCTGTAATGATCAACCAATCAATACAACAAGCTACTTTTTCTTCGTACCTACTTTCAAGCAGGCGACTTCGCCATTATTTTCCTCTGTTTACGAGTTCGTGCGGGTTGGCAGGGCAGCATCATCTTGATCTCCAGCCGATTCTGTAAGTTCCGTTTATCGAGTAATATCTAAGCTTTAACTCCGGGCGTATCGCTGTTGTTTCGTTTAGATTTATTCACTAGTTATCGATATTTACTAGATTCGTAGGTTTTACCTGTTTTTCTAGTCTTTATCACCAGTTATCCAGCTAGGAATCGGTAGTTTCGGCTTCATTTATCTGCTGTTATTAAATTCATCTATTCTTGATTAGATCTGTTTCTAGTGTTGTTATCGTAGCTTTGTGTCGGTTATTCTAGTAGTTTTCTGTCTACAAGGCTACAGAGATCAGGCTGCCTTATAGCCGATTTCCTTATTATAGTAAATCGGCCGATTCGCTGATAAGCTCTCTCGAGATCGGAAACTTAGCCGATCGTGATTTCTGGACCTGACACGTATTCTTCCTTGCCAATCAACAGGTCAGATTGGCTGGCACGCCGCGCGAACCGCACCAGGGCATTCACCCGAACAGGAGCTAAGCAGATTCTCCCGGGTCGTGTGTCGGACGCTGGGATTCGGTTGACCGATTTCTAGCGCCAACACACTTTTGGCACGCCCGGTGGGACAAATACAACCGCCATCATGTCGAAAGCTGCTGAAGTCTCCGAAGATAACGTCATCGAGGTGACGGAAGCAGATCTGAAGGACGACCAGAAGGAAGAACTGGACAAGTATACGGCACAGTTCCGGAAAGCTTGCCTAAAGTCTTTCAGTCGCTCCAGAAGCGGGGAGACTATCAAGAAGACTCCATTCCCTCCTCCCCGCCAGATCACAATTTCTGAGGATTCGGACAAAATGTCCGATATGATTCAACAGTCTATTTATCACGCCTTCATTGATCAGTCCCCGGTACTTTCAAATATGGTGCACAATGCTGTGGTTAACTCCTTCGCCGGGGGGATACCTCAAGGATATAGGGGACCGGCATATTTTCAGCCGATTCCACCAAACCAGAATTATTCGAATTCGGCTTCGCAGCCGATCCAATTTTCTGTCGGGAATTCAGGTGCTTCCTCATCATCAACTCCAATGGGATATGGCTCCATGCAACTGTCCTCTGCGCCATTCCCTCCAGTTAGCCCAATTAACCCGTCACCCTGGGGGGCACCTTCAGTCATGGCCGGTCAGAATCAATCGGCTAGTCAGGTAAACCCTCCATTCCAGACATCCTTCCAGGCTACCATTCGGCCAACCGTGCCGCCGTACCAGCTTGTCGCTCCGGAGGTCAACAAGACAGCAGAGATCATGTTGTATGATGAAACGAGTGGCTCATTCAAACAGCCAGCTTTTACTATGCAGCCGGCTTACACTCAGATAACACCTTTCAATCAGCCTCCATTTATTCAGCCTCCAATTTACCAGCACGTGCCAATACCTCAGCCAACAATTCACCAGCAACAGCCAGATTGGTCGACACGTATTGCGGAGGTAATGCAAGAACAATTCGGCTTAAAGCTGAAAGTGCAAACTTATACCTACAGAACACCATACCCGTCTACATATGACCTATTACCGTTCCCCCATCGGTATAAAGTTCCTGACTTCACCAAATTTTCGGGGATGGATGATACTTCGACAGTAGAGCATGTGAACAGATTCATCATCCAATGCGGAGAGGCAGCCACACAGGATGCCCTACGAGTACGATTGTCCTCATCATCTTTGTCTGGTTCGGCCTTTCAATGGTTCACGACATTGCCGCCAATCTCGATTATCACATGGGCCGATTTAGAAAGACAGTTTCACAAATACTTCTACGCCGGGGTGCATGAGATGAAGCTGTCCGATTTGACTAGCCTCAGGCAAAGGAGTGATGAGCCGATATCCTTGTATATATAGAGGTTTCGGGAAATCAGAAACAAGTGCTACTCCCTGGCTCCGACCGATGCGCAGTTGGCCGATATAGCTTTTCAAGGCCTTCTGCCCTACATCAAAGAAAGATACGCTTCACAAGAGTTCGAGAGTCTAAGCCAGATTGTTCACCGATTGTCTGGACAGGAGGTACGTCCTTTCGATCCGCGGAGGAATTTCCAGAAGAAAGTGGCATTCCTGGAAGAGTTAGAGGATGAGGAAGATGTTGAAGTCGGACTTGCGGAGTGGATCAAGGGGAAGAAGCCGATATCATGCCCATTCGGCAAAAAGGAGCCGGAAGCGTTCGGTTTTGACACAACTAAGGCCGATAAAATCTTCGATCTTCTCCTCCAGGAAGGGCAGATTAAACTCTCGCCATACCATACAATACCTTCTGCCGAGCAACTAAAAAAGATGAAGTATTGCAAGTGGCACAATGCCACATCCCATGATACCAATGAGTGCAAGATCTTCAGGCAACAGATACAGTCAGCCATTGAGCAAGGCAGACTTAAATTTGAAGTGCTGGCAAAATCGGCCAAACTAATGAAGATTGACCAACACCCCTTCCCCACCAACATGGTTGATACGGGGAAGAATTCACTCCAAACAAAAGTGCTGACATCCGAATCGGCCCAAAAGAGTGGAGCCGTCGACCCCAGAAATCAAGCTACGCCTGAAGATGTCAAGGGGAAGCGGCGGATGGAGGACGACGATGGAGAATCAGAAGGGCCACGCATTACTTCCCAGTTCCTGCTCCAGAAGTACCAACGACAGCATGAACGCTCAAGGTCCCGGGAAGAAGCAATGCGTCCGCACGAGGAGCACTGGAGATGCCCGTTCTTCATTCATTGTTGGGAAAACAACCTCAGGCTACCTTCAGCCGATACTTGCCCAGAATGCAACGGTCCATATCGTGAAAATCGGCCGTTCAACAGGTCTCGCTCCAGGGACGGAAGGCCAGAACCGATCAGCAGGAATTGGCGCAACCAAGATGACCAGCGCCCTCCCGTGCGTGATCGGCTGGGGGGCAGAAGTGACCGATATGATCGGTCGGAAGATAGACGCCATGATAGGCAGGGGGGCAGGACTGATCGGCATGACCGGTCAGAAAACAGGGCCAGCGTTCACAGCCGGCTCGAAGAGATGGCCGATGCTCGAGTGACAGATGAAAACCTGTTAGGACGCGAACCGGAGTGGGAACGCGCCAAGTCAAGGGGAAGACCAATAAACCCCAGGTGGTGTCCCGATGGATTGACCAAGTCCCAAAAACGAAGAATTCAACGTCTCCGCCAATGGGAACAGCAAGAAGAAGAAAGCACAACGGACAAGAAGGAAGGAAAGCCTCGGGTGTGGCGCCCCAAAAGAAACGATAAAGGAGACAACAAATCGGCGGCTGATGAATCGGCAGCCAAGATCGGCATGGTTTTCATTTTGCCGATGGAATTCATGGCTCCCGACGATCAACAGGATGTATCGGCAATAGAAGAACAGACAGCACAGTTGGCTTTGGAGCCAATGATGGCCACGTTCGAAAAGCCCGAAGATGACGAACGACAACACATGAAGGCGTTGTTCCTTAAAGGGCATGTTGACGGCCGCCCCCTCACTAGATTTATGGTAGACGGAGGAGCTACAGTCAACATCATGCCGTACGCCGTACTCCGGAAACTTGGGAAAAGCGACGACGACTTGACCAAGACAGACATGATGCTCAAGGACTTCGAGGGCAAGGTGTCATGCGCTCGCGGTGCTCTCTGCGTCGACCTCACCATCGGCAGTAAGACCCTTCCTACCACCTTCTTTATTATTAATAGCAAGGGGTCCTACAACATGCTACTTGGCCGAGACTGGATACACGCAAACTGCTGCATCCCGTCAACAATGCATCAATGCCTCGTGCAATGGGTCGGCGATAACATCGAGGTAGTCAAAGCCGATTCCGCGTACAGCATCGCGGCAGCCGACACGCAGCAATGGAGCTGCGAGACCGTCAGGTGCATATCTGGCAGAGTATGGGAGACCGATGTCCTAAAGGTCACCGATTTTGGCCTATACACGATCCGAGCAGTCGGTTCCGAAGACTCAGAGTAGATGGATCAGTTCGCCCGAGAAGATGGGAAGCTAGGGCACGGGTTCACGTCGGCCGATTCATTGGAGATGATAGACTTAGGCGACGGCACTAAACCAAGGCCGACTTATATTAGTGCAAATTTAGATCCAGAATAGAAGTGTAAATTGACAAATTTGTTAAAGGAATTTAAGGATTGTTTTGCTTGGGAGTATCACGAGATGCCCGGTTTAGACCGATCCATTGTTGAACATCGGCTACCCATAAAACCAGGGTATCGGCCGCACCAACAACCCGCACGGCGCTGCAATCCTAAAATTCTACCAGACATAAAAGCTGAAATAACTCGGCTAATCGAAGCGAAATTTATTCGGCAATGTCGTTATGCCGAGTGGATTTCTAACATCGTACCAGTATACAAGAAAAATGGAAAGTTACGCGTTTGCGTTGATTTCAGGAATCTTAATCAGGCCACACTGATGGATGGTTACCCCATGCCAACGGCCGATGTACTGATCGACGCTGCCGGGGGGCATAAAATAATTAGCTTCATGGACGGAAATGCTGGATACAATCAAATACTTATGGCCGAAGAGGATATACCCAAAACGGCCTTCAGATGTCCAGGCCACCTTGGTTTGTTCGAGTGGGTGGTGATGACTTTTGGCTTAAAGAACGCAGGCGCTACATATCAGAGAGCCATGAATTACATATTCCACAAACTCATTGACATTCTGGTAGAGATCTACATCGATGATGTCGTGGTCAAGTCCAAAGGTCACGAAGAGCATTTGGCCGATCTGCGAAAAGTGCTAGAGTGCACCAAGAAACATGGGCTTAAGATGAACCCCAATAAATGTGCTTTCGGCGTATCCGCCGGACAGTTCTTAGGATTCATGGTGCACGAACAGGGGATCGAAATCAATCGGAAGACCATAGCGGCCATCAACAAAGTCGTGGCCCCACAGAACAAAACCGAACTACAGTCTCTAATCGGCAAGGTGAATTTCATCAGAAGATTCATATCCAATCTATCTGGGCGAATTCAGGCGTTCACACCTCTGTTGAAGCTGAAACCTGACCAGGAATTTATATGGGGAGAGGAACAGCGCAAAGCACTGGAAGATATCAAACAATATTTGGTCTCACCACCAGTGTTGGTTCCTCCTCAAACTGGTAAGCCGTTTAAACTATACTTATCAGCCGATGAAAAAGCTATTGGGTCGGCTCTAGTCTAGGAGTTTGAAGGCAAGGAGCGGGTAATTTATTATGTCAGTAGAAGACTCCTGGATGCCGAAACAAGATATCCTCCGGTGGAGCGTTTGTGCCTATGTCTTTACTTCTCATGCACCAAACTAAGGCACTATCTACTGTCGGCAGAATGCGTGGTCGTGTGCAAAGACGACGTAGTAAAATACATGCTATCACTACCGATCTTGAAAGGTCGAACAGGCAAATGGATCTTAGCTTTATCAGAGTTTGACCTGCGGTATGAATCGGCAAAAGCCGTCAAGGGTCAAGTCATGGCCAATTTCGTCGCCCAGCACTGCGGACCGGAGATTGCCCTCGTAGAGCCGGCACCTTGGACATTATATTTCGATGGGTCTTCATGTGGGGTTGGATCAGGAATCGGCATCGTTCTCATATCGCCTCGGGGGGCAAGTTATGATTTCTCTCTGCCGATAGAAACCGCCGCTACTAACAATCAAGCGGAGTACCGAGCTGTATTAAAAGGCCTACAACTATCAAGGGAAGTCAAGGCCGATTCCGTTGAAGTCTTTGTAGACTCTATGCTTATTGTGGATCAACTGACCGGAAGGTCTGAATGCAAAGATGACGTATTAAGAATTTATTACGAAGATTGCTTACAGCTTTTGAAAGAATTCCGATCGGCAGTAATCGAGCACATCCCAAGAGACCGCAACGAAGACGCCAACAAACTTGCCCAGCATGCATCTGGGTATCGGCCAATTCTAGGCGCTATGGCTCTAGAACTCACGACCGATGACTGGCGTAAAGAAATTGCCGACTACCTGAAGGATCCGTCTAAAAAGGTGGAGCGACGAGTACGTTTTCATGCCACCAAATACGTACTGCTCGAAGATGACCTATTCTACCGAACGATCGACGGAGTCCTTCTCAAATGCCTTGGGACAGAAGAGGCCAAGACTCTAATGGGAGAAATCCATGAAGGGGTGTGTGGAGCACACCAATCGGCACATAAGATGAAGTGGATGATCAGGAATAATGGGTACTACTGGCCAACGATCCTCGAAGACTGTTTCAAATATTATAAGGGCTGTCAGGAGTGTCAAAAGTTTGGAAATGTCCAGCGTGCACCCGCATCGGCCATGAATCCCATCATTAAGCCATGGCCATTCAGGGGATGGGGAATAGACCTTATCGGCCAAATTTACCCACCATCAAGCAAAGGGCACAAATTTATTCTGGTGGCTACTGATTACTTTACCAAATGGGTAGAGGCTATCCCGTTAAGCGCCGTGACATCGGCTATCATGGCCGACTTCGTAAGGGACCACATCGTTTACCGATTCGGTATCCCTCAGACTATAACAACCGATCAAGGAACAATGTTCACATCGGGGGAATTTGAGGAATTTACGACCGATATGGGAATCAAATTGTTAAATTCTTCTCCGTATTACGCCCAAGCCAATGGTCAGGCAGAATCCTCCAATAAAGGGATAATCAAATTGATCAAAAGAAAAATCGAGGAACAACCAAAGAAGTGGCACCTATGTTTAACAGAGGCCTTATGGGCGTACAGGATGGCTTGTCATGGGGCTACCAAGTTATCTCCCTACCAGTTGGTGTACGGTCACGATGCAGTACTGCCATGGGAGTCAAGGGCGGGATCGAGGCGTATTTCGCTCCAGGACCAGTTAACAGCCGATGACTACTCATCACTTATGAAAAGGGAACTTGACGATTTGGCTGGCCAACGATTGAGGGCTCTGATAAGCATTGAAGAAAATAAAAAGAGAGTAGCCAGGTGGTACGATAAGAAGGTCAAAGTCAAACAATTCTTCCCCGGGGACTTGGTATGGAAGTTAGTATTGCCGATTGGGTCGAAAGATTCTAAATTCGGAAAATGGTCCCCTACCTGGGAAGGGTCGTATAAAATCGGCAGATGCGCTCCAGGAAATGCTTACATTTTGGAAACAATAGAAGGAGAGGAATTTACTAGAGCTCTGAACGGAAGGTACTTAAAAAGATACTATCCCAGCATATGGGTCGGAGCATAAGGGATTAACTGTGATGCAATCACACATAGCCGATACAAATCGGTTCGAACACATAGTCGTCCAAATCGGCCGATTGCATTCATTCGGTACGGGCGATGGGTTACATGGCCGACAAAACATTAGTCGCCCTTAGAACAAAAAATACAAAAAACTAATTATTCTTCTTCTTGAGCGCCTTCCCGTTCCGCTCCAACTCGCTCATGACGCGGAGGTATTCTTCTTCTATTGCCTTCATTGAAGTCTCTGCTTCAATTTGACGAGGGAGAAAATGACTCCGATCCATGGGAGGGCGCGAAGTTCCTGCCGCCGCGTCTTCAAGAACGACTCGCCGAGGAAGCGGATGGCTCCTGTCGGTGGGAGGTCGCCGGCTGCCGTTGCTCTCCATAAAGTCCAAGATTGTACGGGCCGCCGTGGCGACATCGTCTTCAAGGTCGTCACAATGATGGCCCCTGACAGTTGGAGATCGTCGGCTACTTTCACTCACCACGAAATCCAAGACCACACGAGCCTCCGCAGTAACGTGGTCCCGAAGGTCCTCTCGATGAGCCATGATCAGCGCCTTGTCCTCCGACGTCAATGGGTCCTCGGAGTGAATGAGCTCAATGGCGCGTACGAGCTCAGGGCTAAGACGTTGAGGCTGAAACAAAGAAGGAATAAGAAGGGACATTCTCTTCCTAGGATCTAAAAAAGAAGGGGAGGTAGAGGTCAAGATTTCACCTGGTTAACAGAAGAAGAAGAAGCCGGCGAAGCCATGACAGAAAGTCGCACCGATGAGAGGAAGGAGAGAGTAAAACCGAAAGCCAAAGTGATACTATCGGGAGTAAGTGCCGAGGTCGGTATTTATAGGAAAGAGATGCGTGGAAATTTGGTAAGGCTACGTCCCATCGGAAATAAGGAAGGCAGTAAATAGAAAGGGCGTCGCGAAGGACGGTCAAAGTAGATAGTAAATGTTCGTACAAGACAGTCAGTGTTTTACAGGTTACCCAAAAGGGTATCGATAGCCGTGATAGCCCGACGCCGGATCTGATCGGCAGAGTCAAGAACCCGTTGGTCTTCATCTGCCGATCCAGGGACTTCTGATGTACTGCGATGGAGCTTTAGGGCCTCGTGAGCAAAGCGCTGCCTCTCCCGTGTCAAATCAGCAATGACAGAAGGTAGCTCTTGGAGCTTTTTCTCTTCGGCACTAATTGTCTTGGTCACTTGCTCCATCTCCTTGGCAAGCTCCGCCCTCCGACGCTTGAGGCGGTCTATCTCACCGATAATCGCCGGATGGGAATCTTCCAGAACATGGATGCGCCGATGTGCTTCTTGGGCTTGACGCTTGAGCGCATCTTCTTCTTCACGAGTCTTGGCCAGCTTGGCGCGATCGGCCATATGACGAAGGGCTCTGAAGACCGGGATCCTCATAGACTCGATGAAGGCTGCCGGCGCCAATGCCTCTTCCGCCTCCTCTGGTACTCGCCCGCTGATGTCACTGAAGAGTTGCCGAATCGGTGAAGCGTCTTCTACTAGTTGACCGATGTCCCCTTGAAGGAGGGATCGGATACTGGCAAGTTTGGCTCGGACGTCATCAGGAACGGAGCTCAAGGTAACCTGGCGAGAAGCAACTTCTTCATCGTCTGAGAGGGCGACCGCGAAAGAAAAGAGGCTGTTGTCGGGGGTGTCTTGTTCGTGGAGAAAATAAAAAGGAAGAATAAATCGGCGGGAAGTAAAAGCAAATCGGCTGAATAGAAGCCGAAACAAAACTTACCGCTTTGAAGCGAATTTCTTCACGCTGCACTTGTGAAGCCGTCACGCCTTGCTCAGGGGCCTGCGCCATAGGTTCATCAGATGAAGAAGATTCCACGATGATCGGCGCGATGCTTGGACCAGCTCCCTGAGAAAAGACTGGTGGTTGAGGAGCGCTTGGTGTGCCGATGGCTTGTGTCAGAGGATTGAGTAAGTACATTATGCAAATACCAAAGGAAATCGGTAAAATAGTACTATACCTCAATGGATGGAAGCGGGGGCGCGCCGATGGCTGGTTGAGTTGCTGCCGATTGTTGTATTTCCATAGGGGTGCTCTGTGCAGTCTAAGGATAAGAAGGGTTAATATCAGAATAACAATCGGAAGCAGTAAAATTCAGGTTTACCTGTATGGCCTCCAACAACAACGACGCGGCGGCTGCTCCAGCTTGCGCAACGGCTTGGGTGTCGGCATCTTGGATGACCTGAGAAGGTGGTGCGGTCGGGGTTTCTACCGATACGAGCACAGGGGGATCTGCCGATTCTACACGAGCTCGGACTCGGCGACTGGTCTTCTTGGTGGTCCTCTTATGGACTTGTTTTGATCGGCCAGCAATCACGTCAACAGACGGAGCGTCATAGCCGATAAGAGGATAAGTTGTGTATGGGTGACTTTCTATTAGCCGTCCGCTACGGCTGTGTGTTGGAGGAGTTCGATTCTCGGCCTGAAAAGATAATAAAATCATTAGTGCTCAGTCATGTTGAGAGGAATAAAAATCGGCTAAGTGAAATACCTCGGCGTTCGGGTCGGTGTTGGCTGGGTCCAGAAGGTTGCAGTATGCCGATGCCGAGTTGCAGAAAAGAAATTGCTTCCAATCGGCCCACCAGAGTTTGAACGGCTGGACAGCAAAGGGAGCTACTAGCCAGTCGTTCAGGTCAATTGTACTGGAGTCCGGAATTCGGTCTCGTAACCGACTGTAATCCAGACCAGACGTGAGCTCATCTCTAAACTTGATTCGGCCAGCAAAGTACACTTGAATCGGCAGCTGACCCATGCCGAATTGACGTGCTGCAGCGGAGGGGTTGTAGAATTCGTACGTAGGGGCATCCTTCCCCGAGAAGAAGTTGGCTGGCAGGAGTCCTGGCTTGATTAACTCATCGTAGAGCTCTTCATCAAATCGGCTGGTAGTCGAGTCAAAGCAAGTTGGGAGCTCAAAGACCGGGTCATCCCGCTGATAAGGAAACCAAATGGTTGCATCTTCATTAAATCCGTTATAAAAGCATCGAAAGTACTCGGCTACCTTTGTAGCAGAATACGTGCAGCCTGGGAAAGCTGATGCCGCTTCGCCAAAGGACATGCATCGGTGACGTTCGGTAGGGTCTTCCGCCGATTCGATGTTGGGGAACGTCATGCGGTCCACCGGCTGCTGAGTGATCTTGCTCATGTAAAGGTTCAGCCACAGATTGATGAACCACCAGGGTTCGCCTTGATTGCCGATCGGCTCTCCCTTGGATAGTCTTATGCCGATTTGATGGAGCATGTGGTACGCGGCCCCTAGCAGATGTTTCCCGAGGGGGACATGGTTTCCTCTGGACAGTGCTTCAGCTAAGGCCTGGGTATTGGTTGTTGGGCCTGCGGCTCTTCCGCAAAAGAAGTGTTTTTCTAACCACATCATCAAGAAAGCTGTGTGCTCCCTATTCTCAACAGTCCCGGTCCTCTTATTACTTCTGATGAAACCCTTCCACCCGCCGATTCCCCTTGTATCCAGCCGATGTGACGTTGTGGCTAAAAGGTGGAAGGGTGTATCCGGGGAGGATATGTCAAGGCCGGTCAACAGGACCACATCGGCCAGTGTTGGGGTCATAGGACCGTGCCCAAATAAGAATGCATTAAGTGCATCAGACCAAAAATAAGAAGCCGCCATCACTAACGGCTCATTTTTCTCCATCTGGGATAAGGAAAGGTTGATGCACTGGCCGATTTTGAGCTCTTCCCATGAGACGCTCTTTGATGCGGCCACCCGTTGATACCACTCCCTCCAACCTGGGGTTTCATTCGGCCAGGACCTAAAAGTACCTAGCCATTGATCTAAGTTCATATCAGACAGTTTGAAGGGTATCCGGTCGGTTTCCAAATTTATGAGATCTATTGGATCAGGGTTTCCCATGGGTCCGAGACAAACAAGGCCGGGATTTCCCATAAGGTGAATGGTGATTCGATGCCTAACTGCCTAAAAAAGGAAAAGGGGAGTGTAGAAAAGTAAGAAACAGATCTAAGGTAAATATATTGCCGATAGAAGAGGGATTTGGTATTTACCTCTGGAATGAAGTTCTGAGTGATCGGCGTGGCCACGGGGGCAGATGCGGACGATGGGGCCGCGATGGGGATCGCCATTGGGATCTCCGATGAAGCTCCTTCTTCTGAGGAAGGAGCAACGGCTGTCGCCACCACCGCCAAAGGTGCTACTTCTGGGACACCGCGCGCGGGAGAGCTGCCGGAAGGAGCCGCCATTGGAGGAGAAGAGGAAAAAGTAGCAGGAAGTGGAGCTAGGAAGCTTCGGCGGCAAGGGAAAGATGCTGAAGGAGGAAGAAGGCGCACGTGCTGGGAAAAGAGACGTGAGCTTGAAGATGAGGTGCGGGTGAAGCGCTATTTAAAGGATGCCTGAAGGGGGGTAAAAATGGAATTTTCACCGCGCCGGCGTTTCGAGTTTTTCGGGAGTAGTGGCTGTCGTGGGCGCCCGTTTCGAAAAAATTGCAATGATCAGCCGGAAGACCGCGAAACGGAAGGATATTTTCACTGCGGCCGTTTCGGAGGGGAAGTTATAAAGAATTTCGAAGTAAAAGACTATGTTTTACTCGGAAACTGGGGGGCATGTGTTGACGCCAGATTTCGTCACTAGTAGAATCGGTGCCAAGAAGAGGGGGAATCGGAGAAGCACAGTTGGGAATCGGCCAAATGGTGCTACAGTGTGAGATCGGCCGGTGACTTCTGTCTCGCTTCGGGTCGAATATACCAGAGTCCCAATCGGTAATCTTTTGCCGATGAGGAATCGGCCGATTAGGAGGATGGGCTAATTGGGCCTGTATGGGCTTAGAAGGGAATAGAAGGATGAGGTGGAAATCAGCCCACGAAGCGTGGAGTAACAAACCTAGCACGAATCGTGCTTGTAGATATTCGTTTTCTGTTTGAATTAGGGATAGAATTCTAGTCGGTTAAGAAGATATCTGTACGGGGCTATAAATAGCTGCCTTTGTAAATCTGTAATGATCAACCAATCAATACAACAAGCTACTTTTTCTTCGTACCTACTTTCAAGCAGGCGACTTCGCCATTATTTTCCTCTGTTTACGAGTTCGTGCGGGTTGGCAGGGCTGCATCATCTTGATCTCCAGCCGATTCTGTAAGTTCCGTTTATCGAGTAATATCTAAGCTTTAACTCCGGGCGTATCGCTGTTGTTTCGTTTAGATTTATTCACTAGTTATCGATATTTACTAGATTCGTAGGTTTTACCTGTTTTTCTAGTCTTTATCACCAGTTATCCAGCTAGGAATCGGTAGTTTCGGCTTCATTTATCTGCTGTTATTAAATTCATCTATTGCCGATTAGATCTGTTCCTAGTGTTGTTATCGTAGCTTTGTGTCGGTTATTCTAGTAGTTTTCTGTCTACAAGGCTACAGAGATCAGGCTGCCTTATAGCCGATTTCCTTATTATAGTAAATCGACCGATTCGCTGATAAGCTCTCTCGAGATCGGAAACTTAGCCGATCGTGATTTCTGGACCTGACACGTATTCTTCCTTGCCAATCAACAGGTCAGATTGGCTAGCACGCCGCGCGAACCGCACCAGGGCATTCACCCGAACAAGAGCTAAGCAGATTCTCCCGGGTCGTGTGTCGGACGCTGGGATTCGGTTGACCGATTTCTAGCGCCAACAAGAGTGTTAGGCACAAGCTGCCCCCCTTCTCATCCCTTTCTGTGGACAATCGTCTATTTCCCCCGATATATCTAGAGATGACTAGAATATGTTATGCTTTTGCCAGAGCTGTTAACTAGGTTAGTTCTCAACTAGAGTTAACTTGACATAAAAGGAAGTACATAGGAACCTAATTCGGTCACGTTGTCCTCCCAGCTAGCTAGACCTCTCTGCTACTTTTATTATTTATCGTTGGTTTCTCTCCTATGTGTGTGTGTCAATGCCCATCACTCCTATCATATCGTTTACCCCTACTTTAGTTTAGCTGGTATTTTAATTAGTAGATACATCCTTGTTAGTTATCATATCCTTTAACCATTGCTTCCCTAAGGAAAATACGATACTCTAGAATACTCCCGGGTGAAATACTACAATGGTATCCATGTGCTTGTGGATATATATCTGTTGGACGTAAGAAATACCAACAGTCAGGCTGTCAGGAGGAAATAGCAGGCATCTAACACGCAGTCTATGGCCAGCGTATGCTCGATCGGTGTCTTCCCATGGTGTCTATCCTTTCGTGCGTTCCAAAGAGACCACATCCCATAGAAAATGACGGTTCTATCTTCTTCTCTGCAATATGTGTCACCAAGCAAATCCTCTGACCATGTCCTTGAGCACAGCCGTGGTAGTTTGATCCCTCCCATCTCTTTTAGATAGTGTTTGGTTCGTGCTAAGGTAATGTAAACGCAAAGGGAATTAGATTACAATGTATTTAGAGGTGGAATAGGTGATTGCCCTCTTTGTTTGGTTGCACTCTGGTAACGTAATCAGATTACTGTGTGGGTGCTATATCTGATTACGGTGGGGGAGGAGGGGTAACAAGCTTGTATAGATATTATTTAGGTAAGGGATTCGATTACAGTGTCAATTGATTGCAAACCACCGCAACCAAACATATGTAATGGGATTCGTTACCTTTAGTAATCAAATTACATTACATTTGAGCCAACCAAACACTATCTTAGTTTCTTCCAGAACGTTCATGCTAGAGTGCATTCCTCTAGTGCATGATAGGTCATCTCTTCTGGTATCCCACAAATTTCACCATTGGCAATTATATCTATATGCCACCAATGTAGATTAGCTCGACACAGTATATAATCGTGCATAATCCTCCACTAGATCACCCGTACCTTCGACAGCACTTTCTACTTCCAAAGTTTCAGCCACCGTGGATCTTTATCGACCTTTGAATGTGAGGAATGACCAGAAGCATGCGCTTGCCCTCGCACCTCAGACTTTGTCAATAGTCAATATGCTGCAATATGCTGATCTCACAAAGTAAAGCCCATGCCACTCCCCAGACCACGCCCAGAAATCATCCTGCGATCACCCAAGTGGAATTAGTTTTGCCGCCTCCACATCAAAGGGTAAGAGGTTCTGGTGTAAGGCCTTCTCATTCCAGGATCTACCATCTACACTTAAAATCTCAGCTATATGGATTGCAGTTGCTCCCTCCTTTTTGCAGATCGGTTTATTCCCAATGCCCGTAGGTAGCCACCGATCCTCTCAGATGTTTGTCGATACCCTATCCCCAATGCGCTTGATCAGAACCAAATCAAGTGCTTTCTGGCCTGCTAGGATTGCCGAGGTAATCTTCTTGCAAGTGTCGGGGGAGAGAGAAGGAAACAGCTCATTGAGTAGGTGGGTACCGCCTATGCAATTGACTTGATCAATGTTTCCTTGGCCGCCCCACTTAGCAGCTTTTCACTCCATCCACCTATAAGACTTTGGATCCTCGAAGGAATATGCTCGAAAGCCTCTTTCGTTCTTCTTCCCACTGCCGTGGGTAAGCCCAAGTATTTCTCACAGAGTGCTTTAGTATTAATTCCAGTTATCTATATCATCTCAACCTTCACTGAGTCCTGGGAATTTGCACGGAAGAAAATAGCAAACTTCATGATATTTACCATTTGACAAGAGCCAAACTAGTATGCTCGCAAGATATCCATCAGCCTCTGTTCGCCACTAGAGCTCGCCTGTGTAAACAAGAGGCAAACATCTGCAAACAGGAGGTGAGACACCCATGCATGAATGCCAACTCGAATCCCTTTCACAAGATAGTTTGGACCAGAAAATTTCAGCATGCTAGATAAACCCTCCGCACGTAGGAGGAAAAGGTACGGGGACATAGGGTCACCTTGCCGGATACCTCTAGTTGGTGAGAACATCTCTGAGAAGTGTCCATTAACCCTCACCGAGAACTTTACTATTTCCACACACTTCATAACCAAGGACACCCAGCTTTCACTGAATCTGAGAAGTGTCCATTGACCCTCACCGAGAACTTTACTATTTCCACACACTTCATAACCAAGGACACCTAGCTTTCACTGAATCCTAATTTGAGTAAGATGCATCTCAGGTAAGGCCATTCTAATCGGTCACACACCTTGGTGATGTGCGACTAATGCACGAGTTGTGGAGCTAGCTTATTATTTCTCTTTGTGTATGAAGCTGTATGTGCTCCAAGAAGACTGTAACAGCCCGTGGGCCAAGTTGGGCCAACAATTGAGTACCATGCATGAGGTATGGTAGCTCTAAAAATAGCCCCAAATGGGAAGTGGAGAGTGAATGAGGCCAACTTAAATAGCCAGCTCTAGGAGACACTTCAACCTTAGGTTAACTCTTTTATGCGATGCGAGCATGGAAGCGTAAGCAGGTTGTAGTGTAGTGGTCCACTCAACATGCAAAGTGGGGCGTGAGCCAATTTCATAGACTGCCTGCGTCATTACAAAGATATAATATAACATGGGCATTACAAAGATATAATATAACATGGGGATTGGTTGTCCATGACTTGCCTACCAATTTTACTTGATCCAGCGCAGCACAAAAACAAAAAAAAATGGAGTGTACTAACTTAGCAGAAAAAAATATACCTTGTATTAATTGAATGTGCAAGACGATGGAGTGGAGTGTTGCCTTTTTGTCAAAGTATCAAGGTCACGCTCATTGAGCTACTTCTCATGGTAGTATCTACAAAGAAATCTGATCAATAGACAAACAAAGAATGGGCTAAAACAAAAGGACAAAAAAAAAAGAGTGGAGCAGAGGTTAGCACAAAACAAAAGAATGGACTGTACTAACTTAGCAGAAAAAATTTACCTTGTATTAAGTGAATGTGCAGGACAATGCAGCGGAGAGCTGCTTTTTGTCAAACGAGATCAACTAATATGTAAAAACAACCGAGAAAAACTTTGAATGTTTATCTTCTTTTTTCTTTTCTTACTGTATATCACTTTCTTCACATTCTCTATCATTGTCTCCCACATATCATAAACCAAATGAAGGCAAGGCTTGTCAATGTCGGCCACATTCTCCCACCACCGTGGGAAAATAATTTTATCTCTCACAAATCGTGCTGTCCCTGAGTTGTCATCTTTAAGTCTCCCATGCATCACTAATCACCATGCTATGGAGTGTCCTCTTGACCATCAGAAACCGCTTCAACATAACAACAACCGAGGCAAATCGTGTTTCAGCTAGAGCAAGTAACTTGCTTAACTCATTGAACATCAAGAGCATGATGCATGGTTCATTATATACTTCTTGATCATATTAGCATCCCCAGCTATTAAAGTTATCTAGTGCAACTCAACTCATCAAAGACTGTCTCTTGCTTTCTAGTTTCATGACAGTTTAGCAGCACAGATATTTCTTAACGCAAGATTAGGGGTGTGCAAAACAGGAGTCCAAAAATGGTATCATACTTTCGCTGAACAATGAGGCCGGCTCCTGTCTTTGCAGTTTGGAGAACTGTATGTGATGATTTGTACCACATTTTTGCAATGAAGCTAACTAGGTAGAGGGGCGTACTAAGTTGCGCTCGTCGACGACAACGACTCGGCTGCTACCAATAAAGGAGCAAGCGGTGCAATAGGAACCCTGCGTAGGGGTGGAAACCGTAACAAAAATGTCATTTACCGGGGTACATTTTCGAATCTTCGAATCATTTCAGTATAAGTGATATCGTTTTTGACCATTTACGTATTTAAATTTGAATTGTTAAATTTCTATTATTATCATATATATATTCAGCACTAAATAGTTAAATAGTGAAATTGGCAAAATTCCCGAGTGATCGGCAGTATCTTCTGATCGTTTTTTATCCCTACTCTACCATGCGTGATCCGAACGTGACATCCATTCGATCCACTTGCGGCAACCCAGCCCGAGCAAAAAGGATGGAAAGTAGTCCAAAGAAATGAAATGGGACCGAAAAAATGGAGAGGTACGGACGAACACAGAAGGTCGGCAGGCCCAATTCCAGCGAGAGGACTGATAGACGTTGGCCCAATTCCAGCGCAAGGACAGGCAGACGTCGGCTGACGGACGACAGCGGAGGCGGCAGCACTGCAGCAGCAGACAAGGCCGGTGTCATGGGACACGTGGCTCAACGCAACAGGCAGAAATATGTGAGAGGCTCCTGTGGGCGTGGAAATCTAATCTTCCAGCGATTGTACTGACGAAATTTTACCCATCATGTAAATTTGATTCAACTTAGCAGAGTTGTTGATGCAAACTAATATGTAAATTTATGTTGTAACATTGTTACATTTGAACTTCAACATGTATTCTGATAGACAGCAGAGCAAGCACCGAGCAGCGTTCGATTTTTTCGGGACGGACGGACGACACGTTTGATACGGCAGAGCAAGCACTGAGCAGCGTTCGAATTTTTTTGGGACGGACGGACAACACGTTTGATCGGGCGTCCATTTTGCAGGGAAAAAAAAAGAAATTTGACGCATCAAGAGAACGCACGAGGCGTCGTGGGACAGGTGGCAGACCTCCGTGGCTCCGTTCGTCAACAGTAGCAGGGGCTCCCGTTGGCCTCGAATACTTCCAGCGATATCATATTAGATATTCAACTTAGCACAGATGTTGATGCAACTAATATATAAATTTATGTTGTAACATTATTACATCTGAACTTCAACATGTATTTTTATAGACGGCAAAGCAAGCACCGAGCAGCGTTCGATTTTTTCGGGACGGATGGATGACACGTGTGAATGTGTGATACAGCAGAGCAAGTACCGAGCAGCGTTCGATTTTTTTTGGACGGACGGACGACACGTTTGATCGGGCGTCGGTTTTGTAGGGAAGAAAAAGAAATTTGACACTGCATCAAGAGAATGCTTCGTGGGACAGGTGGCGGGGCTCCCGTTGACCTTGAGTCCTTTCAGCGATATGATATTAGATATGAGTAGGCCTGGTAAAGACTGTAAAAAAATCCAAGGGCCAAACGGACGGGGCCTTACAAGCTCATCAGGCCGAGCCTTAAAAGGCTGCAGATCAGATCGGGTATGCCCTAAAAGGGCTGATCTGTGAACGTGGTTCATAATCGATTCTTAGGTCAATTGCATGGATTGAGCCCGTGGATCGTAGGAAAGGGCTCTTCTCCACTAGTTGCTTTTTCACGGCCTCTCCAGGCTCGTGTGGCGGCGGTGCAAGAACTCCTGATCACGCCGTCCGGTCTCGCCGTCTGATCTCGCCTCTCTGCTGTCGGAGGATCACGCATCTTTCCAGGCTCCGGAGGCTCCGGCCGGGGTGGGTGGGGCCCACGCAGGATCCGGGCGGGCGGCGGCCGGCAGGACAGGCAATCGGCGGGCCACCACGAGGCGCTCACGTGGGGGGCGGCGGGGCCGGCCCCCGGCGGGCTCCAGCACGGCGTGCGGCAAGGCCGATGCGCGGCGGCTAGCAAGAGCATGTGGCCTCCGCAGCGGACGCAGGTGGCGTCGGCATGCAGGAGTTGAAGGCATATGCAGAATCGCTATGCTACGACTGCGACGAGGCAGCGCGGAGCTCATCTTGAAGAAATCCCCGCGTCAACGAATTGTCTCCGGTGAGCGCATCTTCTATTCTTGGAGCCAGTAGCACGTGTTCCTCGAGATTACATCTGAGATTTTTAAAGCACTTGAGATTATCGAGTGCCTTGGTGACTGTTAGTTCATAGTTCATAGTCTCTGACTGTTAGTTCATAGTTTCTAACTGTAGTATAAACTCTGAACATTTGCAGCATATATATGTAGTATACTAGTGTACTCAAGATGCTAAGCTATTGTCTCTTTCATCATTGCCCAGAGATTCATGAAACCAAGAAAGCAGTTCTGTTTTTCTTGCCTGCAGGAATTCGTGTGTGATTGAGTGGCATGTATGTTTATGTAGAATATTGTTTATGCAACAATTGTGATTCCTTTTGTAATCTTTTATTGAAATTGCATTTGTGTCATCTAGGTGATATGGATCTAGGACAAGAAGTTGTGGTTGAGGTCGATATAACTGACCAGTCAAATCGATCATCCAGGAAGAGAGCTTAAGGTTGAGAATTTGTTGATACCGAAGTGGTTGATGGCAAGGAGAAGGCAATATGCACAAGTTTCATTTGTCCTCTGAACCTGGAAAAGGTACAGCTCACTTCAATAGGCACATTGCAATTCATTGTCGTTCCATTCCGCAAGAGGATAGAGACAGATTCATAGCAATATTGAAACCAAAGTCTCTGAATGAGGAAAACGGTATCTTTGATCCAAAAGTATTCCGCATTTTGATTGCCAAATATTGTATCAGTGCAGAGATTGTTTTCCGTAAAGCTGATGATCCTCGTTGGACAAACTTGATAAACTATTATCAGCCATCTTTTAGAGTTGCTGATCGTCAAAGTGTACGCACAGATTGTCTTTTGTTTTATGAAGAGAAGAAGTTGCACAGATTGTATTTCAGTTTAATCAATTTACATAACATTAGCATGTATTTTGGTTGATTGTATTTCAGATTATGATGGCTTAAAGTCCTAGTGATTGTAGTTTTTCTTCTAGTCAAGAAAAGGATCAGCATCCGACATGTCAAATAGTATAGACTGTTGTGGTGAAATTCATTGATGGTCCACTTGAACATTTAGTGCAACATCTTTCTTAGGCCTGCAATATTTATTGTACCAGTTGACAGGATAGATTACCATCTGGAATCTGAAATGTGATATGTATCACCAGAGTTCAAAATCTTAATTTTTGTCTTTGAAGGTGAAGAATCTAAAGGAGGCGAAATGTGCGTGCCAGAAGGAGAAGAGGAAGGCGGAGCGCGCCAGGACAAGCAGGTGGTGGTTCATAGTCAGATGCTGAGAAATTTGCCGCCTCCTATCAGGAAGACGCATGGATGAATTGATCTTCACCGATCCATAGTAGAAGCTATACTACATCTATTTGTTCTTATTTTTTTCCCGTGTAATTTGTTTCAGGCTTTGTGTTTACACTTGCGTTCTTGTTCCATCTGCATTAGTACACCGGTTTGTGTGGATTCGTAGCCCTGTGTAGTTCTACCTTTGTGACAACTGATGATAATCTATAATGTCAAGCATCAATTTCCAAACAATGCGAGAAGATAGAGATACAGAGAAGTCCACGGATACTAATTAGAGCCTCTTTGCTTGCTTGCTCCTTTTGCTTGCTTGTTTGTACTAATTAGAGCCCACGGATCGTTATGCTTCAGTGCATATTCTATTGGCCCGTGGGCAAATATAAGATTATGGTTAGATCAGTGTGCTGTTTCTTAAAGAATCGAATTAGATCAAGCACTAGTAATATATTTTGATTAGAGGGCTGAAGCAGGATCGGGCCGGATTTCCATCCATTACCAGCCGTAGATATGAGTGGCCTTCTCTATACCTGAATGCATCAGCCCACCCATTAGAAATTTACAACAGATGGTAGCTCCCATTTCAGGCCTAATATTCTTTCAAGCGGGCCAGCAAGCCCTCAACCAGTCACATGTACCATTTCTTAAGCAAGTTTGTTGCCTGCGTAAGTGGTGGGCCTGTGAGGCCGTTTCCTTGTGTCTGGGCCGTATCTAAACTGGGCCAGCCATGTCCAGTACGCTGTACGCGTTTCCACGCCGTATCCGCATCCGGAACTTTTTTATTTTATATGTTTTTTTTTGATGTTGCAGAAACATTGCAAAACTAGGCTATTGTCACCGACCCAGCCGGCGGAAGGGCCGTACCGCCGGCCCAGGCGGCGGTTGGGCTGGCGGAATGACCGCCGGCTGGGCCGGCGACAAGGGGTACACCCCTCCGCACCACACTTTCAAAAAATTATAACTAATTCATATCAACTTAGATGGAGATAAACTTTATATAAAACTTGTAGGTCTCATCGAGATCTATAACTTTGTAGTTAAATTTTTTTTATTTAATGACATATTGGTGCTCAAATAATCAACACAAGTTTCAGATCCAAAATCAATTTTTAGATCTGAAACTTGTGTCGATTATTTCAGTAATTAAATGGCTTCAAAAGAAAACATTTTGAACTACAAAGTGTAAATCTCATCGAGGGCTATAATTTTTATATAAAACTTATTTCTATCTGAGTTCATATGAATTAATTATCATTTTTTGAAAGTGTGCTGCCCAACTTCAGATCTAAAAATTGAATTTTAGATCTGAAACTTGTATCGATTATTTGAGCACTAATATGACATTAAATGAAAAAAATTAACTACAAAGTTGTAGATCTCGTCGAGATCTACAAGTTTCATGTAAAGTTTATCTCCATCCAAGTTGATATGAATTAGTTATAATTTTTTGAAAGTATGGTGCGGAGGGGTGTACCCCGCCCGACGGCTGGCTAAGCCGGCGGTAAAGCCCTTCCGCCGGCCCGGCGACAATAACCTAATTTTACAATTTTTTCATCCAACTATATATTTATGTAAAATCGAATATATATATATATAAATAAAAAAAATTCCCGCATCCGTTTGACCGTTATGTTCTTTCTTTCCGAAAGTTCGCGGCTTTCTCCGACCTGGCCGGCCGCCCTCCTCTCCCCGTCCAGCCTTTTTTTGGCATCCGACTAGTCATCCCCTACCCCCAATGCAATCTGGACGCGTCTCTCCTTCCGAATCCATCCAGAGGCCACACCCGCCGGCCGCCGCGGCACCGACCACGAAAGGGAGGACCCATCCCCCCCTCCCGACTCTTTCTTCACCCGCGTATGTGCGCTTCCCAATATTTCTCTTCCTTTATGATTCTTCTTCTTCTTCTTTTTCTCAAGAGCGTTCTTCCCAAGATTCCGCTCTAACCTCTCGGATTATTCGTGTAACATCTCTGCTGGCGGATTCGTGCGCAGAAGAAAGAGTTGGAGAGGGGAGGGCAGGCCGGGATGGAGGAGGGGGGAGGCGCGGCGGCGGAGGAGGCCAGGGCCGTGGAGGAGTTCCGGCAGGCGTTGGCCGCGCGCGATCTGCTGCCGCCCAAGTTTGATGACGAATACACTATGAGGAGGTATGCGGTTGCCATGTCATATCTGCTTGTTTCTTGTTATTCTCTCGGAGTTTGGTTCAGAAAATGCAGAGTATGGAGGGATATGTGTGTGGCTTGTGTTTGTTACGGATTTGGCCACCGGTCACTTTTGTGGCGGCCATTCATTCTCTGGAAGGTTCTTGATAAGTTTTCTCTGATATGTTGATCTTATGTTTTTTACTGGGAATTAATTTTGAAAGAAATTAATCGGGACTAACTAACCTCTTTGTAAATCTAATTAATTCACTGATAACCTTACGCTTCTCTCTGATCTGAGATGTTTAACACTTTCATCTGTTCATAAAAGAAAAGGCATGCCACGTTCATTTTTTTTCAAAATAAGAAATGGACCAGGAGATGTACCAAGTTAGTTGCTAATTAATTTTACAAAAACAAACTAATAAATCGCTTTCAATGGGTGTGCGTGCTTGTCAGCTGCTCTGTGGTCTCTCCTTACACTGTCCTTTTCATGCTTATAATCAACTGGCTGGAGAGATGAGATTTGTTTCTCGAGGAATGAAACACTTGGTCGGGTAAATAAGCACACATCTTTTAACTATTTTTTTTTGCGAGGACATCTTTTAACTTCTTTTAACTAATTAAAAACTGTTGTTACCAGTTATATGTCATATCAAGCATTTTCTATTGGTATTATTTACCAAAACTTTGGCGTTATTAGTGGGATCTGAATTTATGTTTTAGCCACCAAAATTGCGTCACCAGAATTTGGGACATACTTCGTCTTGCACTCTTGCAAAAATTTGTTCGCAGGGGATGGGCCAATTTTTATCAGGAACGAAACGTACCATAAGGTTTTAAGCCAGATGTATCTGTCCTGATTCCTTGATAGAAAGGAATTTACAGAATTACCTTGGTAGAAAGGAATTTATGGAATTATGTAAAACCATTCAAAATTACTAGTGGAATTTCCTCAAATAAAAGTTACAAGCGAAAGGAACTATATTGCAATTAGACTTGGTCAAAATGAATTGTTTTGGTACTTGTGCTGTATCATACTCATGCTTAATGTCCAGCAGTGGTACTGTAGCAGGTGTTGTTTGACACCACATCATTACTTGGAAATTAGACATGAGTATATCTACTTTTAGTTCCGTTTGATTCTTGTGGCCTGGAGATGAGTCTCCATGCAAGAGAAGCAAGGGTAAGACTGTCTAGATATTGCCTTCCCCGGACCCTACCTTCTGCGGGAGCTTACACTACTAAAGTTTTCAATAAAATTCTCTCACCTCAATTGGATTTCTTCTGCATGGCAGTTTCCCTATATTTACCAAGATGTATATCATACTGTCTTTAATTAATAATTCACTACATTTAAACTGTTTGTATCATTTTCCTGCTACAATCTGGAATAAACCACATGCCAACACCTAAAAATATATCAAAGCTCCTAAAAAAGCAAAGTTCACAGCAGACATATGTTACTAGGCATACAGGTATGGCTATCACCAGATGCAGTTTTTAAAAACAGGAATATGTTGTTAGAGGAAAGTATATGTATTATAAAAATTGTAGAAAGAATGCAGAGAATAGGCATTGAGAACTCAGTTATCTTGATGAAATTATATTCCTTGCCTCCTAGTCCTACCAAATAGCAATTGTCTGTGTTTCCTAATCATCTAAATCAGCGACTGCAACTTTAATTTGATTTTGCTGAAGGATAGGTGAATTAATACTCTGGCGCATTAGTGACATGGTTTTGGCCCACCTGGCTCATGTTCGGTGTACCGGAATTAGTACCACGTTGTTCGAAATAGGTGCAGGGTAGCTTTGTGTTCCAAACATAGTACCTCCAGGTTAAACTTTTTACATGAAGCGATGATGGATGTGTAAGAGAAGAGCTATGCATATTTGGGGTCATCCCATGTGGGAGCTGCCGAGCTGGGTTGTAAGCAGATTTTGGATGTGGCACACCCTGATCGCACACTTAAGATTTTTAAAGCAATGTCTTTTATTTGATATAGCTGTTGCAGTATACTTGCACCTGAACTGCACGCTTCCTCCAGTACCTGTTCCAGAACTACCTCATGATTCCATATGATATCCTAGTGCCTAGATCATTTCCTGGCGCCTTCTAGAGCAGAAAAAGTTGCAGTTTAACCAAGGAGGTTGGATAAATAAGAGGCTATGGATGAAGGCACAGACATGGTGTGCAAGGGAGAAGAGCAACTGGGAGGGTGACTGTGGAGCAATAGGTGTTAGTGCTTAGCAAGGAGGAATCCTACAGCTACTGTCTGTGCATATCAGGAATTTCAGAGCTCCACATATTCTGTGCTTAGGCATAAAAGATGAGTAAATTTGTGTCTTGGTGGAGAGTTTGCATACCAAAAGACTGACCCAAGTAGACCTTGGTCAGGATTACAGATACGGGTTCATCCCAATGCTTGAGCATTGTTTTCTATGCCACATTAGCTCTAGTTGGAAATGTCCAAAACACTGAATTATGGTCTGATCGTTAGTTACATGGTCGTACTCTGTCTGAATTGGCTCCTGATTTAATGGCCTTGGTCCCTAAAAGAGGGATCAGTCAGAGGACTATCGCTCAAGGCCGACATAATCATCAATGGTTTTCAGACATCCAAGGTGCCCTATCTGTTCAGGCCATTGAAGAATATCTGATGATTTGGGATTTGGTAGAAGATATAGTATTACAACATGATGTGCAGGACCAACACAATTGGAAATTTTCTAGCTCGGGATCATATTCTTTCAAATCTGCATACAAGGCTTTCTTTGTGGGCACCATTTAATTTTCTCCATGGAAAAGAATATGGAAATCCTGGGCACCGTGCATGCCAAATTTTCCCTGTGGTTGGCTCAACTGAATCGTTGCTGGCTGATTGGCTGTCCAAGTGAGGCCTTCCTCACCCTTCTTGCTGGCATCTTTATGATCAAATGGACGAGATTATGCAGTACCTTCCAGCAAGTCTCTTGTGTGTTCTCATGGCAAGTCTGGTTTTTCATACTCCAGCAAGTGAGGATTAAATTCTTGGCAGTTGGCACCCCTTCCTGATGCTAGCAGTTTTTGAGGATGGTGGAGCCAATCCCTCAAATAGGTGGACAAGCAAACTAGAAAAGGGCCTAGATTCTCTCTGGTTATCCTTGTTGCTTGGTAGATTTGGAAACACCGCAATGATGGAACCCTCAATGCAGCATTCCCCTGATGTAAATAGAGTTGTTAGGGCTATCTGGAGGAAGGTGTTTTGTGGTGTGCTGCTGGTTCAATGCACCTCCTGGAGTTGGCCTCGGCTGTGCTCAAGGCTCTTGGATTGGTTTAGGATAGGTTGTTATTTCTTAAGTCAGTGGCGCACATGTACTGATCTCCTGTGAGATGTGGTGCGGTGCGGTGCGGTGTGATGTTGTGCTGGGTACTTGGGTTTGTACTTATGTACTTTTTTCTTCTTTAATAGAATGATACTCACTCTCCTGTGTATTCAAGGGGGAAAAAATGAACTAACTAAATCTACTGTCTAGTAGAGAAGAACATGCAACATTGAAGCGCAAAATGAGTAAATGCACCTAGGAGGAAGAGATCACTGGGTGGGGAGCTAGGAAACAGAAACCAAGAACGTCTGCCACAATGGTGAGCGGCAAGCTGACCTCCAAGTAGCAGCAGGCCACTGGTAAATGACCAAGATTAGGAGTTGGAAACTGATGGGTGTCTGTGCATGCTCCTCTGCTAGATGCAGCTATCGTTGCTAGGCTTGACCAGGAGGACTAGTATATGTAGTTTCTATTGGGATGTTGAGATTTGGATTTGGAATGGGGTTTCAGTTGGATTTGAGACTTTCTTGGGCATCAAAAGGAGTAGTGCTGGGTCTGGGCATATCACAGAGTATCATAATGTATCGAGAGTTTTCTTTTTTCCCAGCTGAATTTATCCGATTTCCTCTGAGACAGTATCTTATTCTCTTTTTGTATCCATTATCTCGCTCAGGGTAATGGCAACTGGGTTATGAGGCCCTCATAGCCAAAGTATATAACAAGCTTGACAACTGGACCAAACGAGGTAGATTGATAAAAGCACAAAAGTTACCCAAAAAGGACTCTAGTAATACTACCATGCATGAAAATGCAACAAGCCTTTGCAATCTGCATTTCACCTTTTGAAGCTAAACAAGGTTGCAATGATGCTAACCGCAAACCCTGGTCATTGTCCTTCAGGGATTCTGGCCAAATGTTCCTGTGCAGAAAGTTGTGTTTACTTGATAATATTAAAAGATGACACCAACTGTATAATAATTTTGTTCCTTAGATATAGTTCTATTTATAATATTATGTTTCTGACCTTCCTCAAGTCTATATCAGTATAGTTTTTTTTACTCACCTGGCTTATGCTATTTCAGATTTCTAAAGGCAAGGGGATTTGATATTGACAAGACAATAGATATGTGGTCGGATATGCTAAAATGGAGGAAAGAATTTGGTGCAGATTCTATCCTGACAGTAAGTTTTGTTTTCTAAGCGTATTGATGTGTATATACATTGTAGCTATCTAGCCTAAAGGTTCAATCAAAGGAAACGTCCAAAACAAATTGCTAGTTGTAATTATACCTCAATCAAATTGCTCCTGTTAGATATTCTCTCATACAGTAGGTTTGTCGTCTACAACATGTTATATCAATGTATGTCACAATCATTTCGCACAGAATAAGTGAAAGGGCAGTGAAGCATGCGATGTTTCTACAGAAAGTTGAGTTTTGAATTCCAGTTTTCCAGTCAGATCGATCATTGCTGATCTCATGAAGACACAAATTTTACATGTATGAAATCCATGGTTAAAATGGCTGATGTTATGTTGTTCTCACAATAAAAGGCCCCTTGCTGAGGTAACTGCTTCCTGAGCAAGCAGCCAGCTTTTGGGGCATTTTTTTGACCATTAAGGAATGCCTTGGTGCCTTCCTTTATTGCAATATATTTATGACTATTCTAATTAACTTCATCACATATTAATGTGAAGATTGTGTGATAACAGTGAAGAGATATTTCAGGATTTTGTATTTGAGGAACTAGAAGATGTTCTTCTTTATTATCCACATGGCTTCCATGGAGTGGATAGAGATGGTAGACCTATTTACATTGAGATACTTGGGAAGGTCGACCCAACTAAGCTCTTGAATGCGACAACAGTGGAGAGATTCTTAAAGTATCATGTTCAGTCACTTGAGAGGCTCTTTGCTGAGAAGTATCCAGCATGTTCTGTAGCATCAAAGAAGCATGTTGATACAATAACAACAATACTTGATGTGAAAGGAGTGGTAAGTTGTTGGTTATTTTGATGATACTACAGAAGTACAGATACCATTTTCAGTTTCTTGGTGATGACATCTGATAATGCAGAACTGGATGAAAGTCAGCAAATTGGCCCGTGAGGTTGTACTTCATATAAATAAAATAGATGGTGATAATTATCCTGAGGTAATTTAATACCTATCTGTTTCAACATACAAATTTTCTGTTATTCATCTAATAAGTGTGCTTGTGCAGATTTTGCATAGGATGTTCATTGTTAATGCTGGCAGTGGTTTCAGATTATTGTGGGGTGCTTTGAGAGGTTTAATTGATCCAAATACAGCTGACAAGATAGAGGTTAGATAGAAAAGGAACTTGCAAGAATGCTTGCAAATCTAGGTTATGGAATTCTTAATACTTTGATTCCATAATTTGCAGGTGTTGGGAGAAACATACCAATACAGACTGCTTGAACAAATTGATAAGAGGTTTGCTGCCTTTCTTTCTGATGTATATCTTCTCTGTTTCCCTTCTATAGTATTTTGTGTTTGCAAGTCCACTTACTCCATTCCAGAGTAGCCCATTCTGTTCGTGTCACTACAAACATGAAAAACAATTGAGAAGAAGCCTTGACACGACCATTAAGTCAAGTATCTATTAGGGGTAGCTTCAACTTAATATATGTGTCCTGGTTTTCTGAATTTGAAAGGCAAACAAAGGATCTTTTGTGCTTTGGCAAAAGTTGAATAGGTGGGAGTTCCATGGTGCTAAGCCTCTAACGTTATATTCGCCTATTGGAGTAGTTGGAGCTAGACTGAAAAAAAGATCTAAAACATAAGATTCTTGTAGTGTTTATGTTTTTTAGGAAACTTGGCTACAGGACACTGCTGAAGTATAATATTTGCTCTCACACATTGGATAATCGATATTTAGTCACAGTTGTTCTAAAACTATCTCCATTTGCTAGAATACACAAATTGATTACAGTAAAGTTGTCTTGAAATCCATGAGAGTAGCGATATGGGATGTCTAGTTTGTTGATAAAGTATTGAAGAAATATGATAAACTTCTCTTTCATATGCTCACTCTCCTAAAAACGCTCTTGTTCCTGTCTCTCTTTTCTTGACTTGACCACTGCCTTTGTCAACTGCCACGTATAGTTTTTCATTTGACAAACTTCACCAATGCCTCTCTCTCTTTTTTGGTTTTACATGGTTGCCAATTGCCCTGTTCATGGTTTGGTGCCAAACTGGTCAAACCGCAAAACCAACCAATCGAAATCGAATATGCGGTTTCTGTACAGGTTTGCCTGGTTTGTGATTTGAACCAGAAAACTGGTTGTGCGATGATGACGTGTCCTTGGCAGTGCACCCCAGCGCCGGTCTGCAGATGGCCAGATGTTCCGGCACATACCCAACACAGTCTACTCCAGCACCTCTCTCTTGCAGTGCCGTCGAACTGCGGTACTATTGCTAGTTGCAGTCACAGTGCTGCAGCTACACGAGGGGCAATGAAGGGCTTGACGGCCTGCAAGTTCAAATTGGTTAGCAGCAGCAGGCCGTGCATGAACAAGAGGAAAGATGTGTGCTGCTCAGCTCATCATTAATTGCCTGTGCTAGCAGAGCGAAGCTATCAAAAGTTTCAACCCAGTGAAACCTCTAACCCAAATCGTCAAAACCAGCTAATGATGGGTTGATTTGGTTTTGCAGCTAAACCTGGCCTAAAACCATGGATGAACAGGGACTGTTGCCATTATTGAGCTCTATGAGCGACATCTGTCACTTAGGGTGGCAGTCGCATTGAAGTAGGTGGGGCAAATATATAGGACCTACCCTGGGAAATTCGCGACGTCGTTTATTTACAAATAAGGCAACATTTGTTACCACTAATGGTTATGCTATAATGTTTACTGGAATTTAGCCACATGTTTCTGTGGTAATATTTTTCTACTTTTTAATTATATGGTATTGTCAACAAATGTATAAATGTTGATGTTGAGCATCTTAATTATTTAACTAAGAACCTCAGTGAAGGACAAATCTACATGTCTTTGCAGTTTTGTTCTTTCTGAGGAAGAGGTAGGATATATGTATTGCGCATATGTGGCCCAAGGCCCACATGAGCCCAATAGGTCCAGACAGGGGGCAGCATTTGGCCGTTACTTGGCCGTTTAGTAGATTAGGATATTCCCTCTGAGATTATTCCAGATTGCATTAGGTTATTTAGGCATCAATTTAACCTATTAGAGGTAGTTATCAATAAAGGGAAAACAGGAGTGGAGTAAAACCCTAACTCTCCGCCAGCCTGGCTGACCGCTGCCCCTTCCTCCCTCCCTCCATTTTGTTAATCTAATGCTGGAACCAATGGAAGGGCGATATGTGATGGCCTGACATTTTTTTTTCATCCCTCTCTTAGCTCTAGGTTTTAGTATATATACTGATTATTTTGATAATTTCACAATGGCACAGTTTTTTTTATGGAACGAGGTCGTTAGTCCACATTTTTTTTGTTCAAAATGCAGTCAACTGCCGCATTTTCTCGGTGGCTCCTGCTCTTGCTCGGGTGAGGGAGGCTGTCTTAGGTCAAACAAAGGACCCTGGAATCAGATGATGACTGTATGATTATCTGAACATGTTTTATTGATAATATGACATTGTATGATACAAGTCATAATTGAACTTCTTTTTAGTCAGATGATCTTTCAGAATCAACACTAATGGAAACTGGGCATCTCTCCAATGAGAATTTGGCTTGTCAGGTTATGTAGCTTCTGCATGTTATTGCAATGATGCTAAATCATAACTACTAATTATCATTATGTTTTGTGTCTGCAGGACATGGAGCCAGATGTGCAAATGAAGTTGGAGAATTCCCACTCATCTGGTTCATCCAGCATTCCACTCAAGATGCTATCTTCCCCTAATACCCCTGTTAGTATTATGATCCAAATCCCCCATTTCATTCTGTAATCCACTCCAATGCACATACACAATAATACTCATGTGCACACACAAAGGGTCAGCTTGGTTCTTAGGCAAGCTTTGCCTTGCCTTGCCAGCGAGAGCAAGACTTGCCTTGCCGGCCTAGGAGAGCTTGATTGGCTCTCTTGTGATAGCAAGGAATTTCCTTGCCAGCACAAGCCCCAAGACAAGCTTGCCTATCAACCAAACCTTTAAATCCTTGCTGAGCAAGGCCAGGCAAGGAGTAGCAAGGGTACCAAGCTGCTGTTAAAGTTACCTTTTGTCTTATTGTTATTGAGTAGGCAACTAGGCATCCTGTAGTTGAATGTCCCTAAATGAACACCGAATGTGTTACTTGAACGTGAGAATAACACATTTATGCCCCCAGAATTATGCTACCTCTAATACAAATTAGCATGCTGCTTTGAGAACATTAACTAAGTAACAAGAAAATGACCTTGCTACCTTTCAATTATAACACATACATAAGCCAGTTTGTTATTTGTTATGCTGAACATGTCTTGGGTTTGTGCATCCTTCTCAGTAACATATAGACACTCAGAAATTTTAAGTACAATTTTGCAAAACTACAGCTAGATTTGCTAAATTGTAGATTTAAAAGGTTGTATCCAACTAGAGATATAATTTGTCAGTATATCACAAAACAACTCAATAGTATGAAACTGTATCGGAAAACTACATATTTACGGTGTCAATGTATCACAAAACAACAGATTTTACGAGCTAGTTTGGCAATAACAGTGAATATGAGGCATATGCAAAAGAAAAAAACCTAAAAGTGTAAGGAGATGTTTAAAATAGTTACGCTGTTTCGAACGTAAATTTATATCTGCATTAATATGGGCCCAGTGAATATTGTATGTTAAGTAATCAAATTAAACATATTAATTACATAAAAATGTAGAAACTGAAAGTTCTTCATGTTTATTTTTGAATTCCCAGATATTTGTTTCTTTACTACATATTATAACCATTAACATATAACTGTCACCTTATTATGCACTCCCCAGGTCACTAGGAAGGAAGATATGGTCAGTCCCAAGCTAACTACAGTTGGCTCAACAGTGGCACGTATGTTTGGAGATTGCTCAAATCTGTGATTTACATATAATTGATGTTTTATTTAGTATTTATAGCTGATGTATGGATGCATTTTGTATCTTTTGCTTCTGGAGGTAGTGCTTGATTATTTTCTTAATACTGCAATAGCCTTTTGTTTCCCTTGCATTGCCTTTTCACATTTGGTGTGGTTGAGGAGATATATGTCATCTTCATTTGTTTACTTGTGTGATAGCAAATATTATTAGTTGTGATAAGGAACCTTCTGAGTACCACTGCAAACGTTTTTTTTTTCTTGTCTCAGTTTATTAAGATGTTTGTTTGGTTTGTAAATGTTGATAGGTAGAAGCATGCATTTGATTATACTTTTTATTAACTATTAGCAGCTTACTGTGTTGATGATGGCAGTAGCAGCAGCACTAGTCTTCTTCATTTTTTTTTCTTTACTTCTCTTTTTATTGATATCATTGTTGTTGTTGTTTCTTCTCCTTTTGGAGACCACATCTGATTATACTATCCTTTGCAGGTTTTCAGTTGTGCCATTCTGTTTGGAATCTCCAATTGCTGAAGTTGCTTGTAGAAGTGATTAAAGTTGTCATTGTATTTCTATGGAGTCTCCTTTCAGTGGCTCAACTGTTCTCGGCTCTAAGGAGGGTAGTCTCCCACTGCATTAACATGAGTTCCACTGCCGAACATGTACATATGCCAGGTATGAAGTCAGGTGGACCCACTGACAAAGATTGCACGGCCCCATGCTTAGAGAGACTAAAAAGGCTAGAAAACATGGTAATGGAGCTGAACCAGCGATCTCCAAGAATTCCTCCAGAAAAGGAAGACCTGATAGAGGAGTCAATGAGGCGGATTAGATCCATTGAGTGTGATATAAAGAAGACTCAACGCGTAAGTAACTTTAGGACGTTTAACCATCGGTCTCTATCTTGTTTACTTAGCTTTAGTTTAATTTCCCTGCTTTCTTTGAGTTTGGTCAATCACACTCATATATCCTTTGAGTATTTGTTTCAAATTCATTTGCAACCAGCCTGAAACGTCCTGTACTAGACTCTTGGGAGCACACAATGCATTTCACAAAAGATATATATGGATTGGCATTCCCTGTGGGAAAATGGTGATCCGGCGTGCAAGTCACGAATTCCATTTGAGGGATCACTAGTAGGGAATAAATTGCCACCGAAATAGAACTTTGGGTCTATCTAAAGAAATTGATTTTCTATCTTGTGACTCCTATTGTACATTTTTTCTATTTGTAGGCATTGAACAGGACATCGTTGAAGCAACAAAAGCTGGAACAGAGAGTGGAAAATTGGAAAGAATCCATGTTAACAGTAAGTTTTCTTTTTCTTTTGCAAGGGACTGTTGATTTCTCAACTTCACTGATTTTGTGCTGTTGTTATCTTATGTCCCACACCTGTTACTTCATTATGGTTAAATTTTACTTGCTATGTGCAGAACTCATGTCGGTTCAGTTACTGCAACGCCCTTTAGCTCGAAACCTCCATTTCTTCTATGAGAGTGCCAACAGTTTGTTGCATGGTAAATTGTGCATATATGAAAAAAAAATAGTGTGACATAGGATTTAAGGTATAGGCTACAGCTGTATATAATGCGTGCATGTGATGCTAACGTTTACGGATGGAATGGCTACGATGTAAACATTCACTTTTACCAACATCACAAATCCATTCAATCAATAGTCATGGACGATGTAAATGTAAAAGATTGGTTGATGGGTTTTCTTTTTCTTTACATCCAAACTGTCTGTATCACAGCCATTGCATCCGACTGTGTTATTGTTCAGTCAGAAGTTGGCTCGGCTCATTTTTTTTCTTTTTCAACACAAAATGATGATCTGGATTTAAAACCATCTGGGCACTGGATTTATATGTCGAATAGGTGATTTTGCTGAAATGAAAAACTTGGCAGCGGGGATTAAATTTACAGACATTGGATGTTTCACGTATATGTATATACAATCGTGCACGTCCATGCTAGCTGTAGCTAAATCCATACTTCCAAAATTAGATCCAACATATATGATCCAGAACGGGCTGGGGTGATCATATCCTTGGTTGGCTTGATGTGATGTGATCTTCAAACCAGGCACCTCCATCAGTTGATGGTGATCATCGGTGCCCCGGTGACACCAACCTCCATCCAAAATGAGCCCTGAATGGCTTGCTTCACGAGAAACCCTGCTCCCCGTCCGACAACAACGCCCAACGCTCCGGCCACCCTCGCTTTTTCATCTCTTTCCTCCTCCCTTCACATGCAGCACATTAGACCGCCACCACATTAGCTCTCACCTGAAGCATTATCACCAACGGCGTTCATGAGATCAAAGCTCATATCGATCGAATCATCCAACCATCTCGCGCGCTTTATTTCCCGCCATATATTATCGTCGTCTCCCAGTTTAATTTGTGTGTGCGAGATCGATGCTCCAGCTGATCTCTCTGCTCCGGCCACCATCAGCCATGGCGGGCGGCGACGGCGATGCTAGTGGCGGCGGCGAGGTGAGGTACCCGCTGGAGGCGGAGTCGTACCGGCTCCTGTGCAAGATCGGGAGCGGCGTGAGCGCGGTGGTGTACAAGGCGGTGTGCCTGCCGCTGGGCTCGTCGTCGCCGGCGGTGGTGGCCATCAAGGCGATCGACCTGGAGCGCTCCCGCGCCAACCTGGACGACGTGTGGCGGGAGGCCAAGGCCATGGCGCTCCTCTCCCACCGCAACGTGCTCCGGGCCCACTGCTCCTTCACCGTCGGCAGCCACCTGTGGGTGGTCATGCCCTTCATGGGCGCCGGCTCCCTCCACTCCATTCTCTCCCACGGCTTCCCCAACGGCCTCCCGGAGCCCTGCGTCGCCGTCGTGCTGAGGGACACGCTCCGCGCGCTCTGCTACCTCCACGGGCAGGGCCGCATCCACCGCGACATCAAGGCCGGCAACATCCTCCTCGACTCCGACGGATCCGTCAAGCTCGCCGACTTCGGCGTCTCGGCGTCCATCTACGAGACGCCGTCATCCTTCTCCGGGCCCGCCGTCCACGCGCCGCCGCTGTCGGCGGCGGCGTCGCTCGGCTCGTCGTCGTCCTGCTGCTTCAACGACCTCGCCGGGACGCCGTACTGGATGGCGCCGGAGGTCATCCACTCCCACGTCGGCTACGGCATCAAGGCCGACATCTGGTCGTTCGGCATCACGGCGCTCGAGCTCGCCCACGGCCGGCCGCCGCTCTCCCACCTGCCGCCGTCCAAGTCCATGCTGCTGCGGATCACCAGCCGCGTCCGCCTCGAGGACGCCGCCGAGACCTGCTCATCGGCCAAGAGGAAGAAGTTCTCCAAGGCGTTCAGGGACATGGTGTCCTCCTGCCTCCGCCAGGAGCCGGCCGGGAGGCCGTCGGTGGAGAAGCTCCTCCGCCACCCCTTCTTCAAGGGCTGCCGCTCCAACGACTACCTCGTCCGCAACGTCCTCGCCGCCGTCCCGAGCATCGAGGAGAGGTGCAAGGGGGACACCAACCTCTGCGGCTGCGCCAGGGGCGCGCGCTGCGTGTCTCCATGCCGGCACGCCGCCGCCGCCGGCGTCGCCGCCAAGAACCGGCGGATCAGCGGTTGGAACTTCAACGAGGAGAACCTGGAGTTCGATCCGGCCGAGGGGGCGGCGGCGGAGAAGAAGAGGTGCGGCCTTCCGTTCCATGATGAGGAGGAAGATGACCGGGAGCTAGAGAGCAACTCCGCCGGAGACGACAACGACGACGATAGCCGGACGGCGGCGACGCAGGGGAGTTGTCACGGCGAGAGGGATCAGGCGGTAGGGTTTAAGGAGGTGGTGGTTCCGCAGCTGATGACCATCTTGGAGAGCCTGAAGTTGGAGAGGAGCATGGTGATGCACGCGTTGGGAAGCGGCGGCTGCCACGTCGCCGCCGACGGCGATGGCTGCGGCGGCATGGCGGCTGCCCCAGGGGAGGAGAGGGAAGAGATGCTGCTTGGGTACGTGCGGCAGCTGGAGCACAGGGTGGAGGAGCTGAGCAAAGAGGTGGAGGAGGAGATGGCCAGGAACGCCCGGTTGGAGAAGCAGCTGCGACTGCGAGAGAGGGTGCATGACCACAAGACAAATTCGTCCCAGGCATCAGAGAGCAACTGAGATCATTCAGCGTGTTCATATCGTGGAGAGCAAGCGTCGTCGGATGATGTCTGCTGTACTGCTATATTGAATCGTCGTCATCAGTTATGTTGTCACTGTCCGTCGCACTGTTATTCATAGGGCCTATATATATTAGTTGTAATTGGTTGAACCCTATTTAATAATGCGTTAGCAGAGTATACGTGGCAACTTAATTGCTAAATTCCAGTGTATCTGTTCCTCAGTTCCTAACATAGATCTTATTAGATCTTATTAAACCTCCTCCAACAGTTAAGCCCATGTCACCATGAGCCACCACAAGAGCACGTTCACCCATCAGTGCTCCTTCTGCTCGCGTTCCTAAGTTTTTGAGCCCACGACAAATTCTAGGGGTCGAAATCTGTCAGATTTCATACCTTCTTCTCATTGTTTCTTCTCCAAGTCCCGCGACCTCCATCAGCTCCGGTGGGTTAGGATTTCGGTTGGGGTTCGTATTTGGGGATTGGTGTCACCGGCTATGGAGAAAGCTCCAAGGGAGACTAGCAGCCCGGCGCGCCACCCGCCGCAGTCGGTGGGAGACAACCGGTTGGCCTACGGTGGCGGCGGGGGCAAGCGTTACCGAGTGATTAGAGAGGGAGTGGGCGAAGGGGCAGCGGCCAACGACGTCGAGGTTGCAGGGAGATGGCGGCGGGCCTGGGAAGGAGGCAAGGACGACGACGCATTGCATGGGGAGTTGGGGAGACGAACGTCCACTTGCTCCTTTTGTTCTGCGGTGGACGGTGGGTAGATGACGACCATCGGATCTCGATCCAATAGTCCAGAATTCGATAGATTTGAGGTCTAGATTTCTACTGATAGATAAATAGACTCACCCAAGTTTTTTTTTCACTCCAAAATGAAGACCACGATCCTGTCTTCTTGCTATTCACGGGAAAAGCAAGGCAGCAACGCCGCGGCAAGTGGCACCTGCCGCCGCCAAGCAGTGCGGCTACCCTGCCTGTGAGGTGTCACCTGCGTGCCATACGCCCTGCAGCAACGCTGCCTCTCCTTCACCCGCCAGCGCATCGTGCGCTTAGTAGCCGTGGGGAAGCCATGCCCTAAAGTTGTTCATTCTGCGCCACCGACTGCCATCCTCTGCTGGCCATCCTGCGCCGCCAACTACCATCCTCTGCTGGCCATCCTGCGCGGTCGAGGCAGCAGGGCCTTGGAAGATGCGGCAGAGAAGCCGATGCCAGCGCCGGCAAATCCTAGGCGAGATCTTGTGGTGATGGCAGCGGACCACACCACCAGCCGGATCGCCGTTGTCGGAGCATCGTCGTCGTCCGGCCTCATCTTCCTATGGTGTGCGCAACCACCGAATTTTTTATTTTTGGCCCTTTTTTGAAAGTTTTTCACAAATACACCCTTGGAAGTATGCTTTCAAAATTTGGACCCGTATCTCGGCACTATTGTTGGTGGCGCCGAGCTTACAAGTCTCGACGCCCACTGGTTTGGCGCCTAGGTTGGGGCCACGTTCTAACGTGGCAGCCAGCTTGGCGCCAAGATCTATGGCGCCAAGCTAGGCGCCAATCACCACGGCGCCAAGCTCGGCGCTTTAACCTGGCGCCCAACCTTCCTGCCCGAGCCTTCTTCCTCTTCTTTCTCCTCCTTCTCGGGTTTTTTCTCTCCCTACTTTACCCTACATCACGAATCGGCATATTGGACCTTGGAAACTTTGATTTGATTCATGGATCTTCGAGAGCAAGGTATCCTCGCTCCCTCCTAGTTTTTTTTCACATCGATTCGGTATATATTAGTCGGAATTTTGAACTTAGGTTTTCATGCAATTTTAATATTTATATTATACAACCGTAGGATGCCAAGGCGTGGAAAAGCTAGGAAACCAAGGTAACCTCAGTGCACATTGTTATGTTATGGGTTCATTATTGTGGATCAAATGGGAAACCCTAGGTGTAGGGTTTAATGTTAATTGCTTTCAGTTCTTACAACAAAATTGGCTAAATTGTAGTTATGGCTGGATGACTGGAAAAAGCTTCGACCCATTGCCTCTACCTAGTGGTGTTCCAATGCCCATATCCTTTTGTGGCGATCCTTGCAAGGTAGCCAAGTCCGATGAAGAGGACACGTATAGGCAGAGGTATTGGATGTGTTCCAATTTTGCGTTTGAGCCTACACTTCGTCAGCGCCGCATTAACAAGATGGTGAGGAATTGATATTATGCAATAATTATTTTGTGTCGTATGACATCTTGCATGATTTTTTTTGTTTTGTAACAATTGCATTTGTTGCAGATCCCTCCACCGCTCTGTGATTTTGAGTAGTGGATCAACACTGAGATCAAGCCTGAAAACAAGGAGGAGATGCAGGAAATGTTGCGATGGGAGGCAGAGAAGAAGAAGATGATGGAGAAGAGATGCAGAGAGGAGGCTGCAGAAAAGGAGCACAAGGAAGAGGAGGAAAGGAGACGTGTTGCTGCGTACAGGGAGGAGAGGGAGAAGAAGCTTGAGCATGCACGCTAAGCAAAAGCAGCGATGGAGGAGAATCCCGATGCTCTAAGGAAGAGAAAGTAGCCACGTTGCATTCAGTAGTCTCCATTACTTGCTAGTTCTATGGATTATTCATGAACAATGTTGTCTACTGTTGGACTTTTCATTGTGTTGTCATGTAATGCACTTTAAGTATGGGCATGCTTAGGTCATGTACTGCAATGCGTAGACATATTAAGGCCCTGTTTGGCACAGCTCCACTCCTAAACTCCAGCAACTCCATCAAAAAATTCAGCCAAACACCCCAACTCCAAAACTCCATGGAGTTGCCAACTCCATGGAGCTATAGTGCAAATGGAGGTGGAGTTTTGGAGCACCTCTTTTGCTGCTCCAGAAACCTCTCTTTTGAACCTTCTCGTGGAGTTGATGGGTAATTACCCACCAATGCTACTGGTTACACAAAAAAACGTTTCATTCTATTCTCCCTTCTATTCTCCCAAGCCCCACTCGCCGCCAGAGCCCTGCCCGTCGCCGCGCCCGCCGCCCGTCGCCACCCGCCGTCGCACCCGCCGCCCGTCGCCGCCCCCGCCGCCCGTTGCCGCCGCCCGCCGCTGCGCTCGGCGCCCGTCGCCGCGCCCGCCGCCCGCTGCCGCCCGTGGCTGCGCCCGTCGCCCGTCGCCGCCCGCCGCCCGTCGCCACCCACCCAGCCGCCTGTCGTCGCCCGCCGCCCGTCGTCGCCCGTCGCCACCCACCCAGCCGCCTGTCATCGCCCGTCGCCGCTCGTCGCCTGTCGTCGCCCGTCGCCGCTCACCGCCCGTCGTCGCCCGTCGCCACCCGCCGCCCCGTCGCTACCCACCCCGCCGCCCGTGGAGGGTCTCCCGTGTGCAGCACAATGCAGTGGAAAAAGGGGAAGAAAAAGATGGGATAGAGAGGATGACAAGTGGGGCCTTAATTGGGGGGCAACAACGGCAATCCACACTGAAATCGATCTTTTTTGGAGCTGAGAGCACCCATCTAGCCAAACACCTCATTTTTGTTCTGGAGTTTTGGAGCGGAGCTAGCTCCATGTGGAGTTCTGGAGTGGAGCAGCTCCACCCGGAGTTGGAGCCATGCCAAACATGGCCTAAGTATCTAGACTAGTTTATTGTTTAGTTGTTAGCAGTAGAGGGGTGAAGAAACAAGACCTGCTTTGCCTTCAATGTGTTCTCAATGAGTTGATGCAGGTCATTAACATGAGCTGAAACTGCCTCTACGAAAGATGCAATCATAACTTCAAGTACACTGTAAATTCCTTGTAAATTTTTTCCAACTATGCTGCAAACTTTTGCAGTTGGGATAACTTAGATTCCATAATTTTTAGACCAGATCTATCTAAGATATTATTCAGTTAGTACTCCCTCAATATGCATGGCCATGCACACATGAAGAGCGAAACACCATTTTTTTAAAAAAAAAGTATAGGGTTGTTAGGTTCAAAACTCGTGGAAACAGGGGACTGGCGGACCGTCCGTCTCGAAGGGGCCGGACTGTCCACCGTTCAAGTCCAACAGCTACTTCAGCATTTAATGCGTGTCAGACTGTACCGTTACAGGGGGCGGACCGTCTGCCCATATAGGGCGTCCGCTCACAAAAACAGCCTCTAACCCTGAAAACACGTCTCTGTCTAAGTTAGGCTGACCATCCGCCCATATAGGGTTGGACCGTCCGTCTTTTAGAACATGTTTTTCTTCTCATTTCTTTCACTTTCTTAAACTATGTTAGTCCATATGCATGCAATGCAATTATTTGAGCAAAGTGGCACTATAAAATCGTCAAGTAAATAAAATTGACCCCTCTTGATAGTACGGCTATGTAGCCTATTAATCCGGTCAATTTACATCTACTAAGCACCTCTTGACCAGTGCAGGGGATGGGGCGGCGTCGAGGCGGGCTGGGGCGGCGGCGTCCGACGCCCATGCCGGCGGGGGCGAGGCCTGATGCCCAGGCCGGTAGGGAGCGGCATGGCGGGGGCGAGGTGCAGCGGGCCGGCGGGGAGCAGCGCGGCGTAGAACGAGTGCTGAGTGAAAGTTCATATACGAAACCGGACTGGACCCTCTGTAAGCCAGCTTGGCACCAAGATGTATGGCGCCAATCTTGGTGCCAAGATCTATGGCGCCTGCCACGTCAGCGTCCACGCCGCCAATATGGCCCCGACCTAGGCGTCAAACCCTTTGGCGTCGAGACATGAAGCTCGGCGCTACTAATGATGGCGACGAGCTAATGATCCAAATTTTGAAAGTATAACTCCACATGCGTATTTGCGAGAAACTTAAAAAAAAGGAAAAAAGACAAAAAAGTCGGGCGCAGCCACTGGCCCATCCCTTTCGCACCGGCATCTATGCGAAGTGGATAGAAAAGGTAGAAGAAAGAGGAGGTGCTAACGTGGTGGACCCGGTACTTCTTGGGGTGCACGATTGAACCTGTCTCTTGATCCCACGCTACCTCAAAGCATTTCCTCCTTTCTCTCTTCCACGTCTGCAGAAATCTAACGTGGCCAGCAATGAGCTAGCTAACGTGCCCCTGTTGAAGGAGCCTTAGGGGGTGTTTGGCAGGGAGGGGCTAAATTTTAGCCCCTGTCACATCGGATGTTTGGACACTAATTAGGAGTATTAAACATAGTCTAATTACAAAACTAATTGCACAACCCCTAGGCTAAATCGCGAGACGAATCTATTAAGCCTAATTAGTCCATGATTTGACAATGTGGTGCTACAGTAACCATTCGCTAATGATGGATTAATTAGGCTTAATAGATTCGTCTCGCGATTTAGCCTATGGGTTCTGCTATTAGTTTTTTAATTAGCTCATATTTAGTCCTCCTAATTAGCATCTGAACGTGTGATGTGACAGGGCTAAAGTTTAGCCCCTGACATCCAAACGCCCCCTTAGGCGGTAGGATGAGCTATAACACTTGTTCTTAATGTTGACGGAATCCTTCAAGTTCGAAAATTGTTATTGAATTATCCAGCAGAACATGTTTAGTTTTTCCATGTTATACCACGACAAATGCCATACGTGCCATTTTGGTAAGGTTAGGTTTTAGTAACTGTTTGGATTGGGTTCAAATCTCTACTCCTAAAAAAGCAAAACCAAGACATTTTTTCGTACGTCGGTCCTCCGTCAACCCTTTATCCCGCGCTTTGTTGATTTTGCGCCGTCTGCGATTGAATCGCAAATCTGAGCCCTTCCTCTCGCTCCTGTCGCCTCCGTCCCGAGCTCTTCCGTCGCCTCCCACAGCCGCCACCCCCTGAGCGCCATCCAGTCCCGCGTCGCCCTACGCCTCCTGCTGCAGCGCCGCCGCCGGACGCGCCTCCTTCGCCGCCCTTCCGCACCGCCACCGGACGCGCCTCCTTCGCCGCCCTTCCGCGTTGCCCCTCCGGTCTGCTCCTCCTCGTGGATCTACACCCTTCGTCCTCCGAGCTTTCCTCCCTACCTCGCACACCTTCGGCCGCCACCCCCGAGCTTTCCTGCGACGGGCCGCACCGTCGCCCCTGCTCCCTTACGTCGGGCCGCTCCTCCGCCGCAACCCCCCTGCGTCGGTCAAAACCGCCGCTGCCACTCCCCTGTGTCGAGCTGGACCGCCGCCGCCACCCCCCTGTGACGGGCCGCACCACCGCCGTCATCCCCACCGCCGCCACCGACCGTCACCCCGCCGCCCACCCTCCTC
>NC_028452.1:38267741-38270158 GCF_000263155.2 Setaria italica
GATCCATTTTGCTTCCTCCCCACGCTCCCCATGCGCCGCCTCCAGCGCCGGGGCTGTCGTTGCCCTGTCTCCTCACTCTCCTCCTCCCAACGCCCCCTGCGCCGCCGCCCTCGCCGTGGCCGCCGCCCGCTCTCCTCGGTGGCCACCACGTGCAGCGATTTCTCCTCATCGACGGCCACCACCACGTGCAGCAGTTCCTCCTCAACGACGGCCACCACGTGAGGCGCTTTCACCTCAACGAGGGGCCTCCCATCTCAAATTGAACCAGCAAATTGAACCACGTAAGATTTTGTCTTTCCCCAAATTGAACCAGCAATCTTAACCCTACCCATTTGTGTGCTCATGATTTTCCTACAGATCCATCAATAAGATGTGCGCAACGGGATAACCTAAGGTTCAAGGCGCAAATCCATCAGTCAATGCTATCTTTTGCAATCTCGTGAGATTTATTGCTTCATATCCACAGTTGTAAGCCTATTTGGCTCCTGTATGCTGCTGTGCTTTTCTAACGTTTTGTTGGATTTTAAGGGGCATCTACTTGATTGAATATAGTCTGTACAGATTCACTTTGAATCCTTAAACCTGCTGCTATAAGGAAGTTTTTTTCCTTTCGGAACCACCATGTAGGCATATGACGCATTGGGAGAAAGTAATTTGTTGCTATAAGAAAGTAATTTTTTATCCCCTATCTTTTTTGCTCCAACTTTTGCGCTTGTCGTTATGTCAGATTCCTGCCTGAACCTCTCCGGCAACAAATGATTTATTCAAGCCCTTTCATAGTGCAGTCTCCTTTGGTTGGCATCAAATTTGGTTATAGAGGAAAATACGTTTGCTAACCTGCATACTTCAAATGATTTTTTTATGATATGTACTAGGCATGTTCAGACTTCAAAAAATACAGTTGTAACTAACCTTATGTGTGTTCCTTTGTTTGCCTCTGCTGATGTTTCAAATTCTCTATTTATACCTTCGCGAAGACTCACTACAAAATTAAAGATAGAGAGAATTCATCTTGTTTTTTGTTACTGGGTCTTGGACAGTTACTCTGTATTACTTGTGTAATTGCGGAAACTATCTTGTAGGACTCCACTAATCACACACTATTATAGTTATAACCCCATGGATATTTTTGGAACTTCATAACTTAGAAGAGATCCCACAGATTACAGGTGGACATAGTTAACACAGATTCTTATGTGCATAACTGGAACCTGGTATACAGGATGAGAATGCGATGGCGTGCATCCTTCCCGTGTTGTCATTTAACTGAACAAATTTGATTGTATGCGTACTATATATGCATCTGACCCCTGTTAAGTCTGTATGCATACATGAATTAGAATTTTTACCTGTACACTTCACATGAAACATGTATGCGTTTTGGTTGGTTTGTTGTATGGGTTCTTCATTGGTATAATATGTGGGCAGAGGATAACTGGGCGGCATTACCAACTACAGTTTCTCTATTTGTACTGATAATAACTCGTGACTAATACACAGTAGGCACATAACTGATGGCCAGCTTGCTCCCTGCACAATTGAATGAAGCATGCACAACCTTTTTATGCTCTTAATGTGCTTTCATGTTGTACTTAGTCACGACTGCAACCAGCAACTGAATGGCATTCTCTTGGAATAACTTGTGACCATCTAAATTTCTACGTTTGTGGATTACACAATAGCTTTTGCAGATGGGTTTTGTCGTATGATCATTCTGTTGGGTTTTAAAGTGTTCTATTGCAGATGAGCTGCTCTTTTTCACCCTTTCCTGCGGTTAAGTTTATCTTTGGTGTTGCAGATGGGCGGAGGTTGATGTGGGACTTCCGCAAGGCTGAGGTGGCGCTCGCGCAGCTGGAGAATCCGGTGCATACAGATTCAACGATTTTGCTTCCTCATTATTGGTAAATAATTCCATGCGCTGTTTAGTTTTGCTGGAAGTTATATGTGATAATGTCATTACTTACATGTCGCCGCATTGCTTCTACCATTTTCCAGACAAGCTGTGATTTTGATGCAAAGCCAATGGTTATGCTCTTGGGTCAATATTCTACAGGGAAAACAACATTCATTAAGCATCTGCTGAAGACAAGCTACCCAGGTTCGATGCTTTATCTTATACAGCAGATTGGAGTTTTAGCCTTATCCATACCATCTGTCTTGGAATTGATTTCCTTTGATTGCATTGAAATTAACTTTACATGGTTGTTTTCAATTGCAGGAGCTCATGTCGGACCAGAGTGTGACGACCGACCCCAAATCTTCCAAGTTAATCCTAATCCGAGCTCCTGATCACCTGTCTTAGGGTGCGTTTGGTTGCGAGGACGAAGTGGGACGGGACGGGACGATCCCACTTCGTCCCGCGTTTGGTTGGAGGACAGGTGGGACGGGGACATCCCTACGAGGGAATATACCCTCCA
>NC_028452.1:38270260-38319389 GCF_000263155.2 Setaria italica
CCCATATTTTGGGGCATCCAAACGATAGAAAAACTCCAGAATAGGCATATTTTCATACATCGTAACCATAGAAAAACGACAGAATAGACATATTTTCAGACATCCTAACCATAGAAAAAGTCTTGGACGAGCAGGATGAAAAGACCTGTAAGTATAAAAGGGGGGTCCCACGAACGGTGTTAACAGGAGAAGAAAACGGTGCTTGTCCCGTCTATAGCGATCTCTCCAACCAAACAAAAAATAGGATCATCCCATCCCATTCAACCAAACAAGAAATGGGATCATCCCATCCCGAAAAATTGGAACGGGACCGTCCCGTTCTACATTGTCTCCCAACCAAACGCACCCTTAGCTTTCCAAACCTAAGTGATCAACCTCCAGACCGGTCCCGACCCCTGAGACCCGACCCCTCTCCGCTGGTCTCCAGTTCCGACCCCGCCGACCCCAACTCACCATCAGATCCTTCTAAGTCTTTCCCAACACGTCCTTTCTATCTGACCGGTGGATCCACGAGATCTTTTTCCCCCAGATCTTCCGCGACAGGCGCACTCGAGTTGCATGCCCGCTTCAGAGTTCCCTCGCCGCGTGGCTCAACTTCTCCAACGCCCGCCGCTCCGCCTCGTCTCTGGCCCGCGACCGAATGGATTCTCGCGCCCCCTTCCCCAATCGCAGCGGAAGCCCCTCTGCAACCTTTCTGCAGCACCTCGCCACCCGCGCCCATCATCACATCGCCAGATCCCGGCCGCAGAGCCCGATGTCGCCAGTCTTTTCCGTCACTTCGACACAGTTGCGCCGCCTGGTCTTCGCTACCCGACGATTTCTCCTCCGCCAACCCTGACCACGGCAGCGACAGCTCCTTTCCCCACCCTGTCAGAAGCCGCCCGACAATCTGTTGCTCCGCGCTCGCCCGCGCGCCCGTGACCGCCTGTCTTCTCACCTGTGCGCCCTCAATTCTAGCGCCGTTAACCCGGTCACTTCCATCAACTCTACCGCACGACGACGCTCGCCTCCGCCAAATCTCAACCACCGGCATACCCGCTCCTGCGTCGCCCTGACGCCAGAGCCCAATGACCGCTGGCGTCATCCCCGAAGTTTTGCTCCACCGTCCTCGTCGCTCAATCGCCGCCCAGGCAGAGCACTCCATTGCTTCTTCCCTGGCCTTCGCGCCCCTCCCCTTCTCACTCCCGCGCCGCTCCCTTTCTCACTCCTGCTTAGCTATAAAAGGGAATGCGCGAGCCCCGCCGGAGTTCCCTTCGCCATTGCTGCCTTTCCGCCTTTTCGCTTGCTCCCTGCTCGAGCTCCCAGCGCCACCCCACTAAGTTCCTGAGGAACTCTCCTCTCCGCTCCACTCCGTTTTCCCCAAGCCACCCAGCCGCTTGCTCCTCCGCGCTGCGTAAGAGCCTACTTGTGATCCACAAGCAAGCACCGCCGCCGCCGGAGTATTGCCGGACCTAGCCGCTGTTCAAAGCCTTAGCCCCTCCGCCCAAGTCTGCTTCTTCCCGACCCCAAGCGTTCCTTGCAAGAAGAAGGTAAGCTGCCGACCCCTGGTCCGCCTCGTCCGACCCTTGGTCCGCCTCGTCCGACCCCTGTCCGCTTCGCCCGACCCCTCTTATCCGCCCGACCCCGGTTCCATCTCGCCCGACCCTGTCTGTTCCGCCGACCCTTCTCCGCCTCGCCCGAGGACTCGGCTGAATCTTTTTTTTCAAACCAAGGGTGTATGTGTAAAACTTGGGGACCCTTCAATGTTGAGTCTGAGGATCCCTAGCACACCAAACCCTCTAGTTTAAGGGTCAGATCATAAGTTCCTTTCCTCCGACCCTTACCTCTTTATCTCCACCAGCTCCCTTGAACCTTCCCACCCTCCTGCTTTTTGTCGCGAGTTTCTGGGCTCAGACTTGCAAGTGTTACTGTTGAAATAACCGTCTATGCTAACTAATGCATTGCATTCGTGTAAAGCTGCGCCTCGCCGACGGCTTCTACGAGCTGCACCCGGTGCCAGAAGACGACGGTGTAGCTGAGCTCCTGCCCTCTGAAGCCGAAGCCGCCCCAGAAGTCGAGCAGTTCTCTTCCTCCTTGCTCGAAGGCAAGCCCCGGTTGCCTGAAAACCCTATGTTGTTTTACCAGACTTGCGCATGCCTTCTTTAGCATGCTTGTGCATTTACGTATAGGAGTTGTTTGGAACCCTAGATGCATGACTTAGCTCCAATGATCTGAACACTAGCGGTTGGATCGAGTAGATGCCTTGCTTAAATAGGAGACGGTAAAAGCCGAGTGATTCCCTGTCACTCGCGAGTTGTAGGAGTTGGATGTCTACCCTTCTGTTACAACTGTAAGGACGATGGACGGGGCAGGGTTTTGGGTAACACTTTGGTGGTCGGTTGATCGCACCGTCTATCTATGAAACTTGACTAAGGCCCGACAGTGGTGGTGTTCGTGATCAAGTGTTTGAAAGTACTAACCTCATACTTAGTATGGGATGAGGAAGCCTAGTACCGGATTGAACCTAGACATGAGCGGTCGCCCCATTGTTCTTGGAACGGAGTTTCCCCTACTGGATGTCGCACGTGGTGGCATGCGTGGTCACAGAACGGCAGAGGCCGGGTCTGTGGAACCTTGCACCAAAGGAAATGGGCCCGACACGGGTTAGCGGATTGATGGGGAAGGCCGACAAAGGAAGCGACCTCTGTGGTGCGCGGATGTTGTGAGGTTAGGTTCACCATGCATGGTTAAAGAACTCGAATCGATTCGTCTGCCTCTCACAGTTTGAGACTGCTTGATCGCTATGTCACCCTGAGTAAATGAGGAATCTGATGATGACATGGTTTTGTTGATATATACATATCTTGGTTGGTTCTATGATTGCTTAGAATAGGTTGCAAAACTTAGACCGGATAATGAACTTAGAGCCGGAGCTAAAACTTGAAAAAAGGGTTTTACTTAGTGCTTTTGGCAAACAAACCCCTCAGCCAAAGAGCCTTGCATGTCTAGAAGTGTGGAGTAGCTTTACTCCTGTCGGTTAAGTCTTGTTGAGCTTAGTAGCTCAGCCTTGTTGTGGCCTTTCTTTTCAGGTGAAGCCGCTGCTCCCGAGCCCTCCTCCGTTGGCACTTGGCCGCCCCAGCTCCCTCCGGGTTGGACGGTCGAGTGGGATCCCTCCTCGGATGGCGAGGAGAGGGATCAGTGATGTCCCGGCTGGCCTCGCCAGGGATGTCCGACCCCGACGTTATGCTTCCGCTAGGGGTTTTACCTTCTGTTGTTTTTCTTGAAACCTTGTAAAACTCTGATGTTTATTTCATGACCAAAATAATTGGTTAAGATGTTAACTCGGTGGACTTGTTGTATTCGCTGGAACCGCTCACCTTCGTGTGGGTTTGCTAAATGGTCCTGTTCAAGTGGTTAAATCGGAAGAAATCCGACGGCACTTTGTGTTTACTCGGTTTAGGCATGAGTGTCGCGTATTATGCGGCTAAATCATGTTTAACCAAGTAGATCTGAAGTGGATCCACCACAGCTGGTACCAGAGCCAGTTCAGCAATACAGAGAATACAACAAGCCCTAACACTTATTTGAAAAGATAAAAGTTGCAAGAAACTCTTTGAAAAATCTCGTACGATCGTTAAGGATGACCTTAGTGCGAGAGGCCCTAGGGGATTTTGGGGTTGTTTTAGGTGGCTAATATTGTTTGGTTATCTTGCTAACCCTTCCAGCACTTCGCCACATTTATCATACGTGTGCCGAGTTCCGCATCACGAGTATGCGGGGGTTGATAGGGAGTTCTATTCAAAGGACCCTATCATCGTGGTTGTTTTTCGCCCACGTCTATCATACGTGCGCAGGTTCCGTATGTGATCCATACGAAGGTTGGTACGGTTCGATTCCAACGAACCTATCAGCACGGTTGTTCGCCACGTCTATTATACGTGCGCTGATTACGCATCGCGAGTATGCGAAGGGTTATACGGTTCCATTCAAAGGGAACCTATTTCCACGGTTGAGTGTTGTCCATGCAGCCTTAAACGCATGGGTGTCGTTCCTATAGTGAGCGGTAATGTTTGGGAACGCTTTCGTGGGTGCTGGCACGAAAGGTTCGTATGGTGGTGTTTTCTGCAGGTACACTAACCGCGTTCGCTTAGGAGACGTTGCTAGAACCGACTAGCTATTATAGGGAGAGACGTACTTGTTGCCTTGCCACCGGCACTGACCGCGTAAGACCCAAGTTTGGGGCAGTTGTTTTGGTTAAGAGTGAGGTAGGCCGTGCATGCGACATAAACTAAAATCTGTAAAGTCACTCTCCTCAAAAGCAACCTTGCTCGGAAAAGCTCTTCTTCGGTTCTAAGGATTTCTAGTTCTTCCAGTTGTCCTCAGTTAAAAACCGAATGCTTCTCTATCCGACCCCTGACCTTTGGAGTCTATCTCACGTGGTTTTGGTTTCTTGGTTCCAGATGGCCGTCCCCAGACACGTTCTATTTGGAGCGGATGGTACCTTCCAGTCAACCTGTTTACACTTCGAGGGCTTCCCCGCGATTTTGTGGGACACCTTGAAATGGTTCGGGTACCAGTCCCCACCATTGTACGCCGAATGACTATACCTGGAGCAGGGCATCCAGACGTGCAACGTACAGGCAGTAGTACCTCCTCCTCCTGTGCGGCCCGACTGGCCCTCATTCGGGATATCAGCCTACGGTCTTGCTCCGGAGGACACCTGGGAGTCCGCCGCTCTTCAGCTCCTTACCCAGTTTTGTCAGCTGCATCCCCTGGAGGTCACACTAGACCCCATCGGCCTGTTCCCCGCCAGAAACCGGTTGGATCCGGCGTGGCTTGACCGCGTCAGAAATATCGAGGTGCTGGCCACCACCTACTCCATGGTCACCATCTCCACCAACATCAGGTGTATGACAGCCCTCTATCGGCTGATCGAGCTCCAAGGAAGGGCCATGACCATCCTTGCTCGGACCGCAGTGGATGCTCAAGGACACCTCCAGTCAGCCAGGAGAGACCTGGTAGGCCAAACCTATCAGCTTATCCAACGGAGCATTCAGATACATGACATGCAAGACAGAATCTTTGAGCTCGAAGGAGAAGTAGCCGACCTGGTGGACGGTATGATCGAGCTGTCAGAGGAGAAAATGGAAGTGGAAATGGAGCTAGCGGTTGCCAATGCTCACCTGGACGAGCATCAAGCTGAGCTCGACGATATGCACGCCCTCCATATGCAACTAGAAGCTCAAGAGGACCCCGAGGAGGATGAGGGAGCGTCCAGTATGGACATTGAAGAAGACGGCGCCCCTTCTCCTACTCATAGTGTTCATTTGTAGATGAAGAGTTGCAAGGGACTCATTCTTTTGTTGTACTCCTCGGCAGCCTAAATTTTGGAAAGAATTGTAATAGGTTAGCATTGAGTTGAGTACTCCCTGTGTTTGGAACACCGCTGTAAATGAAGTCAATTCCTGAGTCTGGCCTTTAACTCTTGCAAAGTGTTGGAATGTTAGACTAAGTGAGTTGTGCCGCGACCACACACGCTGTTTTCTGTGGGTCTGTTCAAGTTGGCCGACCCTGGTTTGCAAGATCGGATGCGCCGACCCCTCGAGGCAGTTCTCTGCTTCGCCCAACCTTTCAGGGAAGTCTCCGCCTCGCCCGACCCCTTTTTAGTGTGGATCGTTGCCGACCCTTTTTCGCGGAAGGATCGCCTAGCCCGACCCCGTGGCTTAAGTTTGGATTCCAGGAGTCTAGGTAGGGTATGGTTCGCCCGAAGTTGAGTACAAGGCTAAGATAAACACTAACTAACATGATGATGAGAAGAGTGTATCTCCCTTATAAGGACGTGTGTTGCATTATTAGCAAGAGTTGTATTGGAGAATTTAACTTATGCGTTCCATCTGTTGGAGTACTTCTAAGTTTTGGAATTTAATGGAACGTTAACTCTTGCAGATGGCGCATCACACTAGATCTGGTTTGGTGCCCGGCAGCAGCGAGCAGAGACAGGATCTTCCCCCAACCCCGCCCTCGTCTCCACTGGAGGCAATTTTAGCAGCTCAAACCGAGCTGCTGAGGCATCTTGTACAAGGACAACAGGAGCAGCCCCATGGTGGAAGGGCTCAGCAGCAGCCACATGTTGCTCGCTATGAGGACTTTTTGGGGACGCAGCCCCCTTTGTTTCAGAAGACACAAGAACCGCTCGACGCCAACGCTGGGTTCGTACGATCGAATCCAAGTTCGAGCTTCTCACCGCCCCGTGCCCCGACCATAACAAGGCTCGGTTCGCAACTCAACAGCTGCGTGGCTCCGCACGGCTCTGGTGGGACCACTACCATGCCATGTTGCCGGCTGGCCATGTGGTCAGCTGGAACGAGTTCAAGACCGCGTTTAAAGCGCATCACATCCTGGAAGGTCTCCTGGAGCGCAAGCTCAACGAGTTCCTAGCTCTTACCCAGGGAACCCGAGATGTCCTGCACTACGCCCAAGCTTTCAACGATCTGTGCCGTTATGCCGGCTATCATGCTGACACAGACGAGAAGAAGCGGGACAGATTCCGTCGAGGATTGAGCTTGGAGCTCAGAGAAAGGTTGAACCCCATCAAGGTGGACACCTACAACAAGTTGGTCAATCTGGCCATCTCTCAAGAGGATTGCATGCAGGCTCTCAAAGCCGACCAGAAGAGGAAGGCCTCCGTGGCATTTCCGAGCCAGCCAACCCGAAGGTTCAGGATGGTTCCTCCACAAGCGCCCAGCCGACCCCAGCAGTCGGGAAGGTGGATTGCCCGACCCCCACCAGCAGCAGCGCCCCGTTTTTCCGGCTTCCAACCACAGGCGCCCCAGCCGACCCCACCAGCACCACCCTGCCCTGCAACTAGTAGCCGCTGCTTCACCTGCGGCAATGAAGGGCATTTTGCTAAGGACTGCCCCAGGAATAGGAATCAGCAGCAAGGCCAGAACCCCATGGCAAACAGAGGAAGAAGGCCCAAGGTGCAAGTTCGACAAGGCCGGCTCAACTACACCAGCTTGACCGAACTCCCCGAAGGTGCGCCAGTAATGACGGGTACTTTCCTTGTCTTAAATCAAGCTGTTGTTGTGTTGTTTGATTCGGGAGCCTCTCATAGCTTTATCGGGGGTAAGGCTAGAGAAAGATGTGAGCTGGATGTCGGTCACACTAAGGAATCCTATGTGATCGCCACTCCGGGAGGGAAGATAGCCTCGGATCAGATCGTTACTCTTGTACCTCTCCAACTAGGCCCAACTCTTTTCAAGGAGAATCTTATCATCCTTGACCTAGAAGGAATAGATATCATCCTCAGGATGGATTGGATGGCCAGACACCAAGTGGTTCTAGATACAGCTGCCCAAACTCTCCACATCAACTCACCCTTCCATGGCAGTTCTACCCTATCCTTGAAACATCCTAAGTCCGCACTCCCTTGTGCGTACCCTCTATCGGAAGCCCGACTAGAAAGCCTCCCTGTTGTCTGTGAGTACCCTGACGTGTTCCCCGAAGACTTGCCTGGCATGCCACCTGATAGAGAGGTGGAGTTTTCCATAGAGTTGATCCCCGGCACCGCACCGATATCCAAGAGACCCTATCGGATGCCACCTGCTGAGTTGGCTGAGTTGAAGACCCAGTTGCATGATCTGTTAGAAAAAGGCTTCATCCGACCCAGCACATCACCTTGGGGTTGCCCCGCCCTGTTTGTGAAGAAGAAGGATGGCAGTCTCCGCATGTGTGTGGACTACCGACCCCTCAATGCGGTGACCGTCAAGAACAAGTACCCACTTCCACGCATTGATGTCTTGTTTGATCAGTTAGCTGGAGCAAAAGTGTTCTCCAAGATCGATCTTCGTTCGGGTTATCACCAAATCAAGATCCGACCCTGCGACATACCCAAGACAGCCTTCTCCACAAGGTATGGACTATACGAGTACCTGGTCATGTCCTTTGGACTCACCAATGCACCCGCCTATTTCATGTACCTCATGAACTCGGTGTTCATGCTCGAGATGGACAAGTTTGTTGTGGTGTTCATTGATGATATCCTCGTGTACTCGAAGAGCGAAGAAAAACATGCCGATCATCTTCATGTAGTTCTCCAACGGCTGAGAGATCACCAACTCTATGCCAAGTTCTCCAAGTGTGAGTTTTGGTTAGATAGTGTCAAGTTTTTGGGACACACTATCTCTAAGGATGGTATAGCCGTCGACCCCAGTAAGGTACAGGAAGTCATGGAATGGAAGCCTCCTGCCTCAGTGCACCAGATTAGAAGTTTCCTTGGACTGGCAGGCTACTATCGGCACTTCATACCGGATTTCTTTAAGACAGCTAAGCCGATGACAGAGTTGTTGAAGAAAGAGGTCAGGTTCGTGTGGAGCGACAAGTGCAAAGAAGCCTTCAAGACCCTGAAGCACTGGCTGACCACAGCCCCAGTTTTGGCTCAGCCCGACCCTTCTAGGCCGTTTGACGTGTACTATGACGCCTCTAGCACTGGACTTGGGTGTGTTCTTATGCAAGACAACTGAGTCATTGCCTATACCTCACGGGCATTACGACCTCATGAGCTGAACTACCCGACCCATGATCTTGAGTTGGCAGCAGTGATCCATGCCTTAAAGATATGGAGACACTATCTGATGGGCACCCACTGCAACATCTACACCGACCACAAGAGCCTCAAGTACATCTTCACTCAAGCCGACCTCAACATGCGCCAAAGAAGATGGTTAGAGTTGATAAAAGACTATGACTTGGAAGTTCACTATCATCCCAGCAAGGCCAATGTGGTGGCCGATACTCTTAGTCGCAAGAACTGTTGCAATTGCTTGTCGGCAACAACTTTCACCGAGACTCCGTGTCATGAGATGGGGAAACTTAATTTAGAAATTGTTCCCCATGGAACCCTCGGCCACATCACCCTTGACTCAGTTTTGGAAGACCAAATACGGTCAGTACAAGTGGAGGATGAGGAAGTAAAGCGGATCATCAGGAAGATCTCATTGAAGGATGAAGGGTATAAGCATTTTCGACAGGATGAGACTGGGAAGGTGTATTATGGAAACTGACTAGTTGTACCAGCCGACCCCAACCTTAAGACGCAGATCTTAGATGAAGCTCATCTCTCCAAGTTCTCAATCCATCCTGGCAGCAATAAGATGTACCATGATCTCCGCCAAAACTTTTGGTGGAGTGGAATGAAGCCGGAAATTGCCCGTTATGTTTCAGAATGTGATACCTGTCAACGTGTCAAAGCCAGCCATCTAAAGGTAGCGGGTACCCTGCAGCCCCTACCTATTCCCTCTTGGAAATGGGAAGACATCAGCATGGACTTCATAGTTGGACTGCCCCTTACATCACAGCGACATGACTCCATCTGGGTTATAGTGGACCGCCTGACCAAGACCGCCCACTTCCTTCCTGTCCGCACCACCCACACAGTCAAACAGTATGCAGAGTTGTACCTCGACCGCATAGTTTCCCTACACGGTGTACCCAAGACCATCATCTCTGATCGAGGAGTTCAGTTTGTGGCACGCTTTTGGGAACAGCTACAAGCATCCATGGGCACCAAGCTCATCCGTAGCTCAACATATCATCCTCAAACCGATGGTCAAACCGAAAGAGTCAATCAGATCCTTGAAGACATGTTGAGAGCTTGTGTCATCCATTATGACAAAAATTGGGACAAGTGCTTGCCCTTGGCAGAATTCTCCTACAACAACAGCTACCAGACCAGTTTGAAGATGGCACCGTTTGAAGCCTTATATGGCCGGAGATGTCGGACACCATTGAACTAGTCCCAAGCAGGAGAAAGACAGATCTATGGCCCTGACTTAGTGGCAGAAGCCGAAGAGCAAGTAAGGGTAATTCAAGCAAATCTCAAAGCTGCCCAATCTCGACAAAAGAGTTATTCCGGCAGGCGAAGAAGGCCCCTACAGTTTGATATTGGTGACCATGTGTATCTTCGAGTCTCCCCGACCAAGGAGTGCAACGGTTTGGAGCGAAAGGCAAGTTGGCTCCCTGCTACATTGGCCCTTATGAGATTATGGAGATCTGTGGACCCGTGGCTTACCGGATCCAACTCCCAGAACAGCTATCGGCCATACACGATGTCTTCCACGTGTCTCAACTGAAGAAATGTGTCCAAGTTCCAACCGAGATCTTAGAGCAAGATCAGCTTCAGATCGAGCCCGACCTAACCTACACCGAGTACCCAGACCGGGTTCTTGACCAGAAAGAGAGGCATACCCAGCGCCAAATGGTCAGAATGTACAAGATCCTCTGGAGGAACCACATGGAGGATGAAGCAACATGGGAAATAGACGAGTATCTGAACAAGCACTTCCCAGGTTTTCTGTCTCGTCAAGGAGGTAAGAACGGCACACCCTACTTTTAAACCTGAATCTCGGGACGAGATTCTTTTTAAGAGGGGTAGGCTGTGACGACCGACCCCAAATCTTCCAAGTTAATCCTAATCCGAGCCCCTGATCACCTGCCTTAGCTTTCCAAGCCTAAGTGATCAACCTCCAGACCGGTCCCGACCCCTGAGACCCGACCCCTCTCCGCTGGTCTCCAGTTCCGACCCCGCCGACCCCAACTCACCGTCGGATCCTTCTAAGTCTTTCCCAACACGTCCTTTCTATCTGACCGGTGGACCCACGAGATCTTTTTCCCCAGATCTTTCGCAACAGGCACACTCGAGTTGCATGCCCGCTTCAGAGTTTCCCCGCTGCGTGGCTCAACTTCTCCGACGCCCACCGCTCCGCCTCGTCTCTGGCCCGCGACCGAATGGATTCTCGCGCCCCCTTCCCCAATCGCAGCGGAAGCCCCTCTGCAATCTTTCTGCAGCACCTCGCCACCCGCGCCCATCATCACATCGCCAGATCCCGGCCGCAGAGCCCGATGTCGCCCGTCTTTTCCGTCACTTCGACACAGTTGCGCCGCCTGGTCTTCGCTACCCGACGATTCCTCCTCCACCAACCCTGACCACGGCAGCGACAGCTCCTTTCCCCGCCCTGTCAGAAGCCGCCCGACAATCTGTTGCTCCACGCTCGCCCGCGCGCCCGCGGCCGCCTGTCTTCTCACCTGTGCGCCCTCAATTCTAGCGTCGTTAACCCGGTCACTTCCATCAACTCTACCGCACAACCACCGGCATACCCGCTCCTGCGCCGCCCTAACGCCAGAGCCCAATGACCGCTAGCGTCATCCCCGAAATCCTGCTCCACCGCCCACGTCGCTCAATCGCCGCCCAGGCAGAGCACTCCATTGCTTCTTCCCCGGCCTTCGCGCCCCTCCCCTTCTCACTCCCGCACCGCTCCCTTTCTCACTCCTGCGTAGCTATAAAAGGGAATGTGCGAGCCCCGCCGGAGTTCCCTTCGCCATTGCTGCCTCTCCGCCTTTTCGCATGCTCCCTGCTCGAGCTCCCAGTGCCACCCCACTAAGTTCCTGAGGAACTCTCCTCTTCGCTCCACTCCATTTTCCCCAAGCCACCCAGCCGCTTGCTCCTCCGCGCTGCGTAAGAGCCTACTTGTGATCCACAAGCAAGCACCGCCGCCGCCGGAGTACTGCCGGACCTAGCCGCTGTTCAAAGCCTTAGCCCCTCCGCCCAAGTCTGCTTCTTCCTGACCCCAAGCGTTCCTTGCAAGAAGAAGGTAAGCTGCCGACCCCTGGTCCGCCTCGTCCGACCCTTGGTCCGCCTCGTCCGACCCCTCTTATCCGCCCGACCCCGATTCCGTCTCGCCCGACCCTGTCTGTTCCGCCGACCCTTCTCCACCTCGCCCGAGGACTCGGCTGAATCTTTTTTTTCAAACCAAGGGTGTATATGTAAAACTTGGGGACCCTTCAACGTTGAGTCTGAGGATCCCTAGCACACCAAACCCTCTAGTTTAAGGGTCAGATCATAAGTTCCTTTCCTCCGACCCTTACCTCTTGATCTCCACCAGCTCCCTTGAACCTTCCCACCCTCCTGCTTTTTGTCATGAGTTTCTGGGCTCAGACTTGCAAGTGTTACTGTTGAAATAACCGTCTATGCTAACTAATGCATTGCATTCGTGTAGAGCTGCGCCTCGCCGACGGCTTCTACGAGCTGCACCCGACGCCAGAAGACGACGGTGTAGCTGAGCTCCTGCCCTCTGAAGCTGAAGCCGCCCCAGAAGTCGAGCAGTTCTCTTCCTCCTTGCTCGTAGGCAAGCCCCGGTTGCATGAAAACCCTGTGTTGTTTTACCAGACTTGCGCATGCCTTCTTTAGCATGCTTGTGCATTTACGTATAGGAGTTGTTTGGAACCCTAAATGCATGACTTAGCTCCCATGATCTGAACACTAGCGGTTGGATCGAGTAGATGCCTTGCTTAAATAGGAGACGGTAAAAGCCGAGTGATTCCCTGTCACTCGCGAGTTGTAGGAGTTGGATGTCTACCCTTCTGTTACAACTGTAAGGACGATGGACGGGGCAGGGTTTTGGATAACTCTTTGGTGGTCGGTTGATCGCCCCGTCTATCTATGAAACTTGACTAAGGCCCGACAGTGGTGGTGTTCGTGATCAAGTGTTTGAAAGTACTAACCTCATACTTAGTATGGGATGAGGAAGCCTAGTACCGGATTGAACCTAGACGTGAGCGGTCGCCCCATTGTTCTTGGAACGGAGTTTCCCCTACTGGATGTCGCACGTGGTGGCATGCGTGATCATAGAACGGCAGAGGCCGGGTCTGTGGAACCTTGCACCAAAGGAAATGGGCCCGACACGGGTTAGGGGATTGATGGGGAAGGCCGACAAAGGAAGCGACCTCCGTGGTGCGCGGATGTCGTGAGGTTAGGTTCACCATGCATGGTTAAAGAACTCAAATCGATTTGTCTGGCTCTCACAGTTTGAGACTGCTTGATCGCTATGTCACCCTGAGTAAATGAGGAATCTGATGATGACATGGTTTTGTTGATATATACATATCTTGGTTGGTTCTATGATTGCTTAGAATAGGTTGCAAAACTTAGACCGGATAATGAACTTAGAGCCGGAGCTAAAACTTGAAAAAAGGGTTTTACTTAGTGCTTTTGTCAAACAAACCCCTCAGCCAAAGAGCCTTGCATGTCTAGAAGTGTGGAGTAGCTTTACTCCTGTCGGTTAAGTCTTGTTGAGCTTAGTAGCTCAGCCTTGTTGTCGCCTTTCTTTTCAGGTGAAGCCGCTGCTCCCGAGCCCTCCTCCGTTGGCACTTGGCCGCCCCAGCTCCCTCCGGGTTGGACGGTCGAGTGGGATCCCTCCTCGGATGGCGAGGAGAGGGATCAGTGATGTCCCGGCTGGCCTCGCCAGGGATGTCCGACCCCGACGTTATGCTTCCGCTAGGGGTTTTACCTTCTGTTGTTTTTCTTGAAACCTTGTAAAACTTTGATGTTTATTTCATAACCAAAATAATTGGTTAAGATGTTAACTCGGTGGACTTGTTGTATTCGCTGGAACCGCTCACCTTCGTGTGGGTTTGCTAAATGGTCCTGTTCAAGTGGTTAAATCGGAAGAAATCCGACGGCACTTCGTGTTTACTCGGTTTAGGCATGAGTGTCGCGTATTATGCGGCTAAATCATGTTTAACCAAGTAGATCCGAAGTGGATCCACCACACAAAGCCTACTACTGACAAATCCGTAGTTGTCATGGTAAATACTAGCATGAATATTGTATTTTCTTTCAGGATGGATGTCGTACCTGACAAATGATCGAAACTGTAGCACGTGTATTAGCAGAGTTTTCCTTATGTTGGCTAACCATTATTGTTGATCTTTATTATTTATTAGATTTTAAGAACAGCTAATGTCCCAAGGGTTAGCCATTATCATGTACCTGTGATTGTTGAAATAAACTTTTAATATTGAAAAAGGTAGGATTACTGTTGTGCTGTTTTGTTTACCCTTCTTTAAAACTTCCTTGAAACCATACTCCGCTTTGTTTCTTTGTTGAAAATAAAATCTCATATGATGAATAATGTTTCCTACTATTCATGCTACAGCTTATGAGAGTGTATGGTGCGCTGATGTGGTCTCTTGGAAAAGTGCTAAATACTCCTGAGGTTGTGCGTGTGTACAATGGGTAATTACTTATGGCTATTCTTTGTTACTTTATGGTTCGGTGCAATTCTGGAGGTTGCACCAGTCTTATACACTTGTGATAAAAAAAATGCATGCTGATGGAGATCCAAAATATATGTTTGATTTGCATTGGGATTTAGCTCACCTTGGAGCTGTCAGCAGTTGATTATTGAAGTATAAATGACATGTCTGAATCATACAAATGAATTTGTTATTGTTACATTAACTGGATTCTCACAAATATCCTGATGGTTCTTTCTTTTGTTAGCACTGCACCAGTCAATAGCTAGAATTAAAACAAGTTCATGTCTGATGCGAAGTTTCACACTCCTTTAGTTATGATTCTTCTATTTATGGCATGCCTGCAAAATATATTCTGTGGCTAGCATTAGCATATATCTTTGACCTATCACTTCGCATTCAATTTATGTGGATGGTGACTTAGGTTGCTTTATGACCTTGATTGGCTAGAAGAACAGATTCTAACGTCCACAATATTGCCATCTCTCCTTTTATTGAGGACTGTTGATCCAATTCTCACTTGTCACATTCACAGCTACATCAAGATCATTATAGGATGCCCGATTTAGTAGCCTTTGAATCTGTTTCCAGTTTCTGGGGCTAACAATCTTGATTTTTGGTCCAGTTTCCAGGGTTAACGATCAATGTTTTTTGGTCAGGCAGTAAAGAATTACTATCTGTCTATCTTTTCCTTGCTGCTCAACAGTTGAATCCTGGTTGTCTTCAAATAGAATTTCATAATGTTAGTCAGGAGCATATCTCATTATTGTTTGTGTGTATTTTGCATACTCGAATGTTTCACTTCGTATGGAATGATAATGATCTTCTCTTCATTTCAGCTGGATGTAGGGTGTCAACGAAATACGATACAACTTTCTGGCTGGTTTTGCGGCGGGGCTGTAAAATTTAATTTGCAACTTGAAGGGTACAAACAAGGTAGGCCTATGTGATTTATAAAGTTCAAGTTTCTTGCACATTTATCATGTGAGGTCTATGGTAGGTCAAGTACTACCCATGTTTTCAAGTATTTTTTTTCTATCCAAGGGTTCCTGATAGATTTCTTCATATGCCATTATGTGAGGCTATGTATGAGACAGTGTGTTGGTTTATAGATGCAACATGCAAGTGAATCATGTTGGTTTTGAAGCTGCAGCTTTGGTTAGCAGTTAGAATAAATGTGATCTTCTAAATTCTGTTGGTAATTTGCCATTTTCCTAATATTCATGTTTGAGGTTGATGGTTCAGAACTTAAACAGATTCTTTTTGCAGGGTTATACTAGCAGTGAACAGCCCATATGTGGTTGGGGGCAACCATTACGGCGTCGTCGTCTCCATCAAGGTTCAGTCACTTGCGGTAGCACATGTGTAACAGCTGCCATTTTGGTCATTTAAAGTGACTTGGATGAATTAGAAGTGATTCAAGAAGAAAAGGAAAAGAAATTAGCAAAAAAAAAATCAAATTCGGGTCAAATTTGACCGAAATTTGAATTTTGAATTTGAAATTCAGAAAAATTCGGCAAAAATGTGGATTATAAGTGTAAGAGTAACTAGAACTGAAGGATCAAGAATTTGGAATAGAACTGGTCCAAATTATCTCAAAGGAATTAAAGAAGGGAAAAAGAAAACTGAAGTTACTGTTCCTCGTCTGAAAATAGAATTTCAGAAAAACAGCCTCAGAGTCCATTTTGGAAATTGATTTCTGAAGAATTTTTCAAATAAGTGAATCAGGACAACTATACCATGTTGAAGTATGAACTTTGGACTACAAGATTTGGGTGTTGTTGGCCAGGAACATGGAAGGGAACAATTTCGAAATCTAGCTCAAAGTCAGCACATTGTCACAATTGACTGTCACCATGAAAATGGTTAAGTCTGAAACCAGCAGTATAGGGTCGATTTTGGACTCAAATTCAGAGCAATGTAGATCAAAAGGTGTGCGTGTTCATGAGCAAAATAGAACCTTGGGATGTTGTAGAACACATTTGGGAAGAAGTTGGACTTAAAGGAGGGGAATTGGACCACTAAACTCGATCACAAAGTGAGATAAGTGGCACTGTCAGTTAACTGACGAACTGAACTTGGAGTTCAGTGAAATTCAGTTGGAACCGAGAAAAGAATCCAAATTGCACTGAGCTTGATGTTTATCTCGGGGTAGAGTTAAAATAATAGTTGGAGGATTCAAGTTTATCTCCAACTTTGTTTAAGCAACTTGGAGACCGTCGGATTTGGAATCGACCGTGATAGAGCTCTGAAGTTTTGGGCGTTAAAAGAAAAGGGGGGGAGGCGATGACAGAGCAGCTGGACGTGTCGCCGCCGCCATCGTCGGTCGCTCGCCAGCGCAGATAGCTAGGCCACCTCCTCACCACGCAAGCCTATGAGTAGGCCACGGTGTCGCCCATGCGCGTGGTAAACGGTTCGTATATTTACCGCTCCCGCGCCGCCGTTTCACCGCCGCTCTTTTTACCGCCACCAGCGCCTCTGTCTCCGTTGCCGCCGCCGAGCAAAATTCCACCGCCACGCCTCACCTCCCATCGATTCCTCTCGCCCACTCCTCCACAGACACCCCAGCTACACCCCAGCCAAGTTGTTGTCCAACATCCATGCCGGAGTAACCGTGCTCGCCGTTGTTTCTGTCCGCCGTCGCCGCACCTCCTGCTCACGGTGAGCACCCTCTTGCCGCTCCTCTCTGTCTATGTGGGTAGTCGTAGGTGAGTTCTCGGGGTACTAGGAAGCTGTAGCAGTAGTCGTCGGGGTAAGTTAAGCCGTCGACGTGCGTAGCCGCGACCGGTCGTAGGCGCCGCCGCCCGCCGCCGTGGAGGGAGTGGCTCCGGCCATCTCCCGAGGAGCTGTCGCCGCGCACGGATGCGTAAGGGCACAGAGATGCTTTCCCGACCTAGCCCCGTCGCCGGTAGGGCGCCGGCTGGCGAGTCGCGCCGCCCCCTGTTACGCGCGCGTTTTGGCGGGAGGAGGAAGAAGCTCCTGGGCGCTCGGGCCCGCATGGCAGAGAGAGCAAGGAGAGGAGGGGGAGAAGGAGGCCGGGCGCGCGGGCGTCTGTGGGCCGGCGCGTCGGAGGCCCAAGGAGCTGACGCGGTCGGCCGTAAAGGGAAAAAGGCCGGAGGCCCAGTGGAAGCAGGCCGCGTTCGCGTGAGAAAGGAGAAAAAGGAAAAAGGCCGTTGGGCCGGTGTCGGGCCGGAGAAGGGGAAAGAAAAAGAAAAACGGCCCACGGGGCCCGTTAGGGGGAGAAAGGGGCCGGCTGGTAGGGGGAACAGGAGAAAGGTGGGGTCCGCGCCGTGGGGCCCAGTGCGCATGAGAGGGGGTAGAGTTGGGCTGAATAAGAAAAGTTTTTCCGGGTGTTTTTTGGGAAAATTAGATTTCCTTTAAGTAAGTAATTAGTTTAAATTCGTTTTACACCATTTAAATCACAGAAATTTCTAGGAGTGTCCAAAATTAGTGAAACCAATTTTGTTAGGCTTGTTTTATTTTCCTTTATGCATTAAAATTTTTACACTCTAGAAAAATAATAAAAATTCGGGTATTTATTTAATGCCTTCCTTTTAAGGTAATTAAATAAATACTTAATAATTATAAAATGTATAAAATATGAATAACATTTTCTTAGTCCCAAATTATTCTTAACTCATAGGAAATTAGGTTTTCAAGTTAGAAAATAATTATAACTTTTTCTAAAAATAAAAGAAAAAGCCTTAAGGGGTTAAGTAAGAAAAATAAAATTGTGGGTTAATCTTTTGGGTTTATGTGTGTTGGCTTGCAACTTTATCATGATAAGTTGTATAGTCCTTGTTGGCTTGCAACTTTATCATGAAGGAAAGTTGTATAGTCTTTTATTCAAAATTTTGCATTTCTAACCCCTGCATGTATTGTGCTATAGATCCCGAAGCACCAGAAGGAGAATATTTGGAATTTTCAGAAGGACCTTCGGAGTTCGAAGAAGTTTTTGAGTTAGTCCCCTGTGAAGCCAACCCGTCAGAGAATACTAACTTTTTAAGCGAACAAGGCAAGCCCCGGTGCATTTATACCTATCTATTTTGGAGTCGTTATTTCATGTGTCTAATTATCAGTTATTTGCTTTATGCATGCACTAAGTCTAGGAGTTGCTTGAAACCTATTCTTGTGTATGATCATGCCTTGTTTTAAGGACATCTTTGCCACTTGTTCAAACCTGAGAAGATACCCAAGTCTAGAATTGCTTACTTGCTTACATACTGGGTTTACCAACCTTAAGGAAAACTCTTGAGTCATACATGTTGCTTATGGAAATAACTTGGAAAGCTGAAAAGCGGACAAAAGCTAGAGATGTAGTTCTGTCTGCTAGATTAATTTGGTTAAGGCCCGATTCGTTGTCTTAACCTTTGATCAAGTGATAAGCATCTGATCACTTACTGGGTATGGGACCAGTAAAGCCCAGTAGATTAGTAAACTCTATGATCGGGAATACTTCGTACCCGCGCTTGACGTGCTGGAGATTGGCAGGGGTGTAGCCTGAAACTCACATGGTGATCGGGCCAGACGTGGGGTCCCATGTAGGGGTGCATCCCTGGGTCCGGGTAGTCGTATTCCTAATCATTGATTTTGCTAATCGAGAGGTTGTTATGTACGACCTCGACAGTCGTATAAAGCTGGTGATCAGGGTACTCTCCTGCAGGATGTAACTAGATCCGGATCACCGCAATTCTCGGTTATGAATGCACTTGATCACTGTTGAGCATCGTAGTATCAATTCATGCAATACATATACCTTTGGTTGACATTTGATGTATGACTTAACATCTATGGTTGTTTTTACTTTCTGCTCATCATTTAGAATGGTTAGGTAATGACTTAACCCAAATAAAAGATAAAACTAAGGCATCACTTGTAGTAAGCCTTTCGGCAAAAGTTGCATTAGCCAAGTACACCAAAAAGCTATCATATACATCCCAAGAAAACTATTATATTGGTTAGTCGGGTAAGACTTGCTGAGTACCCCGTACTCAGGGTTTTCCCCTTGTGGCTATCTTTCAGAAGCTCCGCAGGAGTCTACAGAAGAGGAAACCCCGAAGCCCTAGGGTATTGTCCTGAGTCTCACAATACCCCTAGAGAAGAAGTTTTACATGCACATCTTCTCCTAAACTGTTTATGTTTAAAGTCTTAGAACTCTGTCTAACCCTGCACCGCTAAGTTTGTTTCAATCTATGTTCTGTAATAACTCGTACCTTTTATATGTATGTAAAAATGTAATGTTTGTTGATGTTATCCCATCGCGGATACTATCCTGATGTATGGCTATGAGACACGTCGTGGATTTTTCGAGAAGTCCTAGGGACACTCGACGGACTACCGGACTTATGCTGTTTTATGTGCGTTTCGGATAATTGCTGTTCCGACAGCGATTAGGCGCACTTAAACCAGCTTAAGTTGGGCGGTTCCGCCACAGCATGTCAAGTAGCTTCAATGCTAGATTTCTTATGACAGTTACAATTTACTTGTGCATTTCGTAAAGATTTCTGAAACTTGTAGTTTTATGAGCATGCCCCTGTGATAAGTACAGCCATGATGGTTGCACATTGGTAGATGTCATGTGTTTTCTAATTTTGCAACTGAAAATGGTAGAAAGACACCTGATCTTCATATTTAGCGATGTCTGACTAAAGAATTGCTGTTTGTGTGTCATGTTTATGGTTGAAGCTATCAGGAGATTTTTTACTAACTCAAGCTATGCTGGTCACTTTGTGCCAGGCAGCGGATGCTTGGACATGGAGCTGGTCGCGTGTGATTCTTGTGATTCTTATACGGCTCTCCGCTTTGTCATCCATGTGATTCTGTTTAGTGGAACCATGTCTTGTTACATTACATCTGATATTATTTCTTTGTCGGATCTGGAGCACTCTTGAAGATCATTTTAATTAATTCCAAAGGATTATGACATTGGTGTGAGCAAAAGGATCAATACAATAGTTGCTTTGCTGAATGTGTTGTGCACTGTAAATCATTTGTTGTCCGTAGCAACGCACGGGCACGATCCTAGTAGGAGGGCTAAAGTTTAGCCCATACGTGTGTTTGATGGGCTCAACATGAACTAATCAAGGGCTAATTAGGGCTATTAGACTCTAAGAGCATCTCCAGCAGTCCTCCAATAAATATTTCCCAATAACTAGTTAATAGGGATATCCCAATATCACTTTCACCGTTATTGGGAGAGTTGCTTTTTCAGTCTTCAAATAATCTCATCCCAATCCAACTACTGTATCAGGAGAGTCACAACTTCTCCTTTATTTAGGGAGAGTTGGGATAAATTATTGGATTGTCCCAATATTATTGGGAAAAGGGAAAATTAAAGGGAGACTATTGGAGCACTATTTTTTTATCAACTCTCCTAATATGGTAGTTGGATGGGGAAAGGGAGACTGTTGGAGATCCTATAACCACCAATTAGTCTTTATTTGTTAGATTAACAATTAGCTCATATTTAATCCTTCTATTTGGCATCCAAAACAGAAGGCTAAAGTTTAACCCCTGATCAAACACGCCCTAAGTATACGTGTGGTTGAATTGCAGTTCAACTAATTAATGGTATGCTTTCTCTTTTTGTTTCTTCTTGCACAATTTTTTGTTCGTCTTTAACATTTGCATGATGGTAGAAGATGATAAGAAGTATCCATTTAAAGTTTTAGATGGATTTTTGATGCACATTTAGAGGTGCATCCACAGGTCTGGAGCACGGTAGCACCCCGCGGGAGCACTTCAACCTTTCTCTCATGTGGGGTATCTGGACTGTCGAGAGGACACAGTTCGTTAAGGATGAAGAAGAACAAAGAACAATTCGTTGTGTTGGGCTTCATTAACAAATTGGGCCATGTTGGGCTGAGTAGCTACTAGCTAACAACAATAGGCAGCGACCCACCCATGTTCCCCCGTCCATCCAGCAGGCAAGCAGAGCAGAACAACCACAACCATGCATGGTGTTAGAGCAACTCCAAGAGGCTGCTAAAAATTTCTTCCCCAAAACGAGGTATTGGGAGTTCTCCAAAAAAAAACTTTCCTCCAAAAAACATATCAGCCCACAGCAGAACGCTAAAAACTACCCCCAATAATTCAAAACAGGCAACGTCATCATATTAGAGCAACTCCAAGAGTATTCTAAAAAATTCTTCCCCAAAACTATATATTGGGGGTTCTCCCAAAAAAAATTTCCCCCAAAAACATATCACTCCACAGCAGATCGCTAATAAATAGCCCCCAATATTTCAAACACGGGCCACGTCATCGTATTGGGCCCATCGGAAGGGACGCGCGGGCGTGCGGGAATCAGGATTGGGGGAGGAACACCAACGCTAAAATATACGCGGTGGCAGGCTTTTTTTTAGCGTCGCTAAAAAATTGGGGAAGGTTTAGGTGGATTGTTGGAGTTCATTTTTTCTCTCTTTTTTCCTAAAAAAGGTATTGGGGGTAAGATTAGCAGTCTCTTGGAGTTGCTCTGCCCATAATCCGTTTCTTTTTTTTTTACACCACCGTGATCAGAACCTGTCGCCAGCCCATTTTTGTTCAGCTTCCTGCCCGCAAGCATCAGCCACCAGCCACTCGAGGCCCTTGGAACCGGTCAGAGTCGGTCTCGCCATGAGGTTATGTACAGATAAAGCTGTTGGAAAAATGGCCAAAGCACAAATGTCAAGCATTTTCACCGCATTGCTACAAACCAGCCTACAACCATCAATCGTCGCCAGAATAAGCCTAAATACCTGATGCCTTCCTAGCTACTAGCTTGACTCACTGCAATATACATGGACAATCCATCTAAAAAAACTTCAACAATCAGCTTAAAAGTCTCACTGCAAGCTTCCACTGCAACTACAAAATTATAAGCTCAAGACAGACAAAATTTTGGATGGTGCAATGGATTCTGACATGGAATCAAGGGATAAGCTAACAGATAATATATTGAGATCAGATTTGCAAAAGCTGTGACTCCACCATGAAAGAACAAAATCTCATTGTCTCTTTGAACTCTGTCGAACTGCCTAATTCAGAGACCTAACCATACCAGCAGTGCACAGCGCTTAAGCAGACTAGTTTCGATCATCTACCTCTAGTGATCAATAACCAAAGGTGCAAATATACACATGTGCAACAGGCACATTCAGATTTCAAGCTTCGGAAACTTGTGGTCATACTCATGATATTCCTTCATGTATAAGACCCCCTTCAAGCATTCAAGATTTGAAGCATAGCATTTTTCTTCCACAGAAAATGTCCATGCAATTGTAATACAAGAAATATGGTGTTAAAAAGTTGCAAACCATATCAGAAAGAAATCTAGCATGTTTCGTTCACATCTGTACATTTAAGAGTAAGCAAACTTAGATAAAAACTATGTTTCTTAAAAGCAACATCAAACATAGCAAGATTACAGAGGTACCAAGCCATAAAACACCAAGGTACATGCTTTTGCATATTCAGTGGACAAATTCACCACCAAGGGTATACTGTTTCCTTGCAGAACGGGAATAGTAACAAATGACATGTTTACTTACAGCATTGAACATCCTTTGTGCGATTTCTTTTTCTTCTTTTCTCTTAGTTTAGTTGGAGGCTGGATTATTACCTTGATGGCAGCATCAAACACAGCTTTGACATTCTACATGTTAGTGAAATATTCCAAAGTAAGCAAGATGCAACTGCGAGTTACAAGATTTCATAATACAAAGCATGGTCCATCAAGTAGTGCTTGTCTTCACGAAGATCTGTAGGTAACATCATGTTTAAATATTTAAATCCACTCCATAAGAAAGGAATGTTCTTCCAAGATCAAGGTAAGAGGAGGGGCACACCGCCGTGGGGAGGTCCGCCGCCAGGAGAGGAGCCTGGCCGCCGGGAAAGGGGAGCGTCGCCGAGAGAGGAGGGGAGCGCCGCCGTGGGGAGGCCCGCCGCCGGAGAGGAGCCTGGCCGCCGGGACAGGAGGGGAGCGCCGCTGGGAGAGGAGGGGCGCGCCGCCGTGGGGAGGCCCGTCGCCGGGAAAGGAGAGGAGGGGCACGCTGCCATGGGGAGGCCTGCCGCTGGGAGAGGAGCTGGCCGCCAGGAGAGGAGGGGAGCACCACCGGGAGAGGAGTCTGGACGTCGCCGCCTGGAAATCGCGCCGGGAGAGGAGCGCGCAAAACAAAAAGAGTGCAGGAAGGGGACGCGGGAACGCAGCTCGGGCGGATTGGGGGAACACTGCGGTCGCGAAAATATGCGGGGAGATGGGGCGTTTTTTCACGTCCCCAATTTTTTGAGGGAGTTTTGGTGGACTGTTGGAGTTCATTTTTTCTCTTTTTTCCCTAAAATAGATATTGGGAGTAAAATTAGCAGTCTCTTGGAGTTGCTCTTAGCCTGAATAGCATCCCTCCCTTTTATTCTGCGAAGAAAACATCTTTCTAAAAATGTAAGGCATATTTTATTTTATTACCACAAGTTCTTGACCAGTGATTATAAAGTTTTTAAGTTTTGGATATTATAAATTTGTCTTATTACATTCATATTCAAAAATATCATTTTATGATTAAGGTTTTGTATCACAAAAGTAACTATCAATAGAGTAATTCTGTCAATGAAAAAAATACGCCTTATATTCTTAGATGGGGGATTATATTATTAGTCATATTAATTAAAATTAATATAATTGGCCATGCTAAAATCAATAGAGACAACTTTTAAACGGCTTCCACTGTTTAAAGCTGAAGGTAAACTATTTTAAATAATTCAGAAATGAGTTTAGAAAGAATATATTGACAGCCATGGATTGTATGACTAGTGAGCATACTGTTTAGATGCACATTCATATGCGTAACAGTAACACCTGATAAGACCTAAATGTGCACATGTGTTCAGATGCACATTGTTCTTTATGAATATGTGTAACACCTGTTATGTGTCAGTATCCACATTTACATCGAAATGCGAATCCAAATTAAAATAATATAAAAAGAGATGAAAAACGAATTCAAATACATTTTTTAGTATTAATTTTAAAAAAAATGCTGGCATCGACATTTATATTTTATTTAGTGGATATGGATGTGGGTATCGAATAATTATTATTCTTGTCATCCCTAGCTACTATAGGCCAAAGCCGTGACGAGACATGTCTTCCACTTAACCAAATGCTTACCAGGGTCAGGGTGTACATATAGACCTAACAAAAGGTTTGCAAGCATGATGGGGAGAGAGAGAGAAATGAAAATACGCCATTCAACCATTATATGCTGGTTAGGCTGCTTGTAGACAATTTAACTTGTTTTGTTGCCACCCCTGCCAATGCCATCTCTCCCGACATGCTAATTTCTTGCGACAGGAGCTGCAACGGCCGAGGCACACCATTTGACTTCGAAGCAGGTAAAGAAGGCAGGCCCCGTACCCTCCTGACTTGACACGTCCCCCAAACCTGCCTCGGATTCCAATTCCAGCAATAAACTAGTGTATACTAGTACGTGCATGGAAGCTACTACCCCACACACACACGCTGGCACGCATTGACATATGCACGCTTCGCTACGCTAATCGCGCGTCCAATCCACGGAACCCCCAGCGACTAATCGCCATGTCCAGCGGGCAGTGGCCCGTGGCCAGGCCCGGCGCCCGGCCGATGGATGGATCACGTGACGCCTCGCGCCTGGGGAGGCGCGATGCCGACCTGGGCGCCGCGGACCCCCGGCAGATCGCAGAAGGCCAACGAGGGCGCGCGCGGAGCGTGTCTGTCGCCGTGCGGGTGAATTCAACGCCCCTAGGCTAGGCGCAGGCGCGCAGCACAAGCCGTCGTACTACACGTTCCACGCGACGACCGGTTCGGCCCGTCTCACGCCGGAGAGAGACCCCACGCGCACAGCTCTCAACAGCTAGCGTCGCGACGACGCCACGCCGGCGGACCACGCGCCTCTGCGCGCGCGCTCGGCCGTGGCAGGCAGCTTTGTGCGTGCCTGGAGGTGGAGGAACAATAGAACCGGAGGGCACAACACAACGGTGAAACTTTTCGGGAAAAAAAACACAACGGTGAACGTTGCGTTGAGTCGTTTGGGACACCACCCGACAGACACGGAACGAAACAAAAAAGGGAGATGGCGAGGTCAAAGGGCTGGAGATCTGTCCTCGGGTGCTGATCTGATGTCTGATTTGTCTCCGCTGAATAATCACTTTATGTTTCGTCTAAAAGTACTAATGGTGTTTGGTTCTTTAGTCCGGACTAAAAGTTCATGTCACATCGAATTTTAGATCTTTTTAGGAGTATTAAACTAATTATAAAACCAATTATACAGATGGAGACTAATTTGCGAGACGAATATATTAAGTCTAATTAGTCCGTGATTTGACAATATGATGCTACAGTTAACATGTGCTAATCATGAATTAATTAGGCTTAATAAACTCGTCTCGCGAATTAGCCTCCATCTGCGTAATTAGTTTTATAATTAACTCATGTTTAGCCCTCCTAATTAGCCCTCCTAATTAGCATTCGAAGATTCGATGTGACATGGACTAGACTTTAACTCAAGGATCCAAACACCCTCTAAACTTTAGTGGTGGAATGTTTCTTTCTTTTTTAAGCCGGGTGCCCTAAGTACACAGGAGTGCCTGCTTTGCAGCGGCGCTGGATGCTGCACTTTTGCAACAAAGGGGAAAGTGCATAGTACCTCGAGACTTGGGCCTTGTTTAGTTCCCAATTTGGGAGTGCCAAAATTGGCATTTTGCCATAAATGCGACACTGTAGCGTTTCGTTTGTATTTGTGAATTATTGTCTAAATATTGACTAATTAGGCTCAAAAGATTCGTCTCTCAAAGTACAACAAAACTGTGCAATTAGTTTTTGATTTTATCTACATTTAGCACTCCATGCATGTACCGCAAGTTTGATGTGATGGGGAATCTTCTTTTTACATAGTGCCAAAGTTGGGAGTTGGGGGTAAAATAAACAAGGCCTTGATTGGCTCAGTAGTGCTACCCAGCTTATAGCTTGACCAAAATCCGTAATGCTAGTTTCATGAAGTGGAAATGGGTGTTTTAGATTACAAATATAGAGAACGGCTAAATTATACCCACGAGCATTTTGAAAAGCTCTCGCACTTCTCCGGGCGTGTTTGGCTCAGAGGTTAAACTTTAGCCATGTTACATCGGATGTATAGATACTAATTAGGAGTATTAAACATAGTCTAATTACAAAACTAATTACACAGATGGAGACTAATTCGTGAGATGAATCTATTAAACCTAATTAGTCTTTGATTTGACAATATGGTGCTACAGTAACCGTTGGCTAATGATGGATTAATTAGGCTTAATAGATTCATCTCGCGAATTAGCTTAGGAGTTCTGCAATTAGTTTTATAATTACTCATATTTAATCCTCCTAATTAGTATATAAACATCCGATAAACTCTAGCCCTCCTTTCCAAACGGCGCCTCGTCATCTTACAAGGTAGATACAATTTTTTTTTTATACGTATACTCCTGTCCTGTCTTAGGCGAGTTGGCATTGATGAAAACACCTACAACTTTGTAATAATTAATGCATGCCGAGCTCATTGGTCCTGGTGCATGGAGGTGCAGCAGCCCTGTGACTGCCCACCCATTAAAAAGCGCCCAAAAGGCGCCTTTGCTGGTGTTCAGAAGAGAAGCTACTTGCATGCTCTCTTCTTCCTCGTCTAGCTTCCTCCACTAAGATTATCAGAATCATCTCCCTCACTTGCTCGTGGCTTTGCTTCACGAGGCGACTAGGCATGGAGGTAAGCTAGAGCAAGAAGCATACAACATCTTCGTGTAATCTCCTACGACGATAGCACGAAACTTCAATCGATGTGATCCCCATCTCTGGATCTCGATCGGTCCAGCAGATCTTGCATTGCGTAATCATCAGAACCTTCTTCCATTTTGAACTAGATTCACATCACCTGCCCTTTTGAATGGATGCATCAGCGAGGAAGGAGGCGGCAGCACATGCACATCCCGGTGTTCGGGGAGTGGAACCAGCTGCAGTGCGAGGAGCTGCCCATGACGCAGTACTTCGAGTCGGCGATGCAGGCCGGGCTCGTCGCCAGGGCGGGCCACTGCTTCCACGACGGCGCCGCCGAGGTGGTGCTCTTCAGGACGTTGTCCGGCTCGCCGCCGCCGCACAAGCCGGCCAAGAAGGTAGAGGCACCGCGCCGCCGCCGGCACCTGCTCGCAGCTCACTCCCGTGATCTCGCTATCTCGTTGCTGCTGCTTTGACCATTGTTTTGTTGCTTTCTTGACGTGATGGTTCGATGCATCTTTTCTGAACAGGTGCGGAGCGCGATGGGGAGCCATCAGCAGGATCAGCAGCAGGTGCACGCGGTGAGCAGGCGGCGGCAGCAGGGGCCGTTGGCGGTGGCTGACGGCGGGCCCCGCGCGCCGAGGAGGCCCTGCAGGGTCGTTAGGTCGGTTGACGAGGATCTGTACGAGGTCCATCCCGATCTGCTCCCAAAGAAGGGCAAAGGGGTAACGACAGCATGCACTTCTCCCTTCTCTGGTCTTCTCTAGCCACTTGAAAACATATACACTTCACAGTTTGGTTTTAGTCGTTTATAACACTTCACCTTGAAGCTAGCCATGTTAACTCGTTGAGTACGGATTTTTACGAAGAATATCTGGAAATGTACTTTTGCACTGTGCAAATTTCAAAGCACGGCACTGTCACTTTAGGCTGGGAAATGGGATAGGTAAACTAGGAGCAGATTATGTACTCCTGATTCCTGCTTTGCATCTGAAGATTGAACTTTCTTCAAGTTAACCTTTCATAGTTTAAAGCTGTTTCTCAGTTTCTTTTTGGAAAGAAATTGTTTCTCTGTTTCTACATAAGCTTCGATCGAAGCAATTAACAAGACTGGAAAAAAAATATTGATTCTCGAGTTGATTTTGGCACTAGTGTCGAGAGACAGGGAGTTGACTTGCAATATAATAAGCTCTCGCTGCATCTCCTTTTTTTTTCCATTTTCTTCGCAGAGGAAGCACGTGAGGAGCCTGTGGATGGGCTGCGTGGGGCTCAACTGCGTCGCCTGACGTGAAAAGTGGGCGTTTCCTTTTGTCATGTAGTAGGAGCTAGCCTTTCTTCCTTTCTTTTCCGTATGGAAAGAAGAGATGAGATGACGACCGGATCCGGAGCATCACCAAATCCAGAGGGCTATCCGAATACTCCTGGCTAGTGTTCTGTGGAAACCTTTCTGCCGCCGTGCTTCTAGCCTCTTGTTCCGTCGTACACAGGGATGCACGTCCGTATGGCACCTTGTCGAAAACGGAACAGCTAGCTTGTGCTGCCTCATGCATACTCGCGTGTGTATATTATGGTGTACGGTATGGTTGATGATCAGTTGCTCTGAGCTGTCTACGGGACTATGGTTGTCCATTTCTACGTGCATATGTGGTCAACTACCTATTTCCATATCTCTTATAATCTTCAATAATGTAAGCTAGTTTAATTGGTACCTATCTACTCCCGCTCCAATACCCAAAAAAATCATCCAAACAGGTTTTACCCCTCTGTCCTATAATACAAGGCGCATATCTAATTCATATATAATAAAAATTTTATCTTAATCATTGGATTTGTATTTAAAAGTAGTTTTTATATAACTATTATTTGTTGCTAGCAACATTATATTAAGAGTCAAATGTTAGTATCGGAGACCGTGCCAAGTTTGACTGTGACTATATTTTAGAATAGAGGAAGCAATGCCAAAGCACTTGTGCACATTACTTATTGGATGGAATCTAAAACAACCAAGACAAAAAAAAGGGATAAAACTATGCAACTTGTTAAGAATGAAAAGCACCATAGCTTCTTTCTCAAACTTGTATTTAGTTTGAAATCTTCGTAATTGTTTATGCAAATCTTCTGGAAGCACTTAATTTATTTAGAAAATTTAGATCCATCCATATGTCGGGCGAATTTAATGTCCACTGTACACGGTTGTGAAGAATCAAAGGATAAACCGGCGAATCAACTCTGCATGATCATTCATGCTGACTAAGCAGCTCAGGCTGCTTAGCTAGTATATCCAGGCGGTCAGATTGTGATGATCGCTAGGTGGCCATTTGCACATAGTGACATAGTCCTAGGAGCTTTGGTGCAAGATATACGTTTAGACTGGGACTAGAAGCTTTGACGCGGCACTTTTATGGCATTGGCCAGTGTTATCTGCTTAGAAAAATCATTTTTTTTTCACGTGCTTTTGAGAAATTGGAACCATATATAAGAGTTAGAGAAATGAGAAAAAGGTAAATAACGTGATATACACCCATTACCAAAGAGCAAGGACACAAAAAGATTAATGGCAATGGGGATGACAAAAATTTGTGATATTGCAATTTACATGAACAATACTCCGACACTAGGGTCACTCATTGTGTCATATACTCCCTCCATTTATTTGTTAAGGCGTGATATGACATGGTACGGTCTTCCAAATTACATTTTGACCATTAATTTATCTTATATTATATTATTTATGCTTATAAACTTATAATCAAGAGTACATTTTATCACAAATCTAACCATTTCATGTTTACATCATAAAACTTAAAAAGTATTGGTTAAAGATAATAAGGTTTGAATCTTGATATACGTGTACGCCTTATAAACATAAACGGAGGAAGTACTAGGTTAGACTACCGGCCGACCAAGTAAGATGCAAACTTTACAGGAATATTGCTGAGCTGAACGAAGGTCGTCAAACTCTAACAATACTCTGGAAATGTCACCAACTTTGCGGTCTTTGAAGAAGATTGGGAGCCTGCTAGGTGTATTGCTGAAAGAGACGACAACCCCTACAGGATCTGTATTAAAAAGCGAAAGAGAAAAAGGAAAATAAGGGAAAATAAAATAAATCATATAAAGGTATGATGTCAACGCTGCGGCCTGCGGATAACCATATATCTAGCCATCACACTGTTATGAGGGAGTATAGTAGCTCTTCTGTGCCCGGTGCATAATAAAGCAAGAAAAATCATGCTCAAACTTGAGTTTGGCAGCCCCGCTAGTATTGGAGTTACATTGTTACTTATATTACTTGTCCTAAGACGTTGCATATTTAAAAGCTGAGCGAGTTGTGTATATCCCTCAAAAAGTAACTGGAACGGTAAGAAAATAGAAAATGGCATTTTATAGGCGACTTGAATTCCCGTAGTGAGAGGAGATCGCAGCGCATGCGGTCCGCCTGCGCACGGCCCGCGCAGGCCGGCTTTGGGCGGCACAGTGCGCGCCGGCGGGGGGCGGGCCCTGTCACCGTGGCGGCCGGGCCAGAGCCAGACGAGACGAGGGCGACCAAAGATCGTGCGCGCCGAATCGTGTGTACTTGCTGGATGCCGGTCGAGATTTATGGCAACGAAGCAGAGCAGGCGCGAGCCCAGTAGTCCAGTACGTGTGGCAGCGGCAGCATTGCAACCGTTGCATTGCATGGACTGATGGACATGTTCGGCGGACGAGGCTGGGAGCCGGCGGGTCGGCGCATGCACAGGCGTGCGCTAATGTTGTGGACTGTGGACTTGTCCGCAACGACTCGGGATAGGGGAGACTAGAGCAGGCCCTTGTTTACTTCGCGAATTTGGGAGGTGCCAAATTACTGTAGCAACACTGTAGCGTTTCGTTTGTATTTGTGAATTATTGTTCAAATATTGACTAATTAGGCTCAAAAGATTCGTCTCGCAAAGTACAACAAAACTGTGCAAATAGTTTTTGATTTCGTCTACATTTAGTACTCCATGCATGTACCGCAAGTTTGATGTGATGGGGAATCTTCTTTTTGCATAGTGTTAAAGTTGGGAGTTTGGAGGTAAGAGAACAAGGGCCAGGGTCTCTTCGCTTCAGCTTATTCAGTCAGCTTATCAGCTATCAAACAGTATTTTGCTCTCACAACAAATCAGCCGTTTCAACTTTTCAGCCGGCTTATAAGCTGAAGCGACCAGGTCATAGGACGGTTTCTGGTAGGGCTGATCTAGCCGCTGACTTGGACACGGCCTTTGTTTTCCATTTCCTCAAGCCATAAAGAGACCATGGGCACAGCGGAACATGGCAGGGTTCGTCCATGGCGGGAGCCGCACGATTTTATTTCGACCTGTTTGTATTTCCTTCGTCCCGTTTTCAGTTTTCAACCCCTAGGTACGTACATGCATGTGCTAAGACAACATTGAAGTTTTCGATTCAAAACAGAGCTGAATTGAGTCCTAGTAGCACCTATCGTTCGACTGTTTTCCGATCCAAGCTTGTGGCGGTGAGCAGTAGCAGGCTGGTCTCACACTCTCGTTTGCTGATGCAGCAGCGTAGAGTGGTGTGGTGCTACCGCTATGCCGCACCGGTTCTCCCAGGCCGTATAAAGCTAACAATATAGCCAACCTATATAATTTGCTTGGCTACTAGATTGGATAAGAAGAGAGAACTGTATTAAATATGCTAGTATTAAATGCTTACATGTCTAACCATCAACTGCGGTCTACATCTTTGTGGCTATTTATACACAACACAATATGAAAACCATATAGATAGGCAATCAGCCATTACAAGTGTACAACACATCAAAACAAATCAAATTGAAGGAACATGGTTCATCTCAACATCTTCTGCACAAAGGCATAGCTCTATAGTTGCATCTTCAACACAAAGGAGCAATCAGCCATTTGGACCAACAACTTCCGTGACTGTATGAGAAAAAAACAAAGATAGGGATAAACCAATACAAAACCAATGCTCAGAAGCCAGCATGGTGTTCATGAGGGCGTTGTGGACTACAGTGTTCCTTGGGGGAACCAGGCCCGGGTATGTAAATGGAAGGGAAGGATGGTGGCCGGACGAACTTGAGCACACGGCGGTGGCTTGACGAGGTGAGTCGCTGACGGCGCACGCGTCCTCTTGGATTGCCAGCTCATCTTGGGGACGTCATCTAGGATTTGGGTTTTGGAAATTTGGGGACGAATTGGTGGAGTTGGAATGAATTTTGGGGGGACTATTTTGTGATTTGGCGCGGAAGGGCTCGATTTGTGGCGCGGGAGGGTTGATTTGGCGGGAGCAGAGTGCAATTGGGCGCGCGGTGGGGCGAGGAATGGCGGGAGGGGCGCACGGGATTGGTAATTTGGGACGAGGAAAGGAAGCCGCAGCTTCTTCACTAGTTCGCTCACGTCAGGCTGGGAGCGGGCATTTTTGCCTCGTGCCTGACGATTGATTTGCCCCGTTTGAATCCAGAATCAAATTCTCAAAATCTGAATTCTGGATGGATTTCCAACATCTGGATTATGGACAAAATCTGAGTGGACCTGTTTGGATTCTAGATTCCAAAATCTAATTTTGTTGTTGTTTGTTGCATAGATGCCTTTTTTGCCCTTCTATTTCATACCTTATCAATCAAGACAAAAAAATTCCAAAATGCAAGAATGCAATGGCATACAGGTTCTACATAATATTTGTCAATACAAACACCTCTCACATAGCTTTACTCTTCATTATGAAACAAAGCATTTGCTATAGCATCTCGAAACGCATTCATGTCGATATCCTCGTCACCTAAATGGTTCGTAGCACCACTTGCTTGAGAAGCAGTTGTGGCCGGCATTGGCATATACTCCTCATCTTGATCACACATATCGAAGTCTTGATCCCTCTTATTACTTTCTCGAATGAAATTATGCAGAGCCATCGAAGCAAGGATTGTTTTGCTTTGCTTATTCAATGGATAACTCGGCAAGTCTAACAAAATCCGTCATTTCATCTCCAATACTTCAAATGACTGCTCAATGACATTGCGCAAGGATGAGTGTAAGTAATTGATTACCTCTTTTTTACCTCTTGGTCTTGGACCTTGTTGAAATTCTGGCAAATGATACTTCGTTCCCTTATAAGGTGCAAGATAACCCGGTCGATTAGGGTACCCCAAATCCACAAGATAAAATTTCTCTAATACATAAAATTACATAATTATAACACAAAACCAATATTTTTTGCCATATTTAAATAACATGCTTATTTACCTTGCGGAGGATGAGGGAACTTATCACCATATTTGTTTATTGCATCGTTGAAAATTCTCATGTCATGTACACACCCTGGCCATCCCGCAACCGCAAACATGAATCTCATGTCGAAGTCACAAATAGCCAATACGTTTTGACTCGAGTAACCATGTCGACCAACATGTTGAAGCACCTTTGATGATGGAACAACAACCGGGATATGCGTTCCGTCTATTGCCCCAATGCAATTGTCAAAGTGAGGTGAGAAACGAGGACTCCGCAATCTAGGATGCACTATTCTGAAATGAGGATCTTTAGGTTTTATAACATCAGCTGAGAGCCTAAATACACTATCCAAGAATTGTTCAAATTTCCTACTAACCGTCTCAATCAACCTCTCAAAATGATTTTCAGCTTGTCTCAATAATTGTGGTGCTCCAATGATCCATAGGAACATAGGCAATGACTCAATGGAGCTCATCCTTTTTGATGAGTTCAGTCCATATGATGACACCAACACATCATGCAGCCTATGAAAAAGTTCCCTACTCATTCTAAACATGTCGTAGCAGGCTGTTGGATTGCTAAGTATTGTCATGACCCACTCATATCCAGAAAGACCAATTTTCACCTTCTTAGTTTTGTTCATGAAAGTAGATTCGTAGTACGTACAAAAAATGCAGGCCACAGCTCCAAATTGATGCACAAGCTCCAATTGCCCCAGTGTATTTCTGTTTACTTCATCTTCATCAGTTGAAGAAGATTTACCTGCTGACTTATCATCATCACCACTTGAGGAATAGGTCATCTACATAACACAAATGTACGTCAAACAAAAATTCCAAATAAAAGGTCAGTTAAGATCTAACTACTATAACATTACAGCACAAGATCAGTTCACAAGACATCCCACTTAACAAAAGAGTTCATCATATATGCATGCCATAAGTCACAAGCTACTTGTTGTTCTTCTCCTGGACAACACATCACAAAAGAGATCGTCATATATACATGCCACAAGTTAATTGTGTACTTTTTTCCTTCTCCTACCCATCGCACATCACAAAAGAGACCTTCAAGTTCACTATCTACTTGCTTTTCTTCTCCTAGCACCACCTCTTTAGGCTATCCTTGCTTCTTTGCTGGTCAAATTGAGAAACACGGCACGATGCTCTATTTTGATAAACAATTTACTAGCCATAAAATGCTCATTAGTTCCTTCAACTGCCCCACTCTCTACCGCCAAACGCATACACTATTGCACAGATTTGAAAATGTAGTCCCCCTCTGCAATGCCTTCTGAGCAACAGTGCAATTTGCTTGCATAGTCTCCCATATCCCCTTCATTACCTTCACCATAGGACTTTTTGTCCTCTTCCTCGGGCTAGTTGCAATAGTGCTAGTACTACTACACTGCTTTCCAGGAGGGGTGCATTCAGGACTCCTGTCACCAACATCACCTTCATCACCTTCATCACTTTCAATTACCTGTTCGCCAGGTATGCAAGAAGATGACCCATCCACCGTAATATTCTGAAACATCACTTGAAGCTCATCTACTGGAGACCCATGTCGCAGCTTCCTCCATTCGCCATGATTCTAAAATTAATATAGAAAAGACATTAATGCACAAAGCTCATGTCTCACAAGTATGTTCAATATGGAAGTACCAGGGGATAGGCGTCAAATACCTTTGTGTGCTTTTTCCACCAAGCATCATCTGCCACGACCATACCCCTACCCCATCCAAGTCCACTCTGTTTGCTTGCATACAACCAGAAGGCATACATGCATCGAAGGGCGTCCCATCGGTTCTTGAACTGCTGCTTCGAGTGACGCAGTCCTGTCCTCTCTTCAAATTTTGCAGCTATGTTGTTGTAGGCCCTATTAGTCAAGTGTCCTTTGTTGCTGTTACCGGCTGTAATTTCCTCAACACAAAGCTCACATAATGCAGCATTATTGGCACTATTGGCCCAATCAGCCTTGTCAAATAGGTCGTCGGTCTATTGTACAAATAGAATTATGATGACATAAGTGAAAAAATAGAACTGAGTCAAGTGGATAAAAAATACAGTATATCAAATAGCATTCATCCCACAATTTCCATTGTCATATGCTTTGAGTCAAGCATGTCAAAGACTGTTAGCTGACTGCTGACAGCAAGCTGCAAAGAAAGAACCCATAGTAGTATTGCTCTAGTATCAATTGGCATCAAACTGAAAGGGTCTTAAAAAATACAGTTATTCACTAGTATTTCACATTTCAGTAGAATGCAGGATTCTATCCTGAGAGGCTGAGATGACTCATGAGATACCTTCTAAAAACAATCTCATAATGTAGAAAATAGTAAATCTTAAAGCTACATGGCTAGGGGTAACAAAGTTGTCCCCGTATTGGCACAAACATGATAAAATATACATGTGAATTTAAAAGTGACAATGACTGAACGATAAGTGTTAAATCGTATTCTAATCCATGAAAATAATTAGAAAAGTAATGTACAATTGCACATGTTAAGGCTCATATTCTAATCTCTAAATTGCTATTTGTTTCGTAGTATTTTTTAAGGTTAAACACCCAGATGATTTTTTTTTCATTCGTATGCAACAAATTTTATAGTATTTGGTCCAGCTTGACCATATAGTAGTGCCTAATCCCAGGTGATTCCTATCAATTAATTTATATAGTCCCTAATCCTGTATCCTTCCAGGAAGCTCAGTACGTACTGATGGCTACACTTCAATTTGTGAAATCCCGGTGTATAAACTCAATTGTTGCTCTTTTCTGTTCACTAGTGAAATTACTGAAATTTGTGAGTTATAGAAAATAGTTATACCAACGCATCAATCTCCTGAAGATCGTCGACCTCTTCATTGGAGGGGTTCAGGCTCCATGTAGATGTGCTAGGCTCCTGGAGGCCACTATCGAATGCATCATTAGCAACACTAGGAGTTGCACCATTGCTTCGTCCTCCAGCAAGACGTGGTGGAAGGAATTGACGCGATGCAGTGGTAGTAGGACGACGATTCGGTGCGGCATGGGCATGTCCTTGTGCACCTTCGTCTGGCCGAGAAGGGAAGCCGACATCATGGTCACCTGCGCTGCGTCCACAGCCGCTGCTACGCCCAGCGGCACGACTAGCAGCACGTCCACGGCCAGCGCCATGCCCGATAGCACGGCCAGCACCACGCCCAACGCCGCCGAGGAGGTCGCCGTCCCCAACCAATCCGGCCGGCAACGAGCGTAGAAGGTCCAAGTACGACATGTTATTGGTGATGTCCACGGCCTCCGAGTTGAGGTCCAGACCCTTCAATCTGCCAGGTACATGATGACGTCCTGCACCACGATCGCCAGAGGGGAAAGCCGCAAGGGGAAAGCTCGGGGGCCAGCTGAAGAACTCGTCGTCGAGGTCCCCTTGCGACTCCATCTGCAAACGGGTGCAAACGGGTGCAGCCAACCAACCCAGCTTGCCGACGCCTGTCGGATGGGGAATCGCTAGAGGGGATGGAGAAGGGGGTGGCGGCCTGGAGCATCGGCAAGCAGGAGGCGAGCGCGGCCCGGCACTTGGGCGGGGAGGAGGCACGGTGGGGGCGGAGCTGGTGGCGGCGAGCGGCCCACTGCACTTGGGCGTGAAGGAGGCACGATAGGGGGCGGAGCTGGTGGCGGCGAGTGGCCCGTCGGCACTTTGGGTGGGGAGGAGGCGGTAGGGTTGCAGGAGATGGAGAGTCGGCGGACGGTCTAGCGGATAAGGATGACGGGAGAGATCCAGAGAGGAGGCGGCGGTGGAATGGCAGATTAGGCAAAATTTTACTGGATGAACATGAGCAAAACAGTAATTTCTCCATCCAGAAGCTGCTAAAAGCTACCCCGCTCCAGCTTCCGGGATTTTGAGAATCCGAAAATCCAGATTGTGGAATCTGCAACAGAATCCAAGCTATTTGGAAGCTGTACAGCTTCTGGATTCCGGATTCTCAAAATCTTTCTGGATTCAAACGGTGCCTGAGCCGGGCGACGAGCGAAGCGCCCGTTCCTTTCTCTCTCCTTTTCTCTCTCTGCCAGCACAGATTTTTCTGACGTGTAACAGCATTCAGCCCGCCTAGGTGGACCTATTATACTTTGCTTAGCCTCGCCAAGCCCAAGGCTCAGCGTAGCGGCAGCAGACTGACCGGCACAGGCGCTGCCGCGGCGCCGCGGACCAGGAGGCGTAAATGCTGCATGCGCGCGTCGGCCGGGTTCGGTCAGGCATTGCCTCTCGGCCGATTGGCCGATGCCTCAATGCCCACCCTGCAGGCCATAAATCCCGGCCCATCACCTCCTCCTTGACGCGCACGATCTTTGGTCGGCGGCGGCCCGTCGTCGCTGGCCTGGCGACGACCGCCGCGACGGGAAGCCTGCTGGCTGCTGGTGCCATGGCCGTGCTCTACTGCTCTAGCTGCGCGCGCGGCATGGCGAGGCCTGCGCCTGCTCACGTCCCGCAGTCGTTGCGCTTGCGCGCCCTGCTGGAGCTAGCATGAATAGTCGCCTACTTCATTGTGCTACCACCTACCAGTATGTGCACTACTCGACTCTACTCCTATTTTGCACCAATACCCTATACTTCTATAAACATACACGGTCTGTTACCTCTAGTTTGAAATACTGTACAGTATTCGATATGAATAATGCTACTGTTCTGACCTCATGCACGTACGTACAACAAAATGAATGGAGTGATTTTACATGTTTTTTGGACGCGCTTTAATTTGCCTCAGAAATCCAAACATGTGCCAAAAACATTCCCAACCCGAAAAGGCTTCATATATACATACTGACCAATCGAAACCTTTTTGGAGCATGCAGATATGTGGACCACAACTTCGTCATGCGCGGTTTCTGAATTCTGACACGCTATCTTTTCACACATCAGCACATCAGGATGCAGGGTCCCGTCCCGTACCAGTGAACCGTAAATTATGGGCCAAATCATCGTACTTCCATTGTCTACGTTTTGAATTCGAGTCAAGAAAATTCAGCTCAAATAACCTCTTTTTGCAAATTTACTTATATACACATAATCATTAAGGTTAAAGAACTGCTTTGTCCAGAGAGGACTACTGCTTGCGTACTATGTACATCGAAGTGCTAGTACGAGCATTATATTACTCCTACTGTGCTACGTATACGTACGGTCTGCTACCTCCAGTTTGAAGCACTTTAGGACTAATGTTATGTTTTGACCTGATGCACGTTAGCAGAATTCACACATTGGAGAATTTCTTTCACAGATCGTCTACGTTTTGGCTTTCTAGTGAAGAAAAGATCAACCCAAACCTTTTCGCATGTTTACTCTTAGATTCATGAAGCTAAACTAGTAAAGGAAATGCTTTGTGATCCAGGGAGGACTACTATACTGCTTGTGTACTGCATGATGATCAAATTATCCACACAGCTAGTATTAAGACGCCTCAGCGCGTGTCACCGGTAGCCATGTTAGATCCTTGGAGCATCGATCATGGAACTGATCCGTGATGACAAGAGCAAGGTAGCCATCTTCAAATTTGTCGTGCAATTCTCTACCTGCCAGGCAGTAGGCAGCAGCCAATGGGCACTGGTGACTGGCCAGCGAGTAGGCTTTTCTCATGTCCAAACTAGAGAACCGTGGTTACACAGTTCGAAGTCGCGCCTGCAGGCTACGTACAGCATACCTATAGCCAGTACAGATAGTAGTGGAACACTCTCTGACGAGAGGCAATATTTAACTATTCAAAACTAATCATGCCCAAATAATACGGTGCTCAGGACAGGAGCCCTGGCCGTGGCCGGCGCCCAAAAAGCATCAGCAGCAAATAGAGGGCCCCTACACCCACGCCGAAAAGCCTGCTGACGCCGGTGCTGGCTGTTGCACAGTACCAGTCGGTCGTCGTCGATCGTCCATGAAGTACCCGCTACCCGCAGTAGGAAGGACGATCGAGCTCGAGCCGGCCCCACGTGGTCTCATAAACGCGAGCTGGGGCACTGTCCCGCCATGGCCAGTGATGGAGGCATGGGAGCAGCAGAGAGCTACACGATGCATACTGTTCACTGTACCCGTAGTAGCTACCGCTGCCACCCCTCATTCCTTTTTCCCACTCCCGCTATAACTCCATTGACATTACTTCCCTTCTCTTCTTTCTCCGGTGGTGTGGTTTGGCCTTGAGTTGCCCCTGCGCCGATGCTTCGATTCTTGCTATAAATGCAGCACATCCATACACGCACTGGCCATCTCCATTCTCGACCAAAGCCATTCAGCCCACCACCGTTACCTGCCACATAGCTCGGGGACATCTTCTTCCCTGCCTGTGGCTTGTGCTGGACGACGAGATCATGGAGTACAAGGCGAGGCGGCGCCACGTGCCGGCGTTTGGGGAGTGGAACTACTACTACTCGCCCTCCTCCGCGTCGCCGGAGGAGCCGCCGGAGCTGTCCCGCTACGGAGGCGCGGCGAGGGCGGCCGAGTGGTGGTGCTCGCCGGAGCCGGAGGCCTGCAGCGACGTCTGGTTCAGGTACTCGCCGCCCCCGCGCAAGCCGGCGGCGGCGCCGCCCAAGAAGGCCAGGAGGACGGCGAGGCCGCAGAACTGCAGCGGCGGCGCCGTGAAGGGGAGCGTGGCCCTGGTGAGGGAGCAGCCCGGCGGCGCCGGTGCTGCTGCTGCCGTGGCGGCGGCGCGCGCACCGCGCAAGGGCGGCTCCCGCGCGGTGGTGCGGCCCGTCGACGAGGACCTGTACCAGGTACCGCCGCCGGACGACTTCGTTTCTTCCGGCCGGCGCCCACGACCGGTACGTGCGAGCATTCTCCAGCTTGGTCGTCGTGCTCTCTCGTTCGCCATGATCCATGTCCAATGGGATGTCTAGGTGCGATCGTGTTGCTTAATAAATTGTCTTGTTTGATGCGTGCAGAAGAGAGCGGGCAGGAGCCTGTGGATGGGCTGCTTGGGTGGCCTCGGTTGCATCGCCTGATCAAGCAACGAGATGATCAAAACTACCCTTGGGCCTTGGAGTCTAGAGGAGTAGCGAGTAGTAGTATTTCCGATCCGTGTGCTATTTTCCTGTTTGCCTTTCTCATCCGGTAGAACTTAGACTAGTCTCCTATATTGGTGTTGTTGCTTGCAGCAATAGCTACCAGCTAGAAGCAGCACCAGAAAGCTAGTACTGACGTAATTTTCGACGCTTTTGTAGCAATCTGAGGATATATAAAAAGTATGGAATGAATCAAACATGTTGTCATGTGTTTTTTGTACAGTGTGAGATCGAGGTAAAATTTAGCACCAGTTTCAGGAACTTAGAAGCTCTTTGCCATCATCCCCGTTTTAAGAGTTCAATCTGTGGGCTCACATGACTGCGCTCATCCATGTGGCACGTACAGCCATCACAAGCCGGTGCGTCCTGCACAGTGCCGATCGAGGACAGTTGCACGCCGATGCATTTGCGCCAAAAGTGTGCATGCAGAGTTGCAGTTCTAGATAGTACGATGGCAAAGTTATTGCAGAGCAGGGGCCTCATCGGCAGCAACAGCATGCATGCAGCAGCCAGGCCCCCAGCAAGATGCAACGCGAAGTGCAGCACTGGGGTTTCCATGCGGATTCAATTCACCGGACTCTGGGTATACGTCTGGTACAGTGTGCTGGTTCGATCGATCACTAGCTGCTGATCATTTGCTGATTATACGAGCCAAAAAAGGGATGCCAACTAAACTGGCAGATTAAGTGGCCAAATACTGTAAAGCAAACCAAGCTGGTAGGCCATGTGAGATGATCGACCATGGAAGGGTTCGGATACGGATACACCATCACTGTATTACGTTCTGGTCCCCTGATGTTCGGTTCTGATCCACCTCTAACGCACAGGCATGGCGCATGGCCATGGCACGCACGCGGTCGTCTCCCTCCACTGACCAAAACAGAGCCGCATTGACACCTACCTACCTTCTCCTTCTTCGGCTACTGTCCAGAGATCGGCAGTGACGCATGCGGGGGATTGCAGGTCCCCGTACGTACCCGCGTTGCACGCAACAGCTTAGATGGATGTAGATTGTAGAGTGGTGCCAACCGACGTGCCCTGCCCACTCTGTCCATGGTCCCGTTCCCTGCATCTTTCATTTTGCTCGCCTGCGCTTGCGACCACGCATGCTACTGCCACGATGCTAGAGCACGCCCCCACGCCGTACGAGTCTCGCGCATGCACAAACGCCATTACAGCTACGGGACAAGCCAGAGCCGCCCCAGCTCCGATCCATGACGTCGTCAGCGAGGGGAAGAGGACGCTGCATCGTGCGCTTCGTACTGCTGTCACGGGCTTAGCCTCTCCATGCCCAAGACCTCTGGCGAGCCCTGACGCACGCCACAGTGCGCGCGGCGACGCTGCGGAACAGTGGCGCCGGCCCATGGCGCCATGCCGGCCGGCCTGTGCGTGTGCGTATGTGCACGGACGGAGCACGCGCGCCGCGCCGGGGCAGGTTGGGTTGCAAGATGGCAACACCCAACAGGCCGGCCATAAATCTCTCTCGGCCGACCGCTGCACTGTGCCCCGCAGGGATCGGGGACCGGGGCTCGCGGCTGCGTGCGGCGCGCCATGTTTTGGTATGTAGCTGCTCGTCGACGACGTCGTCGTTTATGACCAGGCGACCAGCCGCGGCCGGTGATGAGGCGACGTGCCATGGCGGAAGGTACTACGTGGCCACGGATGCAGGCGCGGCCGTGCCGCCCACTGTGCGGCATGGCGCGCATTCGTTGCGCGGGAGGACGCTGAATCGCTGATGCTGTGCCGTCGCGTCGATCGGCACTGTTGCGCCATTTATGATTCATTCACGGGCAACTGGGCTTGGCAATTCCTCCTCGCAAGAAGACGCTTCCCTGCGTTAACAACACATCATGGCCTGCTGCTGCTTGCTGCTCCGTCTGGTTTGAATTTATTAGTGCTCTGCATTCCGTCTTGCGCCAATAAGAGGAGTCGTGCAACAGGGAATGGGCTTGTGGTAGTAGTATTATACGCATTATAGATCGCCAGACATGTACCAGCCCTTTATTATATAAACATCTCCAATAGTAGGTTCTTTCTTCGACAAAATAAACCTTGCAATTCCAAAACAAGCCTGGTGAAATGTATTGTATATACTCGACAAAATTGAACGGCGTAATGGTAAAGAAGATACTTGTTAGATAATGTAGAGCCGTCCCTGAAAATATTATTTCAACCGATCCCATAAACTGTTTTTGTATTGGTGCTTGCATTAACCTGGCCGCAACATCGCAAGGGAGATCAGCACGACCAAGCAAATTAGCGAAATTAAGGTCGTTCGCCATTGGGTGACACAATCACAGAGAGGATACAAATTATATGATCGGTAAAAACAGAGATGTCCCTAGTAGACCGGTAGTAATAGTATACTTTAGCGTACGTGCACCAATGGAGGTGGTCATGCATGGCATGGGTCGTCCCCTACTTCACGTACGCAAAGGCATCATCATATCATCCGCTCCCCGGTCCCCGGCCGGACGTTCCCCGTTGCGGTTCGAACGCAGGCCAGGCACGAACGCCGCAGCCGTGCTCACCGGCGGCCAGCTTTATGGACTGTGAGAGCTGCATCTCCTTTTTGCCCGTCAATGCAACCCCAGCAAAGTTGTCGCGGAAACAGCCATTACAGGCAGCTACAAGACAAGAGGTAAAAGGCACCCCATGCCGTCGTGCTGGTAAAATGCGTCTTCTGCTACGGGCTTCTAGCACTGGGAGATGCTACTGCTTCTAGCCTCTCCAAGTCCGATGCGACGCATAATGAGAGGGCCCTGACACTGACAGGCCGCGTTGAATGCCCGCTCGGGCTCGGCTCCGGCCGGGGAAGAGAACTGCACGCGAGGCAGATTGGCAGCAGATCCCATTGCCAGGCGCCCATCGATGAATGGTCAGATAGAGAGAGAGTGTGTTGCTGGTCGTCGTTGATGACCGGTGGTGCGTGCGGCACCATGCGACGCGACGCGAGCCGTGCACACTGCGCTGCGCTGTACCCGCGGCATGGCGACGCCTGCAACTCGCATTCGTTGCGCGCTGTGCTGGTGCTGGTGCTGGTGCTGGGCCATCCATCGCGTCAGGGCTTCTGCTGCTGTTGCGCGGTTGCAGCGCCGGGCCGGCCGGCCGGCCATTGATGGCCCACGATGCATTTCCTCCTCCGTTCTTCCTCTCCTCCTCTCTCTCCGACTCACGAGACGGCGAGAAGAGAATGAATGTGTTGCGTTTATTGCCCCGGTACCTGCCCTGCTCCATCTAGTCGCGAGATTAAACTACTGGTCCACCGTCCCGTCCACTGTAGCACACTCCTGCCTTGTTGCAACGCCTTTTCGTGTTTGTCCCTGCTGATTACTCTCCTACGCGCCCATTCCTCTAACAGCAATTACTAGGAGTAAATCCACTGGATCAATCAGTGGGCCTGGCAGGACCAACAGCCAGCCATGAGCCATGCCTGCTTGCTGCTAGCCATTCCTCTTCTGACACACGGGCTTCGGCCAACCGTTTTGCTCCTCGGGCCTCTCACGCGCCCGATCGAGAGGGCAGCGTCCCGATGCAATCTGACGAAAGGGCCCACGCGGTAGTTTATTGTGACGACTGACGACTCCTCGTGACGAAAAGTCAACACGACCTGCTGCTGCATGTTTTGACCATACCAGCACCGAATTTCGAGAGCCATGCCATGGACATTGACAAATGGCCACAAGTAGGGTTTTGCATTATTTTGCATGGGCAAAATCTTGACCTTGATTTCGAATCCTTTTATCTTGGGCCATTCCTCTTGGAGTTGGGCATGGGACTCGGCATTACACCACAACAAGTCTTTCCTCTTCCTGTCCCAGAGGATTTCGGGAGTGTTTTTCCTTGAAGTGCACTCCAAGCAAGCAAAGCAAGCCATTGATCGCAGCCGTAGCCTGTGGGTACCTGCGTCGTAGGCATTCGTGAGCAAAGTGATTCAATCAGTGCCAAGAAAGTCTCTGCACGCACCTGCATGCGTAGGAGACGAGACGACGCAACGCAATTGTTTAATCGCTTTGGCTAATCAATCCCCACTCATGCCCAAATCATACAGGCCACCGCCAACACAAGAGGGTAGCCGGGTAGGGCACCGGCAGGGGCCCCGCCGAAAAGCCTGCGGACGCTGCAGGGCGCTGCTGCTGCTGCTGCTCATCAGAGGCTTGCCACACGGCCCACACACACAGGCTTCCATGAATTGCCCGCAGGAGCATGGAGGAAGCCAAGGACCCCTCATAAACGCGCGCCCGCCCCTGCCGCCGCCACTGTTGCCTCCTCGCCGGTCGGTCGCTGGCGAGCCGGCCGAGCAGTACAGCGCAAGCCACGACTGCTAGCTCAGACTCGTCAAGCTCAACTCGTCTCCACCCCATTCCTTTTTCCCACCGTCGCCAAGCTCAACTCGTCTCCAGGCCAGAGAGCAGCGTTGCGTGCTCTGGGGCTTCCTTGCTTCCATTCCTGCTATAAGTACGTGCGTCCAGCCACTGGCCTTCTCCCACCACCGCCGCCGCCGCCATAGCTTCTCCGCTACTACTAGCTCAGACCCAACTCAGCATCAGCTTCGTTCTAGCTAGTTCTCCCTTGCTTGCGGCGGCGTGTGAGAGAGACAGAGAGTGAGAGACCAGCAGACAGGAGGCCATGGAGTACAAGGCGAGGCGGCGGCACGTGCCGGCGTTCGGGGAGTGGAACTACTACTACTCCTCGTCCTCCCCAGAGGAGCCGCAGCTGCAGTACTCCGGCGCCGCGGCGGGCGACTCCGGCTCCTGGTGGTACGCGGCGGCGGAGCCGGAGGCCTGCAGCGACGCCTGGTTCAGGTACTCGCCGCCACCGCGCAGCAGGCCGCCGGCGCCCAAGAAGCCGCGGAGGCCAGCGGTCGCGGTCCCGGTGGACCAGAATTTGCCGTACTGCGACGGCGGGAACGGGGGCGTGCCGATGACGGAGGTTCGGGCGAGGGCGTCCGTCGCCGGTGCCGCCGCGGTGGCGCGCGCGGCGCCTGCAAAGGGCGGCCGCAGGGTGGTCAGGCCCGTCGACGCGGACCTCTACCGGGTGCCGCAGCCGGAGGACACCACTGTCTCCCGCCGGCCGAGACGTGTACGTTACGTTCTTGCAGAGCAGAACGACTGCAAAGCTCCTCTTCCGGATAATCTTCTTTCTTCTTGCAAACTTGAAATTCTCATGCTTGTTTTTTTGCTTGCAGAAGAGGGCGTCGAGGAGCCTTTGGATGGGTTGCTTGGGTGGCTTCAACTGCGTCGCCTGATGAGCTGAAGAAAACACCAATGGCGTCGCGCCGGCCGATGCAACAAACCAAGAGCTATGGCGCATGGAATCTAGTAATAGTTGTGCTCTGTTCTTGTTTGCTTCCTCTCCACGTTGGATGTGTGTGTGGATTGCAGCATCTTGTCATGGCATGGAGTTCTAGCCTTCTATTAGTTCTAGGATTAGGAAGTAGCAAGTCTCTTAGGAGTCCTAGTTAGTAGTGGTACTGTAACTTGGATGAAAGATGGAGCCATCTTGCTCCTTAATCACTCATGGGCTAGAAACCTCCCACACAAGTTTTGCTGGTTCAATTTGTTTCTTCCATTTCTTGGGGCTGTTCTTCCATTGTTGCCATGCATCCGCGCTGCCCGGATGCCCCCTGTATTATCTGTGTCAAAACTTGAATGCGGTTCCGAGCCCCTGCCCTGCCTCAGCTTGAATGCAACGTGACACTGACACGCTTTGAACAGCACTTTACGAACGACTATGTTTACCGTCCATGACGTACGTGCTTTGGTTAGAGCTTTTTATGAACCATCGATGTTCATAGAAAGTTGCCCGTACCCTAAATAAAGACAGAGAGCAAAAGGAAAAAATGGATGTGCACGGAGCAGAGCAAGCGTTTCGATTCTGTACCCGTATACAAGGGTAAACAGATCAAAATGCTTCCAACACATGGCCCCAAAGCTGCCTGCGTTTCCCTCTGGCGAGCTGGCCGGCTCCATTAATCTAGACGCGCCAGCGCCAGTCCATTTTGGCAGAGCTCCCCTGCTTGGTTTGTCGGAGGGGCAAGCCGGTACAAATCAGTGGGGAAAAGGCTGTAAAGTAAAGGCAATTTTTGTGTGTAAGAGTAATTAGTAATGCTTAATTGTTCCAAATAGCGCGTGTCGACGTGAATGCGTGGGTTCTGTCTTGGGAGTTACTACTGTCCTTTTCTTTTAGTAGTTTCTTTAAGGAATCTTTTTCTTTTCTTGTAGTTTTGAGCATGAGATTTTTGTGTGTTCATAGGATCACTGTTACTCCCTCCGTCCCAAAATATTACTTGTTTTGACTTTTCTAGTTACATAGCTTTTGATATGCACTTATATGTATACTGTGGCCTGGTTTGGTTCGGTTGCTTATTTTTAAGCACCCGTCACATCGAATGTTTAGATACTAATTAGGAGTATTAGACGTAGACTATTTACAAAATCCATTACATAAGCAGAGGCTAAATGGCGAGACGAATCTATTAAGCCTAATTAGTCCATGATTTGACAATGTGTTGCTACAATAAACATTTGCTAATGATGGATTAATTAGGCTTAATAGGTTCGTCTCGCCGTTTAGCCTCCACTTATGTAATGGGTTTTGTAAATAGCATACGTTTAATACTCCTAATTAGTATCTAAATATTTGATGTGACACTTGCTAAAAATAAGCAAAGGGAACCAAACACCCCCTATGTCTAGATACATATCAAAAATTACGTATTTAGAAAAGTCAAAACGAATAGTAATTTGGGACGGAGGGAGTAGTTCACCAAACGATGCCTTAGATGACATATAACGAACTAAGTAAATTTTGGGTGTTTTCCGGTTTGTGTTGAGCACATTGTTGCTCAGGAATGTAATAACGTTTCTGAGTAATAACAAATAAGGGCTCTCAACTCTTCGCGAGAGAGAGGGAGAGAGAGTAAATTTTGGGTGGCTGTGGATCAACTCTTGCATTTGTCCAGCTAGTTCCGTGAGCTTCAAAACCGTGTAGTTCAGTTCGTGATTGCTGGAACGGAACACTGTTAAATGTTCCATTTGACCCTTAATTCATTCTATACTATGATGTTTACAACAACAAACTAGCTCTTTTCACGAAAAGATTATCAAGTATACTTCCCAACGAGTTAAGCTTCATTTTCAAATTCATTCTGAGTTGACTTCTATCGTCAATCTATCCTGCGCATATCTCTGCAAATGCTATTGCGCCATCTTAGGTGGCGTTTGGTTACCTTTACTTATTTTTAGCAAGTGTTACATCAAATGTTTAGATACTAATTAGAAGTATTAAACGTAGGCTATTTAGCTTGGGCCTTATATTGTGGGGTCACGTGGAGCCCATTGAAAAAGCATGTCTTATGGTTTGAATATGACCAAAACCTCCACCGCTCCCACGCCATCCTCCTATTATTCTTGGTACGATGTCACGGGGTGAAAAAAAAATGCTAGCTTGGAGCAAAAACCACTGCTGCGTCACTTCTGACCAGCTAAGGATGAAAGTCGAGCCGGTTTTGATCTTTAGGTGCAGAGTTGTAAAAAAATCAGAGGGTTTATTCTGGTGTCTAGGGTAGAAATTAGGCCTTGTTTAGTTGCTCAAAGTTTGGAGGTACAAAATTATTGTTATAGCACTGTAGCACACTGTAACGTTTCGTTTGTATTTGTGAATTATTGTCCAAATATTGACTAATTAGGCTCAAAAGATTCGTCTCGCAAAGTACAACAAAACTGTGCAATTAGTTTTTAATTTCGTCTACATTTAGTACTCCATGCATGTACCTCAAGTTTGATGTGATGGGAAATCTTCTTTTTGCATAGTGTCAAAGTTGAGAGTTTTGAGGGAACATGGCCTTAGACAAAAATTTGTTGAGGTGGCCATGAAATGGTTTGCTACAGTCTTTTCCCTTCGTACTTTTCCTTTTAAGAGGAACTCTCAGATAATTTTATAGTAATGTCAAATAACAAGGGGAGGCAAGATAGTAAATTAGTAGAAATAATGTATATCTTTTATGTTGCTCACCTCCCGAATTTCTTTTGAACTAGCTGTCATTGTTAGAGTTAGTTTATTTGGGATCATTTGATTTTTCAGCTACGTACTCGCTGCTCGGTCAATGAACGACTGCTAGCGAGCTCAAGCGAAGCTAAAGCACTACAAATCCACATTCAACGTCCAGAACATTTTAGACAAATACTAATTGAATTAATTAAACTAAAGAGGACCTCTAAAAACAATATCTCCTCGGAAGCAAGGCGCCTCCTCTGCTTTCACGTACGCTTTGATGCGATTGGACTTGAGGAACGAGAGAGACGGTCGTGGCAGGGTGGGACAAAGCTGCCGAGGGAAATGGCAGGGACTGAGAAGGGAGCTGACCGTCCAAAGTCAACTAATCTTTTTTTTTAAGTCAATTAGCGGATGTATGTACGGACGTGGCTTTCCTCGATTAGCAACAGTGACATTATTGTCGCCTAACGGAGTCCGTTGCTTTCATCAGAGAATCCACGACTCCACGTGTACAATGACTGCTAAATCACGAAAGCAACCAACAAAACCATACCGTTTAAGCTTAAGATCGATCTGCCACAGATTAGCTCCAGCAGTGATCAGCAAAGCAGCGGTCGGGTTGTACCATGTGTGAAGACGAGTGGCTCCCTTCCCAGCGTGCAGCTACTGACACGCGCACTGTGCATGCGTGGACTCTCTCGAGCTAGCCAGCCGGCCAACTGTTTGCATTTTTGCCGGAATTTATCAGTGGTTCACATGCACTTCCAAATAAGCGGCTGCCCTGCCCAAAGTCCGCGGTGACAAAGGTCAAAGCTCACCTCTCGCGTCGCGTCCTCACACACCCGCCCTGTACACACACGAACGTAAAGTTGGCCTTGCCCTTGCGCATCCCAAAGGCAGCCGGTAAATACTTAGGCCTCCACCAATGGTAATAGTTCTAAGCATCCTTCCAATGAAATTTAAAAGTATGTGTACGAGATTATCTTTTCATTGAGAAATAGCTCTTCTCTATATGTTATTATTAACATATGAGAAAAATATTCTATAAGCCAGCTAA
>NC_028452.1:38329389-38364306 GCF_000263155.2 Setaria italica
ATAATCATATCTACTAGTTGGGGCTGATGGAGTCACACAGTTGTACAGAATCAAAGATCTAACGTCCCTAGCAATGGTTGCAGTCAGGTCTGGGAGCATGTCGCGCGCTGCGCACATTAGAACGAGAGAGGTGTTGGCAAAGCTTGACAAAGATAACAAAGAAATACCCCCTGACATCAGGCCAAGCTCAATAAACGGGCACCAAGAAGCACCTGGAGAGGTAAAAATTCTAAAACGTTGCATGAAGTGTATGTTGCATGGCAAGGCACTTAGCCGCATACATTTGGGTTTGATTTTGCAGGAGTTATCAGATTGTAGCAAAAGTGATGATGGCTATGGTGACAACACAAATGATGAACAATTGGCAAAAAGGGTAACCCAGGTAGACTTGTATCATGTTACATGTGTATGCGAGTTAACACACTAGGAAAAAAGATTTGCACAATAATAATTACGCAATGTGAAGCAGGAATTGGGACAAGCGAACGTGGATGGAGATGAAGCCATAGAGAGTATAAAGGGAAAAATGGTTCTTGCAGCAAATCTGGTATGATTTGTAATGCAAGTAGTATAAATACTGGAAAAGACACAAGTTAACTTGCAGATCAGCAAGAAATATTAAAAGAGATGTGTTAATTGTATTTCAGGAAGCTTTTGGCGGAGACTTTGTGCGCAACGAGGTTGTGCTAACCAACCAAACAGACATGACAACTAAAGATGTAAGAGTGCATGAAGGATGTGCAACCCACAGTGGCGAGGTTAGAAAAATGAGTTTGGAAATAATTAATGGCATCACCATTGTTGCATTGAATTTAAAGTTTGTGCAATAATCTTTGCAAGATCATGCCAACAATGATAGACTGATCAGCCGAGTCCCACCTCCGAGAGCCAATACTAAAGGGCGGAGCATACCAGCATCTAAAAAGAAGGAAATTTCACTGGGAGTCAAAGGTGTGAAAAAGGGCACAAGGAGATGCAATATTTGTGGGTACTACGCAACACATAATGCGAGAACATGTCCCAAACTCCAGCATAACAAAGAGCGCTTGGAAGTATTGAAGAACAGAATGAGAGGCAGGCCACGAGGAGCACAGCATAAGAGTAGTGCCAGCCAGCATGATAGTGGAGGAGAAGAGCATAACATAGGGTGACAGCAGGACACAAAGAAGTGCCAAGAAAACAAATATATTGATTACGAGAGCAATGACGAGCAATTTAAGGACACGGATATGGAAGTGTGAGGACCAGACACGTATTGTACATAAATTTAAATATTTTTTATCAACAGTGTATTCTAGTCTTTGTTGTCTACACATTTAAATAATTCAATATTATTCATTTGAATAATTCAATGTTATCCGTTTGGGTATCATGACAACTACTTAGCTAGGAAATGTTTGTATGTTTGGTTCGGACAAGGTTTTGCTTTTATTTTTCGGTGTGTTTGTATGTGTGTGATGATTGATGAATGTAACCAGACTAACATAGAAAAAAGGAAGCTCCAACCGAATCCTTGAAAAAAAAAGATCTCTGTGTCCTTCTCAATGCCCTCACAACCACCAAGTGCGATTGTAAATAGCTTGAATTTTTCTATGTGCAGCTATAGTGTGTGTGAACGAGAACCAATCAAATAAGGATGCAAGAGGAAAAAACGGACCGGCGATTTGAGGCCTCCGCCAAACTCTATGCAGCGCACGTTTAATTGAACCTTCGACAAACTTGCAAAAGACTTGGTCTGCGATGACCAGTGGTTATGCACCATGTAGCACGGAGACTATGGGAAGTCTTTTCATGCGCGTGCAATGGAAAGCAATCTCTGAAACCGTGCATGCATGGTGATTAAGGAAAGGCTGAAAATGGATGGAACAAAAATCCTTGGTATGTCTCCGTCATTGCATGCCTTAATAGAAGAAGTTGTTTGTCCAAGTGAAAAAAAGATTGTGAGGCTAGCCACGTTCATTGCATGCCTAGCGTGCCTTAAACCCCGCTTAAGGGTTAACCTAGATTAAATAGTTTTCGCGGCATTCGTCCAGTGCTCATTGTATATAAAAGGGCATTGGATGACTCTGTAATAGATAGGGAACATTGCCAGTAGTAGTTCCTCTGAGCACACCTCTATGTGCAACGATGCCTAAGCGCAGAGACATGTCTTTTGAAGAATACTGGGATTATTACTGGCAACGAGCGGTCTTGAAGGATGTTCCAGACATTTGTGAAAGTAGTGAAAAAACACAGAATTATGAAACCAGCAAACTCATGGCCAGATTGGAGGACCAGAAAAAAATGTGTGACTCAAATGAAACCGAGCTCCGTAAGAAGTACCAGCAAAGGGGTAATTTGGAAAGACAGATAAAGCTAGAAAGGAAGAGGAATCGTGTTGATGATGGATTGCTCGAGGAAAAGCACAGTGGGAGTGTAAAGTACCTTTCAGCAAAAAAAAATGAGTAGCCCTCAAACAGGAGCTGAGGGTTTTTTCCTGGAGGAAGATCAGAGGAATTCAGATTCACACAATTAAATTGGAGAAGGTACTTCAACTTGTCCTTCAGCATTCAGCAATGCCAGAAATGAGCAATCGAGGGTGATAAACTTCCCAGGGAGGTCTCTCTCCATTGAACAGGACACTGTTAATTCTGAAAGAGGTAGAACATTGGTGGGGGAGAAACTAGAATAGCTGGCGATCAAAATACGGCGTCGCAGCAGGAGAAGAGAAAGAATGGAGACTATGGCATCGAGGGGAGCTGGTACACCTATGAGATCAGGAGATGATAAGGATAAAGCGACCACGCAGCAGAGCTACGAGTCTGAGACTGAAAAGTAGCTATGCTTAAGAAGCTTTAAGCAGTTTGTGGTGGAAATGGAAATCCTTCTCGTCAAGTGATAATGGTAGACTGTGGAGACGTCTCCAACATGAATACTAGATATCAGCTATAGGGAGAGAAAGTAATAAAAGGAATGAATAAAATGCAGATCTGCAATGTATTTGAATCTGCTAACTGCTAATATTCCTCATTAACCATATCTGCTGACAAGAAGAAATTAAAAAGCAGAGGGCCACTCCATTGCTTAATGGGTAGCCAAATCTGAAAAAGCATCCAATGATGATAAACACATAAAGAAGAGAAAACTCTATTCATCCGATTCATATAGCTTATATACTTCAGACTCACATTCTTATTCCTCATATAATCCTGAAATTGAAAAATGTAAATGGATGAATAATAGATTTACCATCTTCGTCTTCTTCAAGTCTGTGAAAGGAAGACAACGTTGGATGGCTGTCACTGCTGCAAACTGGCTATATTTGGGTTCGGAGCTGTCCCTTTTGTTCCACTCAACATTGAGAATTGCCTTCAAGAAAAGAAATGCCATGGAATAAAAAAAGTATGAAACAATGGAAAAATTTTAATATATCTAGTGTAAAAGAATGGCAAAATAAAAGCTTACTGAGAGGTCAGCATCAAAAAAAATTATGTAGCCATGGCACTCAGGTCTGATCCAATAATCATCATAGCTAAGACATCTGACGACAAATCCTGTGATAAAAGTTGAGTCTAGGATTGCACGATCGGCAAATGATTGTGCAATCATGTCACAAGTTAAAGTGTGCTACCAAACTGGATCACCGGCATGCTATGGATATTACAATCAGCAAGTGGAGAAATGGAAAGTTTGGCTATATAAGATTGAGAAATGGACAAAAGCTAACCTTTTCAATGTGGAGTCATCAGCGCACATGTATCCAAACAGACTCATTGCTGCGTCCACATTGGGTGCAGGACAGGACATAATTTCATACTTTAAGGATGAACAATATTTAGCAGGCTTCCGTGTCATGCATTTCCCTATTCTCTGTTCTGACACATGTAAAGTGCCTGACACAATGTTATTTTGATCCTTTGGAAAGGTCAAAATAACGTGTAGTTGGAAAATAATTAGCTGGAAGGATTGCAACTCGAATCGAATGGAGTGGGTGGTAATCGTGTCCAGTTAAACTTACAGTTTTAGCCTGGTCTTCAAATTGGGTAGTGCGTGATGCAGGGAGAGTATGCATAGGATTTGATTGCTCTTCACAATAGATGGCATCAGTGAGATTGTTGATTCTATTCATATCATGGTTGCTGTCAGGCAAACTAGAAGAGGGTGGTATATGATCTGAAAAATTAATTTCATGAATACAACGTTAAGCAAGAACAGATATGACTCCTAAACAATTAAAGGCTGAGCATATGGGTAACAATCCTCACAGCTGCAGATTGTAATGTAAGCCGAAAGGGGTGAGATAAATATGAAAAGGATATTAAGAACTCATGCAATCAATTAAAAATAAAATAGCAAACTATAGGAAAAAACATATTCAATTGCTAAACAAGTTGGTTGTGCGGATATATACGAGGCGATTTAGTGGAGCGAATCGTGCCACTTTGAAACGTATCATGAAGAACGGCTGCCTAATGTAAATAGGGTGTATCAGAATAGGGAAAAAGTGTACTGATCTCGTTAAGACTATGTCTTGATATAAAAGTGTAATACATAAGAATAAGATACAACCTGGAAAAGAGATAAAGAGAAAATTCAGACTACATAGTGCTAACCTGAGCAAGTAGTAGTACGTGCATGGTCGTCCCTGCAAGCTTCTTGATGAGGTTTAGTGCAAGGTGTAGTGCCACCAGTTTTAGATGTGGCGGGATCTGTGACCAAGATTTCCAAAATAACTGCTGTTAAGCTTTTATGGTAAATGGTCATTACCGAGCATTTTGCTTGTTGTAGTATGCAATACGCAGTACCTGGGGTGTATGAGTTTTGGCCGTTGCCATCCCTTAATACGTCATCTCTGTAGCAAGAACTTGGGGTCCTGAAAACACCACCATTTCCATGCTCGAATACTTGATGTACAGAAAGTAATGTACAGAAAAATAAGTTGAAACTTTCTGGAGCAATTTGATTAGGAATTGAAAAATAGAACATAATCAGAATGGATTGTGGGGATCGATGTGTGCCACCGTTGTGAGGATGGACAAAGTCCTCTTCGATGCCTGAGTTGTTCCTCCGTGAAGTCTCCCCAATATTGTTAGGATCAGAAGCAATAAGCTCCTCTATTACCGGTCCGCACTTTTCAGCTAGACGATAAGGAGCTCTAGCAATGTTGCATAGAGAAGCTTGGATGGCACAAGTGTTCTCTGATAAGATTTGGTCAAACTGGTCGAACAATTCATTAAAGGCTTGCAAGGGGCGACCAGTGAGACAACCCAATGGATGGGATAAGAGATCACGCAAGCATGGAATACGAATCTTAGGGACATTAGTCATGTCATCCAACCCAACATTGAAGTTCCTGGGTCTTGGTGGAGCCTGGCATGTATAATGATGTGTAAAATTGAGTATATACAAGGAAAAAGGAAATGACACTAAAAGTCAACCATAAAAAAATATAAGGTAACTACATGGAACATATGGCAGGTTTTCGAAGTGAGTAATGTACACAGAGCAACTAGAAGAATAATACAACACCAGGAATTACTGCATATATATATGTGCATAGATATTGTGTGTGTATTTGTAACATGACAATTCAATTTAATATTTGGCACATACCTCTGTGCCATCCTGGGCAAGGAAATAATCAGTTAATCGCCTTGAATTATCAGTTGCACTGTTCTTTTCCTTTGAAGAGCGGTGAGAGGACCGAAACTTCTTCCTCCGGCGATCTACAACCCCGGTGCGATCATCAGAAGCATTCCTCATACGGTGAACAGATTTATTGCAGCCCGGATCATGGTCATCCGCAATAAAATCAACGCCAGGGTCATCAGGAACATAACTCTGTTGAGGAACATTTCGGTTGGGTAGCTGTTGAACAGATAATCCACTGGATAAGATGATCACAACTCGGGTCGAAGAGGAACCTCGAACCTGAAGTGAGAAAAATGAAAGTATAAGGTATAGTCCATGAATCAATGAAAATACAGTGGACTACAGAAGAGGTGGTGAAATTATAAACACGCGCATACCTCTCCTGTGTGCTCTCGAATACAGCTGGCTTCGGGTTGATAGGCATCCTATTCACCAACCGCTGACAAGTATCCGTCCTGGGAGACAAATCAAATTGAACATAGATCGTGTCAGTAATAATGAATACAATGAGTGGTTAGGATTCAAATATGTTGTAGTTGTTTACATGGAATATTTACAAACTGAAAAGAATAAAATGATGTAAACGTTATGACAGGCTTGGGAAAGTGGTAGAGATAAGAACACAGACAAAAATGAGTCACATAGGACCTTCTAGTTGAGCAGATCCGTGGAGAACCTTGCTGAACACCTTCTGACTGTAAGGGAACCGAATCTACACATGGAAGAAAATAATTAGAGAGAACTAAAAAAACTAATCTTTCTTTACTCGTTTTCTAAAGATTTAGCACATACCTGAAGACTCCATGAGTAGGTATGAAAATGAAGGAAACCACATCTCGGAGGGATGATGGGAGAGCTGCCTGACACGGGGAGGAAAGCCGCAGCGAGAAACAAAGTTACCTATGAAAGATGCGTGAAATCAAAAGCTTAACTCATATTGTTGAATCTAATGCCCGGCTCGGACATGGCTCGGCCAGCAGGAACGCGCAAGAGCAACTAATTAAAGAGAAGAACAAGGACACGACGGAGTACTAACCGACGAGGACCAGCGGAATCAGCTGCGAAATGCCAAATTGAAGATGACGGCCTGCGGGCGAGGTGCTGACAACTGAATGCGGTGGAGGCCCTCTCTGCCAGCAGCTGGCGAACTGCGGATGCGGGGGATGCCGAGCGGCGGCGAGGGATGGCGACTGGCGGTGACGCGAGGATCAGAGGACGCGACGACGGTGGAGCGCGGCGTGCTGAGAGTCTAGGAGCGGCGGCGGCGGGAGATGGCGAGCGGCGGCGCGCGGCGTGCTGAGGGTCTGGGAGCGGCGGCGGGGAGGGATGGCGAGCGGCGGCGGCGGGGGATGGCAAGCGGCGGCGCGCGGTGGGGGATGGCGAGCTGGGGCGATTTCTGCTAGGAAGAACGGGAGGATGTTGACCCACGTTCGGGAGGAGCTGATAAAAAAATCGGAAAATCCAACATTCACGAAAATAAACCGGGACCGGTGTGAAGCGGAAACCGGCCGAGCCTGCACCGATCGGCTATATACATGTATATATTGCTATAATGCACGTTGTGACGTAAGGTAGCCGACGAGCGCGCCATGTTGGGTCGACAACCCGCAGTTGATCGAACTAGCGCACGCACCTTCCTCGCGCGCAGCAACCACAGTTATTAGGACCGGACCGGACCGGTGGTCCGACCAGAAAAAAACCGGGTGGAGGAACCGGTAACAGACCACCTACAGGTGCCAGGCGCGCGGAGCGAGGGAGAAAGGAGCCAGTGGGGTGCGGGCGCTGCTGATATTGGCCAAAAAGAGTAGCTTGCAGGCAGTTTGGAGGTTGCCCCCACACCACTAGACCATGTGTTCATTTGTGATTTGGAATAACTATTAATTACATTAGACCGCTTAGAACCGGTGGTCTGACCGGTTGGACCAATCAAACCGTGAACCGAGAGCCTCGCCGGTTCGATGTCCGGTCCGGTCCTAATAACTATGGCAGCAACCACCCCGAGCCAGCCCCGACAGAGCGGGCGTCAACATCTGCGTCACGTGCGCTGACCCGCGCGTACCCTCTCCCTTCTGCGCTGCGTGCCGCGCGAGTCCTGCACTCCCCCAGCTTCGTGTCGTACTTGTTACCTCGGCTGAATAAAAAAGAAAAAAACAACTCCCACAGCCAATCAACTCAAAGCAGATTGAATCAATAATGAATGACCAGCCAATTTTTATTGTTTTATTATTTTTTTTAGTATTGCCGGGTGCATCCTGCCACCATGCAGCCTTCTACTTACAACCGAAACTTTCAACGAGTTGGAGCATACCTAGATAGATTTTTTAATAGCGCTTGTATAGTTTTTTGGCATGACGGTTCGGCACTGTTTATAGCTGAGCTACTACCGCATTTGCCAGGGCATATAAATATTTAAATATTTCTTCTTAATTTTTTTTTAATTGCAGCTTGTTGTAACGCCCAAAATTTTTTAAATGGATTTCAACTTTTGCATTGCGACAAAGCGTAGCTAGTTCCAACCGACATGCGGTTACGCATGTTGGTGATATTGCATGGGTAGTTTAATTGTCCTGATTGCAACTGTCATGATGCTCTAGTTGTAACTGGTCCAGGGTGTGAGTGCATTAGAAGGATATGTCCCCGAGTGTGTGTGGGCGAGGATATATCAGTTAGCAGTTCTAGTTGTAAATACATTAGTGCCCAATGGCAATTGTGACTACGTGTGTATGACTTCGTAGTGTAGTTGTAACTTATTGTCCTATTTTCTAATTTGTGGACTCAACCAGTTGCAATTGCTCCAGTTTGTAACTAGATTAGTGCTATGATCCAATTGCAATAGGGTTATTATCCTAGTTGCAATTGGAGGACCTGACCAATTATTGCCCCAGTTGTAACTAGACTATTGCTCTAGTTGCAATCGTTGGGGCGTGTGCATGGCTTTCTAATTTAGTTGTAACTGGTTTATTATCCTGGTTGCAATAGGAGGACCCGACCAGTTATAGTTGATGCAGTTGTAACTAAATTAGTTACCAAGTTGCAACTGTGATGGCATGTGCGTGGCTTCCTAGTGTAGTTATAACATGTGCGTGGCTTCCTAGTGTAGTTATAACTGGTTTATTATCCTAGTTGCAATGGGAGGACCTGACCGGTTGCAATTGATGCAGTTGTAACTAGATTAGTTACCCAATTGTAATTGTGATGGCACCTGCATGGCTTCCTAGTGTAGTTGTAACTGGTTTATTGTCCTAGTTACAATTGGAGGACCCGACCAATTCCAATTGATGCAGTTGTGACTAGACTAGCTATCCAATTGTAACTGTGATGGCATGCGCATAGCTTCCTAATGTAGTTATAACTGGTTTATTATCCTAGTTGCAATTGGAGGACCCAACTAGTTGCAATTGATGCTGTTGTGACTAGATTAGTTACCCAGCTCCAACTGTTAGGGCATGTGCATGGCTTGCTCGTGTAGTTATGACTGGTTTATTATCCTAGTTGCAATGGGAGGACCTGACCGGTTGCAATTGATGCAGTTGTAACTAGATTAGTTACTCAGTTGTAATTGTGATGGTATATGCATGGCTTCCTAGAGTAGTTGTAACTGGTTTATTGTCCTAGTTCCAATTCGATGACCCGACCAGTTGCAATTGATGCAGTTGTGACTAGACTAGTTATCCAGTTATAACTGTGATGGCATGCGCGTGGCTTCCTAGTGTAGTTATAACTGGTTTATTATCCTAGTTGCAATTGAAGAACCCAACTAGTTGCAATTGGGGGGTTACCATTCAAGTTCTTGGGCTTACGATCTCCCCCACCTATAAATCTACCACCTCGGTAACTATCGAGGATAGATCCCCAGTACCTGCAAGGAAGAAGAAGACGAACTCCTACTAGGATTCCTCTACAATCCTACTAGGACTCATACCATGTAATCCTACTACGACTCCTCCTTGTAACCGACCCTGGATTATATAAAGGAGGGCAGGGGTACCTAGATCGGCAGCACAAAACCATCATCAATAGCCAAACATCAGGCTACACAACACCCAAGTGCAGGGCGTAATATACAACACCCCAAACAGGATGTCGGGTATTACGCTATTCTGGCGGCTCAAACCTGTATAAATCCGTGTGTTGTGTCCTCGCTTTTACCTTCGAGTTCCAGGTTCGACGATTTCCCATCAACCAATCTACTACCACGGGATACCCCTCGGTAGGTTGCTGGGTATAAAACACCGACATCTGGTGCGCTAGGTAGGGGAGATCGTCGAGATCATCGGGCAAGCCTGAAGGACCGCATCATCAAGATCAATTTACTCGACAAGAAGCAATTCGCCGAGTCGGAGTTTCGAGCAGACAAATCTACGTCGAGACAGAATTGATGCGCTCCGCATTCCAATTGAAGACCGAGTCGGTTTCCACCACAGGCTGCTGCATATGGCTCGTCGATCAAGTCACGCGCAGATTGAGGCAAATAATCAAGTCGCTGATGACTACTTTGACTACTCTTCTCGACTAGAAAACTAGTTGAGGACGGTCGACTACTCATCTTGACTAGAAAAATAGTCGAGGACGACTACTTCGACTACTCGTCTCGATTAGAAAATTAGTAGGGGCAGACTTCACACCGTCGACAACTAATCAGAATCGACTCCGACTAGTCGGCTTCATCAACAACCGTCGCGGCTTTACGATGACCGCCACAGCTTCATCGACAATCGTCCACAAATCAAGCTAAGTCACTTTTTAATTATTTTTCTCTAGCTTGTTTCAGCATGGTTGGTGAATGCGCTGATTACTTATTTGTGTACGCCTCTCGATAGTAATTACCCTCCAAAGCTACACTTTGCGAACTATTCCTAGGGCATGTTGACCGACAACCACAGGCTTGCTACACCAAATTACGGAGGATACGACCACGAGTTTGGTGCACTGAGTTTTGGAGGCACCGCCACGGGTTTGGCACATGGAATTTTGGAGGCAATAGCCACATATTTGATGCACTAAATACTGGAGGCTCACAACGGCTACACCCTAAGAAGGCACAAATCATATGCGCACAACACACACTCTACTCGTTGGAGGGTAGAAAACTCTTAGGCACTGAGAGGCTAAATGTAATAGGCTAACTACTCGGGAGAAATATGGCCAAAACAAGAGCATGACACACAACATTTATATTATATCCATCACTGAATAAAAATTCAGTAGTTCCAAATTCTACAAATATGCTACATAATGTATGCATTTCTTTTTTCAGGCCAAGCTTCGGCGACGACTCTCCAGGACGCTTAGCGTACCTATAATGGCTCCGCTAGCTCCTAGGCTCGGGGGCTAAGCGCTAATTACTAGGAATATCTCTAGTGACTCAGCTAGCTTCCAAGCTCGGGGGCTAAAGCACCAATTACTACTCGGAATACCTCCGGTAACTCCGCTAGCTCTCATACTCGGGGTCTAAGCGCCAATAACTACTCGACGTGGCTTCTACGGCTCACCTGGCGCATAAGCTCGGGGACTGGATGTCGCAAAACTACTCGAATGATGACTTGTGTGAAGACTAAAGACCTTTGGATTGATTAATGAATCATTCCAAGGATCTGGGGCTAATAAGCTACACCCAATAGTTGATTTTTTCAAGACGAAGAAAGAAGATTCATGATTTTATTGACCCTCAGCCTGATTCTTCGATTCAGCCTAAGGCTAGGGGGCTACTCCATATGGAGTGCGACTTCCGCCGCCCTCCATATCACATTCCGAAGATAAAGATTACAAAATCAAGACGATCAAGGGCTTGAGCACACCATAGCCTCATGGCAGCTTTGAGGAATTTTGAAGATTCAGCCGGACAAAGTACTTGAAGAGCACCCAAACTACTCGGTGAGGATCTGAAAAGTACTCAAGGTTGCTGCATTCAACTATGAAGCGCTCAGGGGCTTGTCGGGGATAGATCCCTAGTACCCGTAAGGAAGGAAGAAGACGAACTCCTACTAGGATTCCTCTATAATCCTACTAGGACTCATACCATGTAATCCTACTAGGACTCCTCCTTGTAACCGACTAGTAATCCTGCCCCCTGGAGTATATAAAGGAGGGCAGGGGTACCTAGATTGGTAGCTCAGAACCATCACCAATAGCCAACAATCAAGCTACACAACACCCAAGCGCAGGGCGCAATATACAACACCCCAAACAGGACGTAGGGTATTACGCTACTCTGGCGGCCCGAACCTGTATAAATCTGTGTCTTGTATCCTTGCTTTTAACTTCGAGTTCCAGATCCGACGATTCCCCACCAACCAATCTACTACCTCGGGATACCTCTCGGTAGGTTATCGGGTATAAAACACCAACAGTAACCCCATGGTGGACTGCCGGTCAACAAATTCGACAATTAGTTACCCAGCTGCAACTGTGAGAGCATGTGCATAGCTTCCTAGTGTAGTTGTAACTGGTTTATTGTCCTAATTGCAAAATAGGGGACCCGACCAGTTGCAATTGATGCAGTTCTGACTAGATAAGTTACCCAGTTGCAAATGTGGAGGTGCTGAGTAGTTTCATACATTTACCAATTGCATCTACAACCTTATTTTATATATTTTTTAAACTTCATCAAAAGATAGCCTTGATTCATATCAATTGGTTCAGTACTATATTTTATAAAAATAAACATGAGTTCGTTAAGTGGGCGGTGTGAGATACCACTTGCATATGTATATAATTAATTAAGTTTAACAGCCACAATAACTCAGTTTGTTAGCTTTTGGGCCATCTGGTTATACTTTTTTTAGGAATAGCGATTGAGCATAGTTTGTATAGCTTTTCGGGATTGGTTGACTCTTTTATTCCTTCCCGGAACAAATTGAACGTACTCCCTCCATACTCATAAAACATGTCGTCGTGAGCCTCTACTGTGTTTTCGCCAAACATGTCGTTGTGGCCGCGTGACCCCGTACATGGTCGCGTTTGCCCCTGGAATCCTTTCGGCTGCCTTCCTTCGCTAATCACGCGCACCGCCGAGCATTAATCGTGTTTGCCGCTTCATTTCCTTCGTCGACCATTCACTCACAACCCATTATTGCGTCGCAGTGCCATTCTCACCGCACAGCAGCGTGGCACTCCCTTCATCGTCGTAGTACAGCGTCGCCACTGTTCCTTGCCGCCACTCTCGCCGCACGATCGCCGCACTCTCGCCGGACGCTCGCCTGCACGCTCGCCGCACAGCGAGCTCGCCACACGCTCGCGGCATGGATCGCTCGCGTCCACGCTCGCTCGAATTGCAGCTGGACAACATCGAGATGATGCCGCAGGAGTTGCTGGACTCCGTCGCGCCTAATCTGGACTCTGTCATTGAGGTGCCGGACTACGTCGTGCTGGACAACATCGAGATGACGCCGCAGGAGTTGTCGAACTCCGTCACGCCTGATCTAGACTCCGTCGTTGAGGTGCCGGACTCCATCGCACTGGACAACGTGGAGCCGCTGGACTCCGTCGAGGAGGTGCCAGACTCCGTCGAGGAGGTACAATGTCCTCGCCGCTGCACGTTCCATGCTAGCGGCGTCTTCAGAGAAGCCTACTTCCAAGCTCGCCGCAATGCTCGCAGTTGTGCCCATTGTGGCCTTTTGCATGAAGACTACGATGTGCCAGCAAGTTTCCTCTATGGCGTGGACAAGTTTGATTGTGCGTTCTTCATTCCTGATGTGGAAAAACTTGAAATGCATGGTAACACCATCATTCTGCCCGAGGAAGTTGTAAAGAAGTTGGAGGAGCACGATGAGAAGATGAAGCAAATAAAGATCAGTCCCCAGGCCAACAAAGAAGATGAAGCAAAGCAAGATCAGTAAGGTACATGCATTTAACCTAAGATACATTGTAGGATCCGCAACTTGCATCTTCTAATTTGCATAAGCTAATTTCCATCTTCTAATTTGCAGGGAGACTACTAATGCCTTCAGCTAGCAAGGAAGGTTCAGAGGAGATTCGCAATGGCAGCCTATCTTCTCTCTCAAGTTTTTGTTTTTGCATGTGAGGAATCTTCAACTTGTTGCATCCTTTGACCTTCATGACTTCTTTCAAAAATCCTGTTTGCTTTCCATGGAGAGTACTCTAAGAATGCCTAAAAAATATGGTGAAGAAATCAATCAATTAGTTATTGAAGAAACAATGAAACAAGTGCATTATCTTGTTATAAGAAACAATTGATCATTTACCTATTGCACGGCTCGAACAAGATCTTTAATTGTTTTTCATCCTTATTGTGTTGAATAGCTTGAATAGCTCTAAAAACCCCAAATCTAGAATGTTAAAATCTAGAGAATTGGGTGGTTGACAAATTAGCCGAATGTCAAACCCATCTTGCTTAGCAGCCTCATAAAAAATAGGATCATCCACTTTTAAATGAGAAGGTGCATTATCTTGTTGTATGAAAATTGGCTTGTTCACATCTTCTCTTGGCCACTTGGCTCGAATTGCAGGGAACACTCTATTTACCATGAAATCTTTGATCACATCCCTTGTGATTGATGTAATTGGCTTGATTACTTCTTCTCCACGAATATGATTGTGACTTCTTCTAATAGCTTGTTCATAAGTGACAAGTGGAAAACAACCTATTTTTCCATCAAAAACATATTCTCCATTCCTAAACCTTGGCCGAGCACATACACACAAGAACATAAGCCTAGGGATGTAGTTCTTGTTCTTACAAGTGCGATGTGGGTCATCTTCCTCGGGCAGCAAATAATATTTTTCAGATTTTTGAGAGAGGTAGAACCATTTTTCATCAATGAACACAAAGTCAAACAAATCCTTAAATTTTGGATCATCAACCAAACCTTGCTCAATCATATCAACACACCACTTCAACCTAGTCTTCTTGTTAGCATCTGTGAGGTATGGTTTGATGCTACTAGAGTGGTGCCTAAGCAAACCTTTTTTCAAATATCTTTGTATCATAACTTTGCTAATACCAAGTTTACTAGACACATCTTCTATGGTCATTCTTTGCTTGAGAGGAATGTTGTGCAATCGTTCCAAATCTAGAGGAACTGCCTTATGACCACTTCTACCCTTCTTTCGACTAGCAACCATAACCAGAATGTTATTTGAGTGTTGGATTTTACCTTGCTTCCATAAGCATTGAACTGTACGAATGTGCACTCCAAACTGATCAGCAACGATTGTTGTATCTTTCTTGCCTAGTTTCCCATTCTTGCTTCTAGCCAACAATGATTGATAAATTTGTTTTCTGACGTCTTTTGTCATGTCTTTTCTTTGATGGTTTGCTTCAATGGGAGCAGCATATTCTATTAAAAAATAATCACTTGTTAGCCACGACCTGTTCTATTAAAAGAAATTAAACAAGCGTTGTTCAAAAAAACAATAGCCACGGAGTAGTAGATACGGCATGCAGGTTTATCTGATGGCACATTCAAAATAATTGCCATGCTTACCAATAAAAAATTCTAATTGCATCAAGTGACAAGATCAAATCAAATCCACATCAAATAATAGCCATGGCTTACTTGAGAGGTTTTGTACATAATCGAAGTCAACAGCACCAAATTCATCGAGTGGCAAGTTCAAATCAATTCCTGTTGAAAAAGGAAACAGCAAACTGAGAAAGGAAACGACATTTGCAAGCGGCTGCTATGAATATCATAAATGGAAAGAGCAAACTGAGTAACAATGGACACAATACCGTTGTTGTGATCCTCCAATATTGGCTCGTTGAGATTGAAGTGAAGGTTGCCGTCGTCATCTTGTTCTATACGGACATTCAGATCAAAGGCAGGGAATGGATCACCCATTGCGCCGTAGGGAGAAGTGGAAGAAGAAAAAAAAAAACTAAGCCATGTCGTAGATGAACATGGCTAAAAACAAGCAAGCACGATATTTTAAGCAAGCAAGCAAGGAGGCAAGGTAGTAGATGCAGGAAGCTAGGTATGAGGTGTTTAAATAGACGAAGCACTCCAAGCGTCAGGCCTGTTGAGCACGCGCGCAGTGAAAAGAAAATAGCGTCAGTGAACTCAAACGAAAAAAATGAACGAAACAAATGAGCGCCAGTGCACAGCGACATGCATCTTTCACGCGCGCCAGGCCAAAATCGCGTAGAAACACGCTCAGCCACGTTCAGCCAAAACAAAACAGTGCCATGCAAAATCAGGGCACTAGCAAAAAATATGCGCCCGCCAGGAATGAAACCCGGTCCTCAGGGCTCACGACGCACTACGCTAGCCATTTGAGTTAGGATTCTTTCTCGTATGAAATGCAAGCAATATGGAGAATATTTGATTAGCCACTTAAGAATTCTTGTAAGACCTTTTTGTTATTCATGGTATTGGAGGATTGTAAGATTTTATTAGCAATGTGTTTTTGTAAAAATATTTTTTCTTCTCATATTTCATGACCAAGGAAATTATTTTTTCTTTACATATTTTTATTTTTTAGATAGTATTAGCCCATCTTATTCCACCAAGATGAGCAATAGGTTCTTTATAAGATTTTGCAAACACTAACAAATAATCTATGTAGATAAATATGAATACTTGATTATCATTACTAAATATATTCTGCATCTCCCTTTGGAGTAATGTAGGTGTATTCTTTAGTCCTAGTGCCATAACAAAGCCATTAATAGTGACCTTAAGGACACATGAAGGTCGTCTAAGGAATAGATTCTTCACCCTATTTACTTGTCAAAACATAGCGTTTGAATCAAACTTTGAGATACTTAGTTCCTTGTATTCTATTGATCAATTGTTACTTACTGCGTATACTGTATGTACCATCTATTGTATTATCATTAAGTCTTTTACAGTTAGTAGCCATTTTTTATTTGCCTCTTACCTCTTAAGAGTGATTTCTAACTATAAAGGCAGTGGACCGGTACGGTGTGGGACTCCACCTTTCTCTAATTGCTCCCAATTTCAGTAATTCTTCAATGTGCACTCTGGATTCTTCTATATCCTTTGCCGTAGCTCCTATCCAACATGTTTTAATTATATAGTATGGATATTACATTTATTTTGCGGATGATAGAATTCGTATCCCAATGCTTCATTGGTATTTCTCCAATAATTTTAGTATCCTCTAATCTTTGTACTATTTTTCCTATCCTTTTTAGATTTATTTTATATCTCTATATATACTAATTTGGAGCAAATGATTGCAACCCACTGCATTCAATTGAAGTACTTGCGATATGATATTCCTATACACTTTCACTAAGTTCTTCTTCTTTTTCTACTTTAGGATACTTTCAACAAAAAATCAGTTCATCCTCTAGGTTAGGAAGTTCTACAAGTTGTAAAGCTTTCTATACTTTTGTACCTCAGAGAGATATGGAATATTATCTTGATATGGGATAAATGTAACTCCATCTTAATTTATGATTAAAGCTTGCAAGGAGCGTTCTACAAACCTTAGCCCAATTATCATGTCATCATATATCACCAATCATCTATCATGTATTTGCGCCATTGATATATGAATCAATGTTGTAGGGTAAATTGGTTATGAATCTTTTTTGTTCCAATCTATACATATCTGTAGATACTTCTACTTTCTAATCATCTATATAGTTTCACAATTTTGAAGGCTTTTCGTAAAATATTTATCACGTATAATATTTTTGTGCAACCAGTATCTAGTAAAGATAATATTGTAAAAGAATACCCGATAGTTTTATTGGAATTGTTATGCTTAAAACATCTTTGAATGGTAGCCTAACTAGTTGTTTCCAAAACTAGTTATTGCGTTTGTTAACCGTATGACTTTGGTGCCGACATGTCCACAGAAGAACCGGAAGGATTGGTGCTGAATGGAAGGTCTCCTACGAAAAAGCTTGGATGGCAACACAAAATGAACAAGGGCTAAACTATTCGAACAGAACCGTCCATCCTCGACTAAAAATTTGAGTAGGTTCCTGACCGGATGGAGTTAGGAAAAGAGATACCTATTTTATTTTGGCAAAATAAATGTTTTGGTACCTCAACTTTGCTACGAGGGTCAAGTTCGTCCCTCAACTTTGAAATCGGCTAATCTAGTTCCTCAACTTTTATTTTCAAACTCGTCCTTGTGCTGATACGGGGTTCCATTTTAGCATGAGACTAATATGAAAGTCTTTTTTGCCCTTGGCTCCTTCTTGCTCTCCTCAATTTATGTTGTTACGAGTACAATAATAATATGATCCAAACCACGTACGAACACATAAATATTTATACATATTTGCTGAGAGAGCATGAATACATATATGGAGTATGTATATTGTACCATGAGTATGTGAGCACATGCTCATTTAAGAGTATGCGTAGCGTCCATAAATTGAGTTATATATATACCAAAAGAGTAGGGAGTAAATATACTTATTTGAGCACATAAATTTTTCATATTGAATTCGTATGAGCACATGCATGGCTTTAAAGATCATACTGTTATTGTACTTAATGACGGAAATTGAGGAGAGGAAGAAAGACCCAAGGGCAAAAAGAACTTTTTGTATTAGTCTCATACTAACAAAGTGCACCATATCAACACAAGCATGGGTTTGATTAAAAAAATAGAAGTTAAGGGATCAAATTATCCTATCTTAAAAGTTGTAAAGTCGAGGGACGAACTACAGGATCAAAATGCCTATTTTACCTTTTATTTTTACCTAGCTCGTGTAAAACTTCCACCCGCTAATTGTCAGGGTTTTTATTAACAAACCGCACCGTCTCCGGTTACCGCTGCGATTTGCCCTCACCGACATGTGGGCCGCACGTGCCACGACCCGGTCGCGCCGGAACTCCCGCTCGCCCGCACCCTCACCCTCAGTCCCTCACATGTTGGACTCCGTCTCGACTCGTCTCGCCCCGACTCCAATCCACCGTTCCCATCTCCACGCCGCCCTGGAAACCCTAACCTCCCGCCGACGCCATGCCCCTGCCGCTCGCCGTGGCGCTCTGCGGCCGTCCTCCCGCCACTCGCGCTCGGCTCCCCCGTCACTGCCTCCGCGTTCGTCCGCCGTGACGGCGGCTAGCCGGCGTTCCTCCCGCCCCCACCTTGTCCCACCGCGCGCCGTCTCGGGCGCGGGCGGCTAGGTCGGTGCGGGGGCGCTGCCTATATAAGCGCCCTATGGCGGGCTCGCGCGACCCCTCTCCTGCTGCGGTCGAGCGAGGCGGTTTCGGCGGTTCCGTGGAGGCCAAGGGGTGCTGGGCTTCTACAGTGGCGGCGGCGGCAGCTGCGATCGCTGGTGGAATTCGCGGAACCGACGCTGCGATCGCTGGTGGAATTCGCGAAACCGACGCTGCGATCGGGGGGGTTTGATCGGCGGAATTTCTCTGCTCGGCCTCGGATTGGTGTCTGATTGCAAAGGTGAATTTCCTATCAAAATCGTTGTTTGTTCTTCTGCCTTTTGGTGCGGTTGATTATTAATCTTCACTAAATATTGTTGAATTTCGATTTATTCTTATTGTATTGCGGTGAAAAAAAATTCAATTGATCGTCAGAAGATACTAGGTGGTATAATCGAGTTAGTTCTGGAACAAAATAAATTCGCAACAATTTCACCAGAATGGATTTGCATAGGGTCCTGATAAATTGCAAATTACTTGCTGGAATTGTGATCTGTTACTATGCATCGATCAATTTTTTAGCAGGATTAATTCGAGAACCAAACAAACTAAATAAGATCTGATTAATCTACTGCAGAAAATTGGGAAAAACAAAACATTAACTTTAGTATAAAAGGTATATTGATGGAGCACATTAAAGATTTGGCGTTTTGGAGGGTATAGTTCAAATTGACACGCTGCTGCTGATTCTTATTGATGTTGGGATAGTTCTTATTAAACGGAATGCAAATTTTTCATTCAGATGTAATATAGTTTGGCCTAGAGGAAACAAATCTGCAAAAATCTGAGTGAAGCAAATCTGAATATTAGCAATATGTGCTGAAACCATGCTCAACTCTGTGTAGATCAATTGTTGCCCAGGAATAATCTGGCAAACCAAACAAAAATAAGGTGAATCATCTTGAGAAAAACATAGCATGATTCCCCAGGAACAGTTCCTAATTATCACAACAGCCTATGATCAACCTATGTAAAAGGAATTGAACTTAATGAAACATTATTGTGAATTTGGTGATATATTAATTTAATCCGTTTATATATAGTATAGCCTATGACAGTTCAGATATTGTATATCACCAGTTTTTTGAAATTTGTTACTGCAACCAACTGTTGCTTCTTATTTTGTTGTTTAATAGTACAAAACTAGGAACCAACTATCAAGATAGATTGGAAAATGAGCCATTTATCATATGATATCTTTGATCATAGGATTTCTCCTAACCAAGATGGGTTTGCAGATAAATGAATGTGGTTTCAAGGCGTTGTTTAATTCTGTCAGATGGAATTTTGTTGCAAAACACTTCGTTGTCACTTTTAACTGTACTGCCCCCTCAGGGAACTGTTTGAATCTTGCATGATTTACATTGTTTAGTTCTATGTGATGACTATTGTAAGAAGTAACTTGATTGAAATTTGGGGATATGTAAAAGAAAAGTCAGGGTGTATAAGCATGCTACTGCTAGTTTATATTTGTAGTCAAATATAATCAACCATGCAAAAAGGTACAACCAAGACAAATCTACACAGGCAATATCATGTTTTTTCTTATCATTTACCTACCATTTCAACTTGTAATAATTTGAATAAGGTTATCATTGGTTGCTCATGCACCTTGGGGATTTAAATGAAAACAAAAGTATAATCTGAAACTTCTTAGACATGTTTTTAGACTCTAGCAGATAATTGTAAAATTGTTATGATGTCTGAGAATTATTTCCTATCCTTTTGATGTATAACAATATTTCACAAAATTAAATGAGATGCAAATAAATCAAATTGTTTTTTTCTTTAAACACCTTTGTCATGATACACTTCAGGTACACCTTTGTCATGATACACTTCAGGTACTAGCTTTGATTTATTTCCTGTAATTGGTTTTCTGTATCAATGATTAATTTGTTCTGTCTACTATATCCATATAAATAAGAAACTTCCAGCCCTTGTGCATGTTAGGACTTAAGATGACAACCATCAGCTTCTGAGAAATCCAAAAGTGCTCAAAAAATTGCCAATAATGATTGCTGTTGGTATTGAAAATTGATTTTCTGTGGTGTTAAGAGTTTATTTGATGAAATGGAAGTGTTAGGCAAAGTATAAAAGATTATAGTATTTGTCTGATCACAAGAGAGCAGTTTCTGCTAACAGTCTTCGTTACTTTTAGTAGCCTACCTCGTATCACATCAGGCTTGCTTGTTCTTCTCTGAGGTTTCTAACTCTTTGATTTATGCCACTCCAGGCCTCATCAGTGCTTTGGAAATTATGGCAATTCTTGAAACACTGGATCAAACGGCCCCTGTAAGTGGATCTTCAACTGTAGTCAGTCCAGAAAACTTCATCAAATGTTTGAAGAAGTTTTATGGCCGTTGGAAGGAGGATGTCTCTGATCTTTGGGGCTCTTCTAGTGCGATTGCTGTTGCTACTCCTCCCCCTTCTGATAATATTCGGTATCGAAAATCATTAGCCCTGAGCATGTGGTTTTTTGGCAGTGAGTTTGCAGACACTATAATGGTGTTCTTGAGCAGTCAGATTCATTTTTTGAGCGGACAAGATGGTTATGATTTGCTTCAACATTTGAAGATGCCTGCTTCTAAGGCTGGTTTTGATATTGTGCTGCATAATCTTGAAAAGGCTGACAATGGCTCTCTCTTAATGGATCAGATCTTAAACTCAGTATTTGCACAGTATGAATCCAAAAATGTTGTTATGGGGCACATAGCTAGAGAGAAGCCTGAAGGCAAGGTTCTTGAAGAATGGTATCAAAAGCTTCATGGATCAAGGTTAAAGCTTTATGATGTTTCTAGTGGCATCTCTGAGCTTCTTTCTGTGAAAGATGCCTCTGAGATTATGTATGTGAAAAAGGCTGCACATTTAACTGCATCGGTCATGAGGAAGGATGTAGTTCCAAAGTTGGAGAATATTGTCATGGATGAAAAGAAGGTTCCACATTCTAAGCTGATGGATCTGACAGAGAAAATAATGCTTTCCCCGTCAAAGATAAGCGTCAAGCTCAAGGCTGGAAATGTGGACATTTGTTACCCTCCTATTTTCCAAAGTGGAGCCAAATATGACCTTAGGCCTGGTGCTTTAAGCAATGATGATGATCTCTATTATGATTATGGAAGCCTTATTGTGTGTGCGATGGGGGCTAAGTACAGTGGTTATTGCTCAAATGTTGCAAGAACCTTCCTGATTGATTGTTCTGTGGAAAAATGCAATGCGATGCTGCTATTGCTGCTTTGACACCTGGTAGCAAGGCAAGTAAGAGTTACCAAGCTGCAGTTGATGTGGTCAGGGAGGAAGCTCCTGATCTTCTTCCCTTTCTTACCAAGTCCGGTGGAACTGGAATTGGCATTGAGTTCCGTGAAACTTGGCTCTCCTTGAATGAGAAAAATGATCTGATAGTGAAGGAAGGTATGGTTTTTAATGTTTCCCTTGGTTTCCAGAACCTCCTGGCTAAGAGTAGTGATGAGAAGATCGAGGAAATCTCTCTGTGGTTGGCGGACACAGTTTTGATTTGCAAGGAAAAGCCAGAAGTATTGACAGCTTGTATCTCCAAGGCTGAGGATGATGCCTTCTATTCATTCGATGAGGAAAAGATAGGATCGCCTTCCAAACCAGCACCAAAAACAGAGCAAATGGCCCCGCTGAAAGTGAAGCCAATGCTAAAATCAGATATGATGCTCTCGCTGAAAGACAATTTGCGATCAAGTAGCAGGACACCCAAGGAGGATCTCAGGAGACAACTTCAGTCCGAAATTTTACGCAAGAAAACTAATGAAACAGCAATGAGAAGCGATGGTACCAATCTTAATCTGTTGGAGGGACATGGCCAGTTCAGAGCAATGAGTGAACTAGTTGCATACAAGAATGCAAATGACTTTCCAAATGTTAACCAGCTGGAGATACAGGTGGACAAGCAGAATGAGGCCGTCCTATTACCAATATATGGATTTATGGTCCCCTTCCATGTGTGTACTGTGAAAAAAGCAGAAATTCGTGGGGACAGTAAGAGAAGTGTTTGTCTTCATTACATTTAATGTCCCAAACACTGTTTCCAGTCTCCAAGATTCAGGCTTGCAGGCAAATATAAGCCTTGCTTTCTTGAAATCAGTCACCCTCCTTTCAAGAGACAGAAGGCATGCTGAAGAGGTGGTTCAATCAATGAAGATTCTCCAAGAAGGAGTCTTAGAAAGAGCAAAGAGGGCAAGTTTGGTCAGCCAAGAAAAGCTTCAACTACATGATGGACTGACAAGGGATAGAATTCAGTTGCTTGATTTGTGGATACGACCAGCACTTTCTGGCCGTGGGAGGAAGGTCTTTGGAGCATTGGTAGCCCATGTCAATGGTTTTCAGTATACTGTTTCTAAATCTGAAAAGGTTGATATTATGTTTGGCAATATAAAGCACGCCTTCTTTCAGCCAGCTGAGCGGGACATGATCACACTCCTTCACTTCCATTTATACAATGAAATAATGGTGGGCAACAAGAAGACTAGAGATGTTCAGTTCTACATTGAAGTGATGGATGCTGTCGACTCGATTAGTCTGAAGCGCCGATCGGCATGGGATCCCGATGAGATTGAAGAAGAGCAACGTGAACGGGCACGGAGGAGGGAGATGAATCGACAGTTTGAGCTTTTTGTGAGAAGGGTTGATTCCATTTGGTCCAAGCCCAGATTTAACCAACTTGCCTTACAGTTTGAATCTCCACTGCAAAAGCTTGGGTTCAATGGAGTCCATGGCAGAACATCTTGTTTTATTGCCCCTTCTCCAAGTTGTCTGGTTCAGCTTATTGAGACACCGTTCCTCGTAACATCCTTGAGGGAGGTTGACATTGTATGCCTGGAAAGGGTGGTGCTTGGGCAGAAATCCTTTGACATGGTATTTGTGTTTCAGGATTACACAAAGGATGTCGTCCGCATAGAAGTCATTCCAATGACTGATCTGGATAAGATCAAAGATTGGCTCAATGATTGCGGCTTGAAGTATTACGAGTCCAAGCTGAACCTTAACTGGCGCAAGGTCCTTAAGACGATGATGAATGATCCAGAGTCTGAAACAAACAATAGGTGGGAATTCTTGAATCCAGATGCCAGCGACTCTGATTCAGAGAGTTCGGAGACAGAAGATGACCAGTATGAGCCTTCTGATATGGAGACTGGGTCTGAATCAGATAATGAGGGCAGCGACAGCGAATCAGTGGTTAATTCTGGTGATGATGATGGCGGCTCAGATGAAGATGACGGTGGTGAGTCATGGGATGAGATGGAGCGCAAGGCAAGGGACGCCAACGCAGAGATCGGCAGCGAGTCGGACAGCGAGGACGAGAGGCAGCATAGGAGGGTGAAAGCAAAGGCCAAGTCTCGATCGTCCTAATGAGCCGTCGTCCAAGGGTGCTCCACAGAAGAGGCAGCGACTGAACTGATGGGTAGCATCGGGATCCTGTTTTAAGCAATTGAGTTCTTCTGAAATTCTATCTGAACAATGCTTAGTGTATCAGTAGAGAACTTTGCAACATGCCTTAAATTCATTACTCATTTGGAGTTTACTGTTAGATTATCTAAACCATCTGCCTGATTTTACATCTACTTTAAATCTTGATGTTCAGAAATTATTTATCATTTCTGCCTTCGTTGTTTTCATTATTTAGTGGCTTGTTTAGTTCTATGTGCACTGAGAGAATAACTACCTATGTTGTTAGTTGTTTTCAGTAATGAAGAGCTTGTTTGTCGCATTGTTTTTTGAACTTACGGCTAACCAGCAGCCGTCATGTTCAGCAGAGGCTCCACTTTGTAAGACAGCTGCTGTAGGTATCAGTGGCAACTGCTACAGGCGAAGAGATTTAGAGAAGCTTGCAAACTAATGCATTTTCAAAGTGAAGCAAAACTTATAAATGATCATAGCATTATTTTTAACAAGAAGATAATAAGGTTTTCGTAAAAATGTTTCAAATGGTGGAAGTGAAAAAGAAAACAAACTTTGGTGTTATATATCGAAACTACAATGGGAAGAGTTCCGAAACTTTAGGGGGTGTTTGGATAGCAGGTGCTAAACTAGTGTTACATCGGATGTTCGGATGCTAATTAGGAGGACTAAACATGAGCTAATTATAAAACTAATTGCACAGATGGAGTCTAATTCGCGAGACGAATCTATTAAGCCTAATTAATCCATCATTAGCACATGTTTACTGTAGCATCACATTGTCAAATCATGAACTAATTAGGCTTAATAGATTCGTCTCGCAAATTAGTCTCCATCTGTGCAATTAATTTTGTAATTAGTCTATATTTAATATTTCTAATTAGAATCTAAACATATCTAAATATTCGATGTGATAGAAATTTTAGGAGTGACTAAAGAAACAATCACCCTCTTATAAACTTCAAACAGCTACCCGTCTTCATGGCCAGAGCAGCAAATGCACCACAGATACTGTTCACCGAGGTCTGCAGGCCTCATAGTTTAGACTCTGCATAGTTGTTGGTCGTTTAGAGGTCATCTCCTATTGCTGCCAGTAGCCCATGCTGGCATTTAGTGGTGTTTGGGCCAAGTTTGCATTTGGGCCATGAACCAGTTGTATTCATTCTCGTAAGTAACCCAGTATACTAACGTGGGCTCATGTATCAGTGACGGGTCTAAACTATATTTTTCTGAATTTGCTTCGTGATTTCTCCTCGTCTTCTTCCTATGCTGCCTGACTGAGTGCCTGTCGCTTGAAAATAAGAGGATGAAATAGATGTTCCTACCAACTTGTAAGGCTGGCCTTATTGTGATGCAAGAACTACACCCGCTTCTCCCGGCGCGCTTTGTTGCAACCTTCACTACTTTTGCATCACTGTTTGTGTTTGGGGTTTAAGGGGTGTGACACTTAGTAATGCATAAGAAACGGTCACTCAATGCCCGACATGACAGAGAAGTTGGACGTGCTCTCGTGGGGATTCACGGCATGGGATCGGAGGGCCTGAGGGGGCGCACCAAGAGAGGTGGGCGTGAAGGATAGGCGGCGGTGGCGGCAGCAGATGGGTGTGGGGATGCGCACGGCCGAAAGGGGCGGCGGTGCTAGGGTTATCAGCAGGAGAAGTGTCGGATGCAATCTTAATCTCGTGATATCATCTAGAGATTTTTTTTAGATAAAGGATAAAAACATCCTGCCTCTATATCCACACTTGGATAGTTCTTAGACTCCAATTCTCAAAATTGAAAAAACACAACAAACTAGAGAAATAACAAACACTAAGAGGGTGTTTGGTTCCAAGGATTAAAGTTTAGTACTATCACGTCGAATGTTTAGATACTAATTAGAAGTATTAAATATAGGTTAATTACAAAACTAATTGCATAAATGAAGGCTGATTCGCGAGATGAATCTATTAAGCCTAATTAGTTCACGATTTGACCATGTTATGCTACAGTAAATATGTGCTAATCATGGATTAATTAGGCTTAATAGATTCGTCTCACAAATTATCCACGGCTTATACAATTAGTTTTATAATTAGTTCACGTTTAGTCCTTCTAATTGGTATCCAAACATTTGATGTGACCCGAACTAAAAAGTAGTCCATGGATCCAAACACCTTTAAGAAAGAAAGCTAGAAGGACTAAGTTTCAACCTTCTTCTACATCCTTACTTTAAAATCATGCAGCAACAAATCTTCACATCTCATTTACTTAGAAACTCTTGATGTCAGAAACGTCCTGCAGTAGAACTCTCGGCTAATGCTTATCGATCCATGTCATGTAGGAACCGAACTGAGTCGATCTCGATCATGGCCTCGAGAATCCTCACTTCACACCTGCTAAGAAGACACGCAACGGGCTAAATGCATCAACGGCAGCAGGCAGCAATCTGGCCTAAGCTTCCAAGATGATGCCTCCAACTAGGGAACGATACAGAAGGTGCCGACGTCGCCTGAATCAGGATTTTCACCTAGGAAGCTCGCTCGGCGAAGAGGAAGAGGGGACACAAGATTGATGCATCCAAGGAGTTAATACGGCGCCCGAAGGCGGCGCCATCATCGACTTGCAAGTAGGCAGAGGCTTTCGCCTTAGTCTCGTTCCCCTGAGCACGGCTCAGAACGACCCGCCGCTGAAACCCGTTGCGGCCGCGATGACATGCCTCCCAAGCACACGAAGGTGGAGAAGCAACTAGAAAAACACCACATGCTTTAGAATGAAAGATTACTAATTTTCATGGTGGTTGCAGTTCTTACGTGGGCTATTTGGTATACGTGTAATGATTTGGTTTATGAGAAAAATAGTTTACCTCTGTTTAAGGTTATTTTTAAGGGAGCATATTAGTTATGATTCTGCTCTCTATTGCAGTGCAAGGAAAAAAATCCATTCAGCAAGCAAACAAGAATGGATAGAGAAATAATAATAAATTTTATATGTATATATATATATATATATATTCTAATAGATATTAATGTGGCTGTACATATTCTAATAGATATCCATCCTATTCCAACCACCGGTCTCTCCCAGCTGTGGTCACAACCAAGTGCCATTTGTGCCAAAACTGATCCTCTTGTCTCTTCAATCCACGGCGCCTATTTCAGCTACAGTCACTTTTCACTGCCCTCCGAGATAAATTCATCACCCTGTAAAAATTTCGAACGACGACGATTTCAAAATCCGCGATTGGGACAACTCAAAATTTGGGCGCGCACACAGGGACACAAAACTGTCAAACTCGAGGAGGCATGCAGCCTTTTGCGTTTGTTTTATTTGCCAGCCGTGATATGTGCCCTGCATATATACTGCCATGCACATGCACTGTGCTTATTTTGTTCCGATCACCTTTCTGCACTGAGAGACATCCTGTTCCCAGTCAGGCTGCTCTGTTGCTCAGTCAGTCGCGCTCAGTGAAAGATGCTACATTGCTAGTAACATGTTTCATGTTTCGAAAGAAAGACTTAGCGTGCGCAGAAGAGAACAAAACAGACTGCAGAAAATGTAAGGGCAAGAGACAATGCTATTTTGCACGGGAGTCAATTAATAAGCCTGGAATTAGTGCTTAAACATGCCCGGTTGACTGATGGTGCTATGATTGTCTTATTGTCGTAGTTGCCTATATGTTGTGGCCCTTGGAGGGCCCTTGCTCTGTGCAGTTGTAGTTTTTTTTTACGTCATCTATTTCAGTTGTAGACCACTCCTTATTCAATTTTGTCACTAGTTTTCTGAGGAGGAGAAAAAAGTTACAAAGTGTGCCCTTTACACCCATCCATTCTCACAAAAGGTGGGTCGGGCCCCCATATTTTCAGTCAGATGATTAGTGACTTTGCAAAACTGCAGTAGCAAGCAGGGTAAATACATGTCAACCGATGACTTTTCGGAGCTGCCTAGTGTAATACTCCCTCCGTTCCAAATTGTAGATCGTTTTAGCTTTTTTAGGTTTATAGATATTATTATGCATCTAGATATACACTATATCTAGATGCATAATAATATCTATGAACTTAAAAAGCTAAAACGATCTATATCTAGATGCATAATAATATATATGAATCTAAAAAGCTAAAACGATCTACAATTTGGAACGGAGGGAGTAACAAGGATAGAGATAACACAAGAAACGACCATTCATCTTGTAAAAAATGTAGCAATGCTGTGAAATTTTTTGAGTTTTCACTTAGGTTCCTTTTTTTTTTCTTAACGCAACTAGCTCACCAAAACTAGACAAATATCGATCAAAACTTTTGTAGTGCAGCCCTCAATGAAAAGCTAATGACCAGATGGAAAATTGTGACATGTAGGGTGGTGTGAGATCTTGACTAATAAGAAATCATTCTATACATTACTTTCTTCATCCCAAATTATAGATCGTTGTGGCTTTTCTATATTCATAAAATTTGCTACGCATTTAGATATATAGCAAAAACTATGAATCTAGAAAAAAACAAAACGACTTATAATTTGGGATAAAGGGAGTACCTCCGAATATGCTTGCCTATATTTTTTATTGACATAATCTAAATTAAGATATACCATGCTAGTAATAAAGACATGTGGCATATGCCAGCTGAGCTGGTGTCCATAAGTTTCCTCCTTGGCCAGGCTTCCCTCTTCTAGCAATAAAATAAAATGTAACTCCTGTTCTTTCAACACTTCTGAAGAAGTAGTAGGATATAGGAGCAGTTTTGAAGTCAACGGTTGACAGCTCACGTGAAGAAAAGAATTTATAGTTGACGATGAAATTAAGGAAAGGTGAGACTAAAGTTACCTGAAAAATATAGGCGATTGACACATATTGTGAGATAGCATAAGAACCTAAAATGACACGTCTTTGGAAAGTGATTCGAAAAAGAGAGAGAACAAAGTGGTCTTGTACTCCCTTCATTTCAAAATATAGGTAGTTTTAGCTTTTCTAGATATATAGATTTTGCTACGCACCTAAACATAACCCTATATTTAGGTGCATAGTAAAATTTATGTATCTATAAAAGCTAAAATAACCTACATTTTGAAACGAAAAGAAACGATATTAACCCTACAGACCTACACTAACTGTTTGTGGATCTATCTGTTAGCCACAATGGTCTTAGTGTGCACAACGCATCCCCTCCCAACCAAACGAAATCCTGAAGCTACCACTATTAGCAGCGGTAGCACCACATCGTGCTAGCTACTCCCTCCGTTCCAAATTGTAGGTCGTTTTGACTTTTTTACATTTATAGATATTATTATGTATATAGATATAACTTTTCTAGATTCATAGATATTATTATATCTAAATATATAATAATATTTATGAATTTAGAAAAGTTAGAGGAAACAGCTCGGACAAGCCTCTCACTCTCCCAGCGCCATGTGCCACCCCGATCCACTTGCGGTGGGTCCACCTGGACGATGACGGGGTGCCATTAAGATAATCAGACAAGCAAAACTGAGCTGGTCCGGGACCAAACCAAACACACACACGCTGACACTATCTCACTCCCACTGACTCGCTCAGCTCGTCCTCGTCACCTAGCTAGCCCAACCATAGCAAGTGTGTTTGTTTCTGTGACCTCCAAAAAGAAAAAAAAAGTCCGTTTTTTCACTACACTCCAACCCCAAGACGGGGGAGGTGGAGTGGCCCACCGCGGCTCGAATAGAGAAATCCGTGCCCGCAGAGCACGGAAGCAGCCGCAGCGCTCCAAGAAAAATGCTACGCGCACGCGAGCCATCCCGCGTGAGAACACGTGGCGTATTTTCAGTGACCGTGACGTCCGGGACCGCGTTGCCAGCAAGGATATGCAAGCGATCTGTGTACGCGGCAAGGGTGGGTGTAGCGGAAACCGGAAACGCCCCCAGCATTTAATCAGTTCATCTAACGCCGCCGATTAACTCCGCCAACGTGCAACGGGCGGGGGGGTCCCCTCCCGCACCGTCCCGTGTTCCGGCTCGTCTCACTGGTCAGTGGGTCCACCCGTGTCGGGCCCAGAGTGCAGTGACGGCGCGCGGTTTGCCTGCGAGGTGGGCCCTGCGATTTGGCCCTGAGCCGGTGAGCCCTGAGGTCCCTGGGCCGTTGCTGTGTGCTCTGCGCTCGTCTTGTTCCTCTTCCTCCCTCCCCACCCCCTTCACTTCCCTCCCGAATCCATCCACCAGATACTCTCCATCCAATAATAAAGGGTGGGAGATTTAGGGAGAGGTGGGAAGGACAGCCGCCGACCGCGAGGTCGCTCTCCCGCGCCGCCGCCGGGATCCCGGCCGCATTGCGCGTCTCGTCGTCGCTGTTCTTCTAGGAGCGGGGGCGGGGCCGGCGACTTGCTGATTCGTCGGCGGTTTCGCTTCGCCGGTTTGCTCCTCCTCTAGCGTGGGAGAGAGGTTGGCCGGAGCTCGGAGGCGGGTTCCTCGGCGTTGGGCCGGTTTTCTGCTGCCTGCTGTTGGCTCCGGAGTGGTTCAGATCAGGGAGGGCGGGTCGTGAGGTGAGAGCTCCTCTCGTCTTCGGTCGTTTTGATTGATGCGTGCTTAGGGACTGTGGCTCAAGCTTAATCTTCATCCAGGTGGTTGCACTCTCCGGGCACGGTGTACATCGAGAACGGATTTGGTGAAAAGGGCATCGGAATCCTGCGCCCAAAAAGGTACAATCACCACTTTATGTATTACGCAGGGCTCATGCCTTTTTTCTCCACTTTTTCATGCCCCTTTCTGAGAATGTGGCATTAAAAACTCTGAAATCTATAGTGCCCCGCGGAGTTAATGTTGTTGCTGCCATCAGTTTAATTTCTTCCCGTGCGAGTATTAGTTTGGTTAAATTGTCCTGCACCAGAAACCGCGTACCATCTCAAGATCTACCAACCTCTATTTCTCAGAATGCTTGGTTTCCTTGCTCACCATACTGTTCAGTAAAGCGTCATGCTGGGATCATTCACCCAGCAACACTGGATGTGAGGGAGGAGGTGTTGGGTTGATGTTCTTGAGCATGAACAGATGGCCTCACCATCATGCTCACCTCATCAACCTAGATATGGAGTCAAATGGTTAAGGAGGACGAAGAGGATTTGTTCATCTGTTTTGGTTTATATTTTCATGGTGAGTGGGGGTGGGATACTTGGTTTACAGTGAAGCACTTGGGGGATAAAGACTTTTTCTCTCTGTGAAAATGTCGAAAAGCCTGTCAAGCAAGTTTGAATTAGGTGGCACCAGATTTTCTGGTGCTGCTTACCTTGAATGCCAGGATTGTGCTGCTTGTGAGTTGTGACTGCTGTGTTCTTCTTTTTAGGGTCTGACCACCGTAACAAGCTATGAGATTGCTCAATGGAACTTTTCTAAACCAAGAACCAAATAACAGCAGCAGGACTAGTGTCTGACTTTTTATGGAAGTTTAATAACGAACTTGGATATAGATTTATGTTGGGTCCTATGTGTTAAGTCTTCCTCTCCATCTTGTGCGGTGTTCTTTATATCATTTCATCAGCATATAATTTTCAAGACATCACAGATTTGTTTCATTTTATATGCAGGCGCCAAGTTCTTCCTCCTGCTGATGTAGCAACCTTTACTCACAGTTGATCCTTGGTATTTTGATACTTCAAGATGGAACAAGTTTCAGTGAGTTGCTTGCTGCTGTTAATTACAATCGCATTGGTTTCAAAATCAGTATTTTGTCAAAACTGAAGCACTGACATGTTAATTTTTTGATCAAATTGTGTAGCTTGGCAACAGATACAAGGAGTGCAGGCCACGAAGAACTAGCAGCTGTCAAACAAAAATACTTGTTGGAAAGGATGTATTAAATGAACTAGAGCAAAGGCGTTCATCACCCAGTGTGATTGCAAAACTGATGGGAATTGAGGTGCTGCCACCTTCTAGTGTAGTCCATAGTCGGCCTCAAGAATTCAAGGATGTGTTTGAAGTGTCAGAGGAGCCACCAGAGGCTGTCGCAAAGGAGAGGTCCCACCATTTCCCGAAAGGCTTGCCAAGCTTGAAACAAAGAGCGTTAAGATTAAAAAGGCTTATGCCATCAAAAACTGTCTATAGAGATGATAAACATGATTGTCGTGTGGAGTGCACAGAGGGCTTGGCTTGCTTGAACTCAGTGGAAATAAATAACCCTTTATTTGAGAAGTGCCCTCATGACATGAACTATTCTGCAAATTATCAGCATGAGAACAATACATCAAGTGTTTGCACGACGTACCCTGTGGGTTTAGCCAATTCTTCACTCAGCAATTTCAGACTTTTGTCAAGAGCAAAAATTGAAGATTTCAACAGCATTGTAGTTTTGGAGCCATGCTTGGAAAAAGGCCATGATCCAGAAAACGTTTTTTCCATTCCATACCTTTCTCCTGTTAATAAGAACAGCAGGAGAGCCATGAAACACAAGCAATCTGAGTTTGCTGTGATGGAGAATGGAAGAGTTCGGCAACATTTGATAGGTACCGAAGATATTAATGTGCCTAGAATTAGGAAAGAAAGATTCTTGACTAGTGACTCCATTGATCCACAGCAAATTGAACAAGAAGCATCATTTCATCAGCTTGGCAATATTGATGCGAGCTGTTCTGGATCATCTCAGAGGTATTCTTGTGGTAATGATAACTTTAGGCAAACTAACAGGTCATCATCAAACAGTGCATTGTCGAAAATACGCCGTCATGCAGAATCAGCTGTTGGTTCGAAAACTCTTGCAGAAATGTTCGCTTTATCTGATTCTGAAAGATTGAAGCTAAATTCGGACTTGCATTCTCCTATTCAACGCAATAAGACTAACCATGGTGATGGTCATAGCAAGGATGGATGCTTTATAGTTCTACCAAAGCATGCACCTCTGCTGTCTATTCGACACTCAATGGACAGGAATTCTTGCTTGGAAGGTTCCTCTCAGGGTAAAAATAATCCAATTGCATCAAATAGTCATAACAATGGTAAGTGTCAGTTTGATTCTTTCGGGGATAAAGCAAGACTGCTGAAGCAAATTGGCAATGGCAGTGAAGCTAACTTGAGGAATTCTTCCTGTTCCCAAAATCTTACGGCAGACAACTTTTCAACTCCTGATTGCTCAAATGAAAAAGTATTGTTCACAACAGATGAAGATTTAGTGCAACAACCTGCTGAATCTGAAGCTTCAGGGTTGAACTTGCAGTTTTCTAGGAAAAAACGGGTATGTGTCCTTGCGTCCATGAATTTAAAGAACCAAAAGTAAAGGGAGTCTACCTGAGGATAGTTTTTACTCGTATGCTCACTGAATTATGGTTACCATTAGAAATCATCTACTGTAAACTCACTTCCAAATCTTATACTTTTCAGTTAGAGATATGTTTCATGTTCTGATAGTTTTTTAATGGTAGTAAGTTTTAGCGCTTTTTGCTCTTTTATTAGTTCTGGAGCCGATTTTTTTAATGGTTCTTTCATGTTCTGGAGCTGTTTGTTGTACTCATGTTAAATTTGAAGTACCTGCTGTATACTCATCCAATTGTTTCCTGGTGTGTTTTAGGTGAAAAGATTGCCTTTCCATTGTCACGAGTATGAATCAATATCTGTTTCGGATGATACTGATGGTACAAAGTCTTGTAAAGGCTTAAAAGAGGTTGAACAGCCAAGCCCAGTGTCCATCCTTGAGCCTCCAACTGATGAAGATAGTTGTTTTTCAGGATGTTTCAAGTATGACTTGCAAGAGATGACTAGTAAGTGAGACAAACTTAACCTTTCCCCAGTAAAACAAAGGAAAAGGCTGCACTGCAGTCATGTTTACTTTTAAGGTTAAATAATTTCTGAATCAAAGGTTATGATCGTTGGCACCTTAGCCAATCATTTTAGGTAACTAGAATATTTAGATAGTTCTTGTTTAGATCCTAATCTGTGGCACTAAAATGAAACATTCTTAAAACGAATTTAAAATCTGCCAAAACAGGAGAGTACATAGTGCATGACAAAGAGTCCTCAAACCAATCTTTCTTCAGAAATTTTCAGCTTCTTGGTTTTCTTAACACAAGCTTCTCTCTTTTCCTTTGGTGTAGAGAAACAAAGTGATGGTCACCAAAATCATTATGAACCTGAAGTTTCCATGTGTAGTGATGATGAAGACCATTCTTCTTACCAATCTTTGGAAGCATTTCAGGTCGAGGAAGACAGGGACTTCTCATATCTCCTTGACATACTTATATGCTCTGGTATCATAGTTGCTGACTGGCAGCTCATTTGCAAATCATGGTACTTGCCTGGTTACCCTGTTGGCCCTCATGTCTTTGATAGGCTTGAAAGGAATTACAACAAAATCGTCACATGGGCAAAGCCTGAGAGGAGGCTTCTGTTTGACCTCGTGAATTCGATCCTTTCCAAGGTACTCGCACCATGTATTGATGTGCACCCATGGGTGCAGTCTAGCAGACACTGTGTGCCTCTTTGGGGCCCTGAAGGGCCTGTTGAGAAGGTCTGGCAGACGGTTGTTAGGCAGCGGGAAGATTGTGTTACAGGGCATCCTGATGAGATGGTTCTTGATACAAACTGGCTTGAATTAGGCAACGACATCAATATGCTGGGGAAGCAGATAGCCAGGATGTTACTCGCCGACCTCTTGGAAGAAGACATAGTGGACTTCCTAGGAGAGTTGGTAGTTTCATGAGGACCCAACTAAGAGCTTCACCAATGGTAGCAGAGTGCTGTGGCAACATGGGGTTTGCCCGAACTTCAAGCAGATATGCTGAAGTCTGTAACGGCTTTTCAAGTGCACAGATGCTGCATTTTT